>NC_086197.1:85256307-85583807 GCF_035770615.1 Melospiza melodia melodia | reverse complement strand
AAAGAAAGAAAGAAAGAAAGAAAGAAAGAAAAGAAAAAAAGAAAAGAAAGATGAATGACTTGCTAAAATCTGCCATGAGCAGGTCACACAGAATCTCCTTGAACTGCAGTGAACTTTTGCAGATGAGTGCAAAATCTGCATTTCCCTTATATCTAAGAGTTCCTCTCTGAAAAATTACCTGACCTGTATGTCTTGATTTTTTTGTCAGAATAAACAACTCCTGTAGGAATTCTTATCAGCAAGAGACACAGAAAAGAAAGAATGCTTGCAGGACTTTAAATGGACTAAACCCACTCAGGATTGGAAAAACCAACAGCAGTGAATAACAGATCATTTTAAGTTAGGCACCATTACCACCACCACCACCAAAATCAAAAAATAATCATATGAAGAGCTGTAACTTGTCACTAAAATGGTAATTCTTTTATAATCCATTAATTAACACAAACATTATAGGCTTTTGGATGAGCTGTAAAACCAAGTTCTTGGCCACTCTTAACTTCCAGAAGTGCTTTGGCACTTTGGCCAGGAGCTAGGGTGTTAACACGAGTACTCTGTCCAAATTCCATGTGAGTAACTATATTTTGTCTAGCTGACTTTTGCATGCAATTTAGTTAGATAAATCATTATTCCTTTCTTGCCTCAGACTGCAGCACAGAGCTGCTGTATTAAGAGCTGCTGCTGCCTTGCCAGAGGTTTTAATAAGCCAAGGACCAGTGAAGGGATTCCTGTTAGTACCAGAGCAGGGAATTCTGTGGTGGTCAGTGATTTGGGAGTTTGGAGTGAAAGCACTCCATAAACAAATGCTCATAACCAAAGCTCTGTTTCAAATATCAGATACCATGAAAGTCTTGGCATTTACTATTGATGCTAAAATCCTGAAACTGCTGGCAATACAAAGGAAATTGGTTAGCTGAGCCCTGAATTAATAAAGCAAGAAAATCGGTAAGAGGGCTCAAGAAATATATGTTATGTGTCTTTTTCTTAGTTGAATTTAAACTTAGTTGAATTTTCAAAAAATTCAGCAATCTATAGAAGTCTGTACACTGCATCAGATCTGAGCATGTTCTTTCTCCAGAAGCAGATTTTACAGGGTTCATCTTAAATATTTTGACTGGGACTGTTTTATGGAAAGTCAATCACATTGGTAGCCAAAGTTCCTCTGAGCACAGTAACTTTGTGTGCCAGTCTGGTCTGCACTGCAGTGACTGGACAGAGGAGAAGCTGCAGGGAACAGATGGTGACCACAGGTCAGTGCCAGTGCTGCTGAGTGCTGCAGTCTCCTGCTCCTTTGGCCTTCTGGAGGGCCATGAGTAACTGGTGGAAGGATCAGAGCTGTAGGGAGGGTTGGGGTCTCTCCTGAGACAGCCCAGCCTCTGGCGTGTGTCAGCCCACCCAGGACTCTACCAACAAGCCCCTGGCCTTGTTTCCAGGGACAGAGTGATCCTGGAACTGGGACATCAAGGATGGGACTGCTCTGCTGTGGAGGGGCAGAGAGTGAAGCTGAGTGGACGTGACTTCTCCAGAGCTGATTATGTCTAAATTTTGGGAGCAGAAAGAGAACTGGCATTGAAACTAAGCTGTGAATATCAAATTCTTGTGGTTGTGTCCTACGTCTCAGGATTGTACTTGTTTCTGTTCACAAGAAGCTATTTCAGTCCTTGGAAACCAAGACAAGTGGGGCAGAGGAAGACACTGCAAAATTTTTCCTGGCTCATGGATTTCATACCCTGTTCTGCCTGACATAGCTAGCCATATGAGAGACTGCAGCATCTGGCTGGTTTCTGTAGGAAAGCTGAGATCTGTCAGCTCTGTCTAACAGCCAGGGATTTTGGGGCCATTTTGTGACTGAGCAGGTCATTCTGCTGTGCTCTCACAGCTTGAATTCACAGAAACATATGATCCCTCTGAAACACTGCAGTTCCTTTCCTCCTCCTGCTGAAGAGAATCTCTAGACACTAGTCTGGATTTAGCTTTCTCATTTTATTTCCCTGGAAAAGATGGTGACATCTCTCTCTTCACATCCTGATATCAGTGGGGACTTCCAGTCACTGACAATTCACAGGCAGCGTCAGTGTGCGCAGCATGGGAGCCAGAGACAAAGCTGCTGGCTTCCAGTTCTCCCTGTTCTGTCTTGTTTCTGTGAAGCAGGTTGATCTTTTCCAGTAGCAATGACCTTTGTTCCCCCATCCTTCTATGCTAAAAACATTAGACCAGCCCTGGCATTCTGCTCTTTGGTCTTCTGTCCCACTAGAAGTATGATGAAACAAGCAGTGAAAGCTGGTACTGTGTTGTACATAGGAAAAAAAAATAGTGATACTTTATGAATTTGGTGATGTAAAGTGTCACTTCCAGTGGGTAGCTCTCAGTTTATCATGCTTCTTGCCATGCAGAATGTGGGGAAGGAAGCTCTGTCTCTCACACAAATGAGTTTAATGTGTTCTTTACCTGTTATAAAGCACACCTTGTTTCCAAGTGGAAAAAAATGCAAACAAATAAAAAGTTTTCATTATACAGAATGAAAACATTATTATTCTGATTTTCTCTTTTGCTCTTTTAGAGTTTGATTTTTTAAAAATTATTTTATTTAATTTTGATTTGTTCTCCCAGGAGTGCAACTCTGAGATTAATAATCTAGTAGCACCCTATTTGTGTTTCTGGTCACTGGCTAAGAGTCCTAAAAAACATTTTTCTTTCTGGATTAACTTTTTCATTAATTCGTAAGCCTAAAAAAAAGGTCTTCCCAAATTCTTTGTAGTCCTGAAACCATGATGGATTTAAGCAAAGGGGTTTTCTATTTCTGTCTTAATGTGATGCAGCTCCATGGGACCTCCTTTCACTTTCACAGAGTTTATCTGGATCCACATAGGTGTAAATCAGACCAGAATTTGGCCACTAAGAATGGAGCTGATTTACACGCTGGCATTAGTCGTTCCCCATGCTTAGAGATTCAGCCAGCTCTCTTCCAAGTTAATCTCCTTTTTAGTACTTTATTCTATATTCCCTGGTGGCAATATGGGGTGACATGATGAGGTTGCCTTACCTGTCAATGCAGGATACAGAGGGACAGAAAACTTTGAAACACTGGGACAGTATTGGGTAGTGCTAATGGCGAAAGTCCCACCCACACCCTGCAAGTACCTGAATCAGTGAAGACATAGGACATTTTCCAGTTAAAAAGGCCCTCTATGCCCTTGTTATTGTCAATGTTGTAGAAAAAGGAAATTAGCAAATTGAAAACAAGGGCCCTTCCCTGATTAAGCTCCTCCTTATCACAGGACATGCCACACTTAGCCCTTGTTACAGCCCAGCTCACTTTTGGCTTTCACAAGTCAGAATGAGCTTATCTGTGATTTTTTTTTCATGTTTACTCAAGCTCTCAGCTTGATAGTGATGCACGACTAATACTTGGATGCTACTACATTCCAGAAGATTTGTAAAGTAAATGACAGAGAGAGAGGGAGAATGAGAGAGAGAATTTTATTTCTATTAAGTTAGTTCTGGGTTTTTGTTTCTGCAGCCATTGCTATAAAATCTGCAGGCAGCAACTTCAGCCACATTTGGAGCCCTCTGTGCTCTGCTGGCTTTGCAGAGGGTGCCAGAGGCTGCCGTGAGCAGCTACTGGGGATTTTTTTGTGGCTACACTTTGCCATTTGGCTGCATCCTTTTGTGGACAGAGGAAGATTTGCCTGTGGGTTCTGGGGCAGTTTCTGTAAGGAACTGTGATGAGGTGCCCTGGCCATTCAGCTTGGGTTAAACAGCCCTGAGATGCATCCAGGTCACAATGGGCATGGAATCAGCACAGAGCAACCCCTTGAACAAGCAAGCTGCAGGAAGTTTCCTCTCCTTTGCTACTGCAGAGCTCCTTTGAGCTCTTGTTGGAAACAGCCAAGGAAAGAGCCTCATATCTTGTGCTACTACACTTGGAAGTACTTCCAAGAAAATGCAATTTTTCAGGCTAATGACCTTAAATGACTGCGGTTTGGTTTAATTTTCCATTTTTAAAGTAAGAAATCTAGCTGGAATTGATGGTTTCTTTGGAAAAAAAGATCCCTTGTGTCTTCTCATGTTTTTATAAATTCTGTCATTACATGTAAATTTATAGCCTTGGAATTACCAGGAGTCTCCAGGAAACCAGACCTTTTCAAAGATATAGTAAATGATACAGTGTTTTTAATCTAAAAGAATGGACATGTTTTTATTCTGAATTTCTTTCATTGCTTTTGGAAGACAAGGTAATGGGCATGCATTTTGCTTGGTACTTACACAAAAAGCAAGAAAAGCATCCTTGCTTTTATTAAGTATTTGCTTGTGATAATGGTGCAAGTTATTTTAAGGTTGAGTTTTTTCAAAGTTTTTTCTTGGTATCTCCCCTATGGATAGGTTTTCCCAACTTTTAGGGATGGTTGAGCAATGACAACATGAACCAACAAGCTCACTCTTATTTTTATGAGACCTGGAAAGGGTAGAAGGAACAGTGTACTCTCTGCCAAGTGATCACACTGCTGCTTAGTGCAGTCTTCCTGGCAAAGTCAGCACAGGAAAATTTTGCAGGAGAAGCCTCTTTCCCAATCACTAGATGGGACATGAGTGCAGTGTAGATTCTTTTCACTCAGTAATCCTGGGGCTCTTACCTTGTTGACCAAGAGATCTTCCTCTGGCCTGTCCTGTCGCAGTGCTTCCAGTGGCACACTAGGCACAAATTCCTTAACACAATGTCTAAGGAAAGTGAGCTCTGGTGTGCACTCTGGGTGCCTTGAGCATGTCAGCTGCTGCACCCACTGATCCCACCTCCAGGGACCTGCACCAGATAGGGTTTATCCAGGCAGAGTGGGATATGTGACCCTCTGTCCCATTTGCCCTCCCATGCTGACCTCAGAGCACTGTTCCTATGCATTCCTCAAAGTTCTTAGCCTGCACCTGAGTGATGTGGTTCTTCAAAAGCTCCATTGCAAGAACACACAGCTATTTATTTTCAATATAACACCTTCCTTCCAAACATATCAGCATCCCTTACTGTTTGGGTGAAAGATGGACATGACGGTAATTCCACCAATTCCTGTCTGCAAATAGAGAACTCCAGAATTTATTCTGTCACTCCAGTCCATGAGGTGATGGTTATTGATATTTTGTTCTAATGAGCCATGTTCTCTCTCCAGTACACAGTGATGATTCTAGATATCACATCCAAAGATCATCTGTAGGGGAGAACTGGTATGGAATGGTGCAAATTTCCATGAGAAGACAAATATGCAGGACTTGCTTATGGCAAATTGCTGGGGTTCACAGCTGTGGGATTCAGGCTAGATTACAGAGAGCAGTGTCAAACCAAAGACAGATGCACTGTCACTGCAGAGCCCCTGACAAACAACAACAAAAAAGTCTGAAACTAACAGCCTGTTCTTTTATCATCCATGTCTGGAGTCACACAGCTCTACCTTTCAGGTCCATAGCTGGAAAAGCAGAATATGTGCCTCCTGGAGAAGTACAGCAAAATTGGGTGGAATAATGCAAAGAGTGTGGAAGGGCAGGAGAGTATGTTTATTTGAAACAAGTGAATAGCAGCTCTGCATTAGTGAGGAAACAGGTTTGCTCTGGTAACTGGTCCGGCTTGCAGGAATGCTGAGTTCCCAGTGATCCCTGTGAGATTCCTACCTCTCTATCTCCCTACAGAACACCCAGAAATTCATCAGGCCAGATAAGCAAAATGAGCTAAAGGAGCTCACAGACAAATGCTTGGCCTCCTGAATAGATACTTTAACTCACAGTTAGGCATTTAACTGCTGTGGAGAGAATTCCAAACCCACAAATACACTAAGTGCACTGCTACTCATCACTAACTCAGCATGTTGAGGATGGGAGCATGTCTTAATCTAGGCCTTTATTCTGCTTTTCTAGAAATACAAACTAAATTGGTCTGGAGATGAATACTTTTCTTTCTGTACATGGATAGAAGAGGAAGCACAGTAGCAATATTTTTATGATTCCATTAATTATAGCATAAGATGAGGGAGTTGAAGATTTAGTTTTACAGTGATGGTTTGAACTTCTTCTCCAGTGAAAAGCCTTTCAGTAACTTGCTGCCTGCAGTATTAGGAAACGCTTTTCAATCAACTCAGTGCTGAATTTCCATGATTTGTTTGGTGTGAGAAAGCTTAATGTTGGGATAGAGGTTTCTGACATCCCTCTCTCCTTTGGGAGTGGATATTAAATTCCACCTGTATCCACCTTAGCATCATGGTGGTATTCAGAGTGTCCCCTGAGACTCAGAGTGGAGCAGATCCCCCCTGTCTCACAGGCTCTGTGGGGACAGGGTCCTGCTGCCATCATGTAGGGACCATCATTACCAGTTATCCACACAGAAAACTGCAGCAAAGGTTGCAATCACAATCCCCATGGCAAGAAGAGTTTTATATCAGTGATAGGGATCCTACCACCCTCACCTCAGCATACTTTAGCAGAGCTTGTGATTAGCTCTTTCCTCAGGAGCATCTGTATGGTTTATGCAACCGGTTACTGTGTCACGTTTCTCATACTCACTGGTGAAGTTTAATAATAGTGTGCTGTAGCAGAAGGCACAGAAAATTTGATGACTGAAGTTCTTACTTGAGCAAATTTTAGCTTTCAATAAAGAATTGTCTTTTAGGGCTCTGACACATTTATAAATATTTCTCTCCCTTTCAAAGTGAGGGTGATATTATTACCTGGGAAAATTGCAGTGTGGGAGAAAATGCTATGCAACTAAAAATGAGATTGACTACTCAACCTATTCCTCTGTTTCTGTGTTGCAATTAGCCAAAAAGAAAGCCAGGTATATTTTCAACAGAGGGTTATATTTTCAAAATAGTTCCTGTGATTCTCAAATTGGCAATCATGGTATCATTACAATTGGAAAGGTGGAGGAAGTCAGTGTGCTACTCTTCACATTGATGATGAAACTTCTGCTTTCAAACCAAATACTCTGTCCTAATATATCTCTATATGTCCTTGATATACCAGAAGGCAGCCACAAAAACCAGAACAGTCAGGAAATGTCAGAACAACTCTTAATGCCTCTGTGAACAAGGGTAAGGAGCCTGAGTACAGGTTAGAGCAAAGAGATGAATAAATTAGGAAAAAAAAAAAGAAAAAGAAAAATGAAAGAGCACAGAAATAAGAATGTAGAAAGATTGTTTGGTGTTAATTTAGTGCAGATTTCAGTGTAAAATATGGGGGCTATACTAGAGTTTGACAAATATTCTAAATTATGAATCAGACTATTTAAGATACCTTTTGTAATTCTTTTCATTAGTACCAAGGTAATACTAAAGTGATGTTGCTCTGAAATAGAGGTTGGAGGGACTGGTAAACTAAGACACTGTGAAAAAGAATATTATTTAACTAAAAGAACATTATATACCTGGAAACTTTTTAAAAGCATTTCTACTTCCCTGTTGTCAATCTCAACTGAAACAGTTCACATTTTAAACTATACAAACCAAAACCTATTTTAAATGATTCAAAAAATAATTTTGTCATTTGAGTTAGTGTAACAAAAAGTAACTTCAAGCTTTTGGGAGAAGGCCAGAATGAATTGAGTTGTCAAGAATTTTCAAGAATTATCTGACATTCATAAATATCAGTGTAAATTTAACTGTTTTGTGGGAAATTATATTATGTGATATTTTAAAATATGCCAAAGGCTGTTCTAGAGCATTTTAGGATTTTTTAGGAATTTTGTCAACCTAAATTATGTCCCCTCCCCCAAAAAATTAAAAAATAAAAAAACCCAAAATAAAGTATGGAACCATATTGGAGGCTGTTTTCAATTACCCAAAAAAAAAAAAAAATTGTTGACAGCTTGGTTCAGAAAGCCCTGTAGAAAAGCATGAGCAATGCTTTTCAATAGTTACTGAGTTTGCAGTTTCGCAGTTTCAGTAGATACTGAGGGTTCTGATTCAGATCCGAATTCCATGATGCAGAATCAGCTTTGCCATGAATTCAAATACATCAAGGTTCAAAAAGGTTTAGTGCTAAATCCAAATATCAGAATAAAGAGCCATCTTTAAGTCTGAGCAACCTCCTAATGCTTGACCTACTGCAACCTCCTAATTTGACATCTCACAGTGCTGTCAATTAAAAGTGATTTCGTAAAATGCACTAATATAAATGGTAAACTTTACAAAGTAATGTAAAACGAGTGTAATGACAAAAAGAATTGTGTGCTTTTTTACATGAAGGTTTAAATAATTCCTTTTCTTCTTCCATTTTTGACATCTCAGCCCAGAGCAGGCAGAAGTGTGGGCCAAGAAGACAGCTACACTAGGTAGGCAGCCAATTAAAACAGACTGTCATAAAAGAGCAGGATGATTTTTCAGGACAGGCATCATTATTTTGTGAGTACCAATATAAATTCCTAAATGTCTCACAGATGCAGTCTGAAAGAAATTGCATCCCCCTCCCAGTAAAAATATCTTAGCCACCTCAAAAGAAGAGACCATCTGGAGGCTTACTCACTTTGGGGGATGCTGAGTTAATTGAGTGAAAGTCCAAATAACTCTTTAGGAGAGACATGCTGAGGAGTAGCAGTAGGCTCTAAAGAAAGGTAATTCCAGAAGAATTTGCTTCAGTATTGCTATTACTTAATCAGCTGCATTATCACCATTCTTGGGAGGCCCAGGCGTTAACGAGGGCTCGTTTTGAAGGGCTGCAAAAAGGAATTTGCTGAGCACAGCTAAATGTATTTACACGAGAAACTCAGACCAAATCCAGTAGCATTTCAATAATAAAATCAAACAGCAAAAGGAATGTTCTCATTCTTTTGTCCAAAGAAGTGACTCCATCTGCCCAGAGGAGCATCTAAGCTGTGATTGAAAGGGGCAGCACATGCATCCACCCGAGATACCTGGCAGTAATACAGGATCACCAGCTCTCTGGTCCCAAGCTTTCCTGGCTGCCTCTGTTTATGGTGTGCTGGTTGCTGTTGGGAACTGCTCTGCCTCTTTTGGCCTGTCTGCATGATCAGAGCTGTCAGTTGTCTGATCAGTTTTGAGAGTTTTTCAGTTCAAAGTGGTCATACTGTGCTGAAGAGGTGCTGAGACCCTTCAGTTCAGAAGTCTCCAGTGTCATTTAGACAATCTACAGATCACTCCTCAGGCTGTTGTCTCCAGCCTGGAAGCTCATCAACCCTGAGCATTGTGGACTGTGTTTGCGATCTCTGTGCCAAGAACTGACAGGGTGAAAGATAGAAGATTGTCTTGAGAAGAAATTCCTGCTGACTGCTAGTGCAGGATCTGTAGTTTGGCCTTTTTTTCTGTTTGTCCCCTTTTAATGCTACCTTGGCTTTTTATGTAGTATGAAAATAGTGAGTTTTGCCATGCATACATAACTCTCTTTTCTAGCCTGAGACTCCTCTTTGATTCTTTCTTTGCACAACAGTTCTTCTTTCATTGGTTTTTCCCTGGATAAGTTGAATTGATCCTGTTCCAATGACTAGAAATTTTTGTGTCTCAGACCTTAGCCTTATCCTTTAAGCCCTTCCTTTTTCCATTGCTATAATGGAATTACTTACCTAGATCTATTTACTCTTTAAAAGATCTGGGATTGTTAAAAATTGGGCAGACTGGGTCCTTTCCATTACATATGAAATTTATATCAAAACAAATGGGATTTAGGAATCTAAATATATTTGAGGATCTATGTCTATCTATGTCCTATTGCTTTTGGGTGATATGCATAACTGGCTTAAGAAAATTGTCTTAAAACTCTAATGGGATGACAAATTGCTTTTTGGTTGTTTTTAAGAATCAGATTCTTCCTGCAGATTGCAATAACCTGCAATAGCAGTTAGCAAGAGTGGGCCTTGACAGAGGAGCTCAGTTCTCCTTGCTGGCTGAGAACACTGAACCCAAGGACAGGCAGCAGCTCCTAATGGTTGCTGGAAGTGAGACTCTGTTCTTTCTCACATAAGGTTGCAGCAAATAAAACCAAGAGTATTTTCCTATTGATAGAAGACTGACTGTGGAATGGATAGAGCAGTTTGAGCTTCCAAATGTAGGAAGAGAGTGGAAAGTGGCCCTAGGAGCTGAAACCCCTCTATTACTGCCTTGTTTTTCACAGCAGTAAAATGCAAAGCTGATGTTGCTCTAGACTTTTGGGTTTTGCAGCCTTCCAGTCTTTCCAGGATTTACAGGACTGCTTCTTAACTTGTTTGGCCCATTCAAAAAGAAAAACTGCTCAATTTCAGACTCACATAACCCAGAGTACCTCTTGATTCTCCCTTTCCTATTCATCAGAGAAATGACTTTTGAAACACCTGAATACTCTCGAGCAAGAGCTGTGATGTCTCCTGTGTCCTGTACCCTGCCTGGGACATGGACAGTATGGTGTGAAACAAGCAGAATTTATTGTACATCTTAGAGAAACTCAAAGCACAACTTACCTGAGTTCTACACCCTCCTATCCCCCAGCCTGGGGAAACTGGAAATCCTGCTGTGTCCATGTGTTCTGCTGAATGGATGCAGTCCTAGTCTGTTGTCCAGGCTGAAGCGCAATCTGCAGCACAATGAGCACTCCTTCCAAAGAAAACCCGAGTGCACAGGTGGGAGATCACACAACAAGGTCCTTCCTGATCTGAAGACCAGGAACAAGGAAGGCCTATCCTTCCACCTAAACTCAAACTTCTGTTTTGGCCTAGTGATGTATTGGCCTAGTGAAGCCAAAGAGCTTTGGCAACATTCAAGTTGTCCTCTCAGGAGTTTTGGGTAGCTGAAATTTGGAGGGCAGGTATTTTTATTTTTTGGGCTCACACAGAATTGGTAAAACCTGTAACACTGGAGAATCACTTATAAAATGGGAAGGAAAGAAGATGAAAGAAGCCATTAAAAAAAACCAAGCAAATTCAAATGTTAGAGCACGAGCAGACAGAAATGATGAGATACACGGACCACGGACTTAGAGGAGGCAGGTTGAAATGAGGGAATGAGACCTGTGAGAGTGAGAGGACATCAAAGTGGAAAACTGACACACAGAGGACCAGGTGGTAATGGAGGAAGAAGAAAAGGGGAAGGGCTATCTTGCAGAAAAGGAGAAAGGAAAGACAGGAAGAAGTAGGAATGTGACAAAGAGGGATAATAAGGGAGCTGGTACATCAGAGGAGAAGAGGGAAATGGAGGAGAAAGAAGACCAAAGGGAGGGAGGGAGGGAGGGAGAGAGGGAAGGAGGGAGGAAGGAAGGAAGTGGCGGAAGGAAGGAAGTGGCGGAAGGAAAGAAGTGGCGGAAGGAAGTGGCGGAAGGAAGTGGCGGAAGGAAGTGGCGGAAGGAAGTGGCGGAAGGAAGGAAGGAAGTGGCGGAAGGAAGTGGCGGAAGGAAGTGGCGGAAGGAAGTGGCGGAAGGAAGTGGCGGAAGGAAGTGGCGGAAGGAAGTGGCGGAAGGAAGTGGCGGAAGGAAGTGGCGGAAGGAAGGAAGGAAGGAAGTGGCGGAAGGAAGGAAGTGGCGGAAGGAAGGAAGTGGCGGAAGGAAGGAAGTGGCGGAAGGAAGGAAGTGGCGGAAGGAAGGAAGTGGCGGAAGGAAGTGGCGGAAGGAAGGAAGTGGCGGAAGGAAGGAAGTGGCGGAAGGAAGGAAGTGGCGGAAGGAAGGAAGGAAGTGGCGGAAGGAAGTGGCGGAAGGAAGTGGCGGAAGGAAGTGGCGGAAGGAAGTGGCGGAAGGAAGTGGCGGAAGGAAGTGGCGGAAGGAAGGAAGGAAGGAAGGAAGGAAGGAAGGAAGGAAGGAAGGAAGGAAGGAAGGAAGGAAGGAAGGAAGGAAGGAAGGAAGGAAGGAAGGAAGGAAGGAAGGAAGGAAGGAAGGAAGGAAGGAAGGAAGGAAGGAAGGAAGGAAGGAAGGAAGGAAGGAAGGAAGGAAGGAAGTGTCGGAAGGAAGTGTCGGAAGGAAGGAAGTGTCGGAAGGAAGTGTCGGAAGGAAGGAAGGAAGTGTCGGAAGGAAGGAAGTGTCGGAAGGAAGGAAGGAAGGAAGGAAGGAAGTGTCGGAAGGAAGTGTCGGAAGGAAGGAAGGAAGGAAGGAAGGAAGGAAGGAAGGAAGGAAGGAAGGAAGGAAGGAAGGAAGGAAGGAAGGAAGGAAGGAAGGAAGGAAGGAAGGAAGGAAGGAAGGAAGGAAGGAAGGAAGGAAGGAAGGAAGGAAGGAAGGAAGGAAGGAAGGAAGGAAGGAAGGAAGGAAGGAAGGAAGGAAGGAAGGAAGGAAGGAAGGAAGTGTCGGAAGGAAGTGTCGGAAGGAAGTGTCGGAAGGAAGGAAGGAAGGAAGTGTCGGAAGGAAGTGTCGGAAGGAAGGAAGTGTCGGAAGGAAGGAAGTGTCGGAAGGAAGTGTCGGAAGGAAGTGTCGGAAGGAAGTGTCGGAAGGAAGTGTCGGAAGGAAGTGTCGGAAGGAAGTGTCGGAAGGAAGGAAGGAAGGAAGGAAGGAAGGAAGGAAGGAAGGAAGGAAGGAAGGAAGGAAGGAAGGAAGGAAGGAAGGAAGGAAGGAAGGAAGGAAGGAAGGAAGGAAGGAAGGAAGGAAGGAAGGAAGGAAGGAAGGAAGGAAGGAAGGAAGGAAGGAAGGAAGGAAGGAAGGAAGGAAGGAAGGAAGGAAGGAAGGAAGGAAGGAAGGAAGGAAGGAAGGAAGGAAGGAAGGAAGGAAGGAAGTGGCGGAAGGAAGTGGCGGAAGGAAGGAAGTGGCGGAAGGAAGGAAGTGGCGGAAGGAAGGAAGGAAGGAAGGAAGTGGCGGAAGGAAGGAAGTGGCGGAAGGAAGTGGCGGAAGGAAGTGGCGGAAGGAAGTGGCGGAAGGAAGGAAGGAAGTGGCGGAAGGAAGGAAGGAAGGAAGTGGCGGAAGGAAGGAAGGAAGGAAGGAAGGAAGGAAGGAAGGAAGGAAGGAAGGAAGGAAGGAAGGAAGGAAGGAAGGAAGGAAGGAAGGAAGGAAGGAAGGAAGGAAGGAAGGAAGGAAGGAAGGAAGGAAGGAAGGAAGGAAGGAAGGAAGGAAGGAAGGAAGGAAGGAAGGAAGGAAGGAAGGAAGGAAGGAAGGAAGGAAGGAAGGAAGGAAGGAAGGAAGGAAGGAAGGAAGGAAGGAAGGAAGGAAGGAAGGAAGGAAGGAAGGAAGGAAGGAAGGAAGGAAGGAAGGAAGGAAGGAAGGAAGGAAGGAAGGAAGGAAGGAAGGAAGGAAGGAAGGAAGGAAGGAAGGAAGGAAGGAAGGAAGGAAGGAAGGAAGGAAGGAAGGAAGGAAGGAAGGAAGGAAGGAAGGAAGGAAGGAAGGAAGGAAGGAAGGAAGGAAGGAAGGAAGGAAGAGATATAGTAGTGCCAGAACAGGAATGAGAGAATCCTAAAAAGAATTTTGGAGAAGTTGAATCAGTCACAGAAAAAGAACAGTGTAAAATGAGAAAATGAGCAATGGAAGCATGAAAAGAGGAAGAAGAATAAAGGGCCTCTACATGAAGTGATAGACTTCTAGATGTTAGAATTAAGGTAGATGAACCCCATTGTAAGATGTGAAAAAAATTTGTTTTTAACTTCGAGGTTATAGCTGAAATGCAAATATTTTGTAGAAAATACAAATCATTGTGATTTTTGTAAATGTTGGGTTGTGCTATATATCACTTTGTAAAAACGCCAAAGTAGAACAAATTACATCAAGACGTTGTGCAGAAATTAGAAAAGGAAAAAAGAAACCTGATATTTTATAACACAGGCAGGAAAATGCTGTCTCATGTACGCTGTGATTTACAAATCTGTGGGAGCTATTGTGGCCAGGGTCCAGCCCTCACTTTATACATTAGTGGGTGTAAAGGGTGATGTCACAGAAGGATTAGGTCTAATCCTGGACAAGAAAGCCTTGTGATGACTCAACAAGGAGCAGCAAAGGCAGAGCTAAATCAGTCTACAGTCAGGCTTTTTGGGTTTGGATGGAATCAGCATTTTACATGTGTGGTCGTGCTTTGCACAGAATGACACACTCAGTTCATGATGAACTCTGTCTACAGCCTTCCCATTCCTGCCTCCCATTTCATCACGCTGCTGGCCCAGTGTCTGCCTGCCACCAACTCAAAATAGGAGACTCCAGGATCCATATAAGGAACACTTTAATTGCCAGCAGAGCTACTGGCACTACATAAGTTTCACAGTGCATTGGTCAGTGCAAATAACCAACACATCAGGGAAGATCTTTGGCTGCCTGTAGTAAAACAGGGGGAGGCTTGATAAACCAGCTTTAATTCTCCAGTTCTGTTGGTAGTCTTTGCATCTTCTGTGTGGCAAAACACAAGCTAGTTTGAAATGACCAAATTTACTCACATGCTAAATGGTTTCTGTGGATTCCCAGTTCCTCTAACCCCAGAGCTCTGCTGAATGAATGGCAGAGGTGAGGACAGGTGTTTCTGGATAGGACTGAAATTTGTGTAGAGACTACTGATGGGCCCTGGCACATCTTTGCACCAAGCGCTTTAGTCAATCACATGCATGGGAATCAGATAGGCAGTAAGGAGTTCATGCCATCATTTCCTGAATCAGAAGCAAAAGGTGAGAGATTTGAGTGCTGTCTGAAGTGGTCACTGCACATAAGGCCAATTCTCATGACTAGTGCTGTAGATATCTTTCTTGTACTGAAATGAAAGCAAACCATTTGCAGGGATTTATAGAACATTTAATTTAACTTTGACTAGAAAAGCAACAGAATCCTGTTTGGAGAGGTAACAAATGGAAAACTTCTTTGCAGCACATCATGGTTCTGGTAGATATTTCCTTATTTAGTTTTGAAAGTAATACAGAAGTGAGTGATAATTGTTGCTGAGATTATTTTGTTTCTATTTCAGAGAGGTTCAATTTAATAGTTTTCTTTAGGCTTTAAGCAGATTAGAGAAATAGGGACTTCAGTGATACAGTCCAGTGTAATGTTTCTTTACTCACACTTGTTTTTAGTCTCAAAAAAAAATCACCTAATTAAAAATGCCATTTAGACAAAACAGATTTTTAAAAGACTTGCAGCTTTATTTCAGAAGTTTGCTAGACAGTATGGGGGCTGCTCTAAAAGGTCTATTTTGCAACCAAAAAACTGAGTTTAAAACTTTAAATGGGAAAGCCAAATCTGCCCCCAAAGTAAGCCCCCTAATGTGGATGTCACAGTTGGAATAAATTGTTCTACTGTTTTCAGTGCTTGTTAATCAATTATTAAATTACTACAGCAAGGCTTGGAGGTGTAAGAAAAGACTATGGGAAAAACATTCTAGCACATGGAATAAAAATGAGAACAAATAACAATTTTTCCCACTGGGAAGTATGCAATTAGATGATATTTCGCAGTCAAAATACTATGTAAACTGTAAAAAACATAACTACAGAAATCAATGACAATGGTTATCTGACAGTTGTCACCCTTCGCATGACAACTTTGACATGCTTCATTTGAGTCCCTTCCCAAAGGACAGTTGTCAGTCCAGCTGTCAAAACCACATCCCTTCTCTCTACAGTTCTGTAGAGAGAGGCTGCAGGTCCCAGCCTGAGGACATGAGGGAATCCCAGCACCCTGGGCACACGGAGAGGAGGTTGGAGTGTCCTCATGTGCCACCCTCACAGAGGACAATAGACAGAGCCAGCCCAGCTGCTGGTGATCCTCTCTGCACTATGGAAAGTGCTCTGGCAGGGCAATCTCCTTTCTCCTTTCTGCTGGAGAGGCTTTTCCTGTCTCGTGAGTTTCTTGCTTTTGTGAGGAGCCAACACCAGTGTTGATCAGGAGCTGGTAATTTGCTATGACAACATCTCGTAATCCTTCCCATAAAGCTTTCTGAGGTCATTTAACCATTGTCTTGTGTCCAAGTATGGAGGAAGAAAGCAGAAAACCACTTCAAACTCCTGTGTTTCTGAGAATGATTTGGAAGAGATTTTGGAGCACTAAAAGGAAAAAAAAAGTCAAAACAAGGTCATATCTGCAAAGGAACTCAAGGCTGAGAAAGTTCTGGATAAACTTGGGTGTAGCTGAGTGTAATTATTATCCTGAATTCCCCTGCTCAGCTGCAGCTAACCCAGTGTAGACACCTAAACTCACCAGGGACCCCCTCTTTGATGTTTAACATTACTATTGTGAGAATTCAGTTCTCTGCAGCCCATCTCAAATTGCCCAGGTATGAGAAGTTCAGTAGCCGGTTCAACACTTGATCAGGTTTCAGAAATAGGTATTTTCCCCTAAGTATCCCTTTAAATTGGAATATATTCTCAGAACATTGATAGCAAAGACACAGAACAGCGTGCTGCTTGAAAAACACAGTTAAGGATATTTTTTTAGCGGAAGGAAGGTTTTAAAATTCCTTCATAAAATGATACAATAGCTTTTTCTAATACTTGGAAAATTGTGAATTTTTTTCTCTAGGCCTTTCTTGACTAGACTGAGAAAGTTCAATGTCAAGTCTTTCATTGCTTGATTGAGCATCAGACCTCTTCAGATACAGGTTGTTCTGTATATTTTGTTGCAGTTTCTTGAGCTGAAGTTGGAATAGTCACAGGAAAAAGAAGACTAACAAAATTGAAAGGAGAGCACAAAGCAGGAGGAAAAATGAGTTTTAATTCCCACTGGCTGAGGAGGGAAATGAAACTTGATGATGCATGTACTTCTTGAATAATTACTTCTGTCTTGGCTTTGCATGGCGAGTTTTTGGTAGCTGGGTGGCTGCAGGGCTGGCTCCTGTGAGAAGCTGCTGGAAGTTTCCTTCATGTCTGATGGAACCAATGCAGCTGGCTCCAAGTGTGTGCCCAGCCTCTCCAAAGAGTTTCTCTGAGACAACAGAAGGGATGGGAGGGCTCTGCTGGAGGCAAGGTTGGAGGAGAAGGCTGCAATGTCCCTTGGCAGTCAACAGGGGATAATACATGGATTATAAATGAATGGCACCACTCAGGAAGTGGGAATGAGTCTGGGAGTACTAAGGATGTGGAGCACAGGGGCTGCAGGAGAGGAAATGGGAATTGGGAACAGAAGGGGAGCTAAAAGTCTGAGGAACTGTTTGATAAAGGGTTTGGAGAAGAAAGGTGACAGATGGGAAAGAAAGGTTGGGTTTCAAAAAGGATTGAGAAGGCCTTATTTCTCTGTTTTTAGAGGTTTGGGGATTGCAAGGACTGCCTCTGGAGGAACAGGGTTAGTGAAAGTTATGGGAAAATAGTTGTCAGAGATGAAGTTAATCTGAGCAAGGAGAGATGGGGAGGAACATGAGTGGTTTTTGTGCGGGAGAAAGGTGATTTGAAACAGCAGAGGCCTTGGAAAAGGACAATGTGGAAGGGGAACCTAAACACAGAAGGCATTTGAAAGAGATTTTAGGAAGGAAGGACTGGGAAATTTAAGGCTTGGGACAGAAGGGACTGAGGACCAGTATGGTGTGAGGGAGAAGTTAGGGTTACCAGTTTGGGGGAATATTATTTTCTGGGCTCTGATGTCAGAGAAGAGGCACACACAGAGAACTGCCTCCTTGTCCAAAGAACAGCCCTTCCCTTTTTCTCTGTTTTTTATAAATTAAAATAGCCCTATTTTGGACAGAACAATCCAGAGATTACCTTTAAAGTCAGAATTACATGAATTCTGACTGATCTGTGGAGTCATTGCGCCATATGAAAATTCTCTACATGACAGACAGTTTAAGAGATTGGAACATAGTGCTTCTAAACTTGTTTCATACAGAAAAAGTACCCAATAAATCCCAGTTTTAAACCAGACGCTCTTCCACACAGCGATATACTTCAATTTGATCTTCATTATTTCCTTAAATATCTCTTCTCTGTAGGAAACTGATCCCAAATCCTTCAGTCAGATCCCAGATCCTTCAGTAGATGGCCGGATAATCCCACTCTCAGTGTGCTATGAGCACTGAATTTGCATCAGTCCATGTAAGCACACTTTTGTTCTGTTTTTCTTTCTGGATAGGGCAACACTGATCTCCCTTGAAATCCTGTCTGTAATACAT
This sequence comes from Melospiza melodia melodia, assembly GCF_035770615.1. Classification (NCBI taxonomy): domain Eukaryota; kingdom Metazoa; phylum Chordata; class Aves; order Passeriformes; family Passerellidae; genus Melospiza; species Melospiza melodia. Next base: position 85,565,875 of record NC_086197.1, on the reverse strand, counting down.
GGTTGTTTACAAACCACTTGATAACAGAAGTCACAGCACATATTTGTGTTGGCTGATAATCCTTTGCCAATGATGGATGAAGATCAGGTGTCATTTCTGATTCTTTTGGATGTGTCAGCTGCCTCCAGTGCTGTTGACCATGAACTGACCGGCACTCTGGCAGTCTGGAAGCAAGGACAAACGGGATGAGCTGTGGAGCTCAGAGTTATGTGCAGCTCTGAGCCCTGAAGCATATTGGCAGTGGGCTGAGGGACCATTATTAGCATCTCTCCTGTGTTCAAAGAAATTCAGATGATTCTTCATTTCACAGCATTTTTATTAATATGTTTTACCTACTAACATTTTGATAATGCAGCTTTGGCACTTATATAAGTCTCTGCTTGCTCACCACATAAATTTTTTAAAAATCCTGCAAGCTCCTACAAAATATTTTCTACAAATATTTCCCCCCACAGTCTTTTGCCTTTAGCTCATGCTTCCCTCAACAGCCTCAAAATTAGATGAAAAAAGTCTCCATACAGCAAGCTCTGAAATGCCACCCACCTCCCCCTCAACAAGCAGCCAGACCAGTCTCTGTTGGGCCTGGGGGTACAGTATAGGTTTTATTGCCTCCAAAGATGGAGGCAATTCTGCTAGATGTTCTTCTTGTTCTTTTTGGCCCCACTGCACTATCTCCAGCTCTCAGTGAGATGTTGCAGCACACTAATTTCTTCAATTCAGCCAGAATTTGGGTCATACTCAGCTCCAGGGGTCTCTTCCATACCATATAGCCAATTTAAATGATGGGGGAGGAGAGAAGGATTCCCTGTGCTTTTCTGCCTCCACTTCTCTGTTCTCTGTGTGGCAGCTAAAGTTGCCTCCAAGTTGCAGACCAAAAATCAACAGTCTGAAGTTCACCTGGAAATAGCTGAAAACTGCTCAAATATGAGTTCAAGCATTGCCTGTGTGCACAGCTCCTCTTGGGAAATCTGCATGAACCATTGGACAGAGCCACCAGGTGATCCCAGCATCAAGGGACACCTGGAGAATTTTGAATTCAAAGAAGGAAAAAGCATGTACAACACTGATAACCCAGTCTGAAAGGAACCAGCTTCTTGATGCAATTCCTGTGGCAAGTCATGTTATGCCATGTTAGGTCAGCCATGGGAGGAGCCCATGTTTAAACTACTTGTCAGGTGCAAATATGAGATAAATAGACACAAAACTCCCTGCCTTGCAGTTACTGGCCTCCCAGATGCAATTAGTCAGACAGGCAGGTAATTAGGTGGGGAGATAATGATTAATAGCAAAATCAGATCAGTGCACCCCAGGCATTCTGGGTAAGCACTATGAGGACAGGAGATTTTATGTTTTACAAAGGGGTGCAGTAGAGGGATTGTCCTTTTCTTTTAAAGATTCAGGGACATGTCAGCATAGCTCTATGGTTAGACATGGCCTGTGAAATCCTACTACAGTAAGAGACAGTTAAATCCATGCCCTCTACTAAGAGAAATAAGACATCATCTCATGGCTTCCATACATTATGTTAATTTCTCTAGTTTTTTCCTGAAGAGGGAAAAAAAATAACATGGTGGATTACACAATCCTGACATTTGTCCATTCGCTGCTGCTTTTTTTGGCCCCTCTTTAGCTAGTAAGACGTGAGCATTGGGAAGCAAATGGATTTCCCTGAGGACCCTGAACTAGTGCCCTGCCACAACCAACAGCTTCAGCCACTTGGAAAAAGTGCAATGCTGTGTCTTCCAAAAGCTGTTCCCAGGGCTTCATAATATTTGGTGATTAGACCAGGGTTGTTTACTGTGGGGTGGCAGTTATGCTCAGTCCAGACTTGTTGCTTTATTATGCACTGGCTCAATGTTTGTACAACACTTTGCATATAGTGATAAAGCCAGTAAAACATAGGCCATGGTGTAGCTCTATTTAGTAAACTGAAAGTCTGTTTTGTTTTTTCCAGAATGCTGAACATAAATGAATTTCAACTGCCTTGAAGTTTTATAAGAAATAAAATTACTATGTGTTCATTGATTACTGTTAGATTGGGCTATTATCTGACCTCAAATCTGCCCAATTATCTTATAATACTCTCCCTCAGCCTTTGTTCATGACCATCCCCAGCTCTTAGTCAGCACCTCTCTGTTTTTTCTGAAAGATATCTACCCAAGGTGCCAGAGGCAGGTGCAGGAGACAGACACAGCTGCACAGGATTGTTTTACCATCAGTGCTGTGTTTTTCAGTTGTAAAGTGTTTCTAAAGTTTGTTTTCCTTAGTGAAATGAAAACATCAAAAAGAGTTAATCTGTTGGTGTAACTTTTAGTTAAAATTTTAGTTTTAAGTCTTCAGTTGACTGGGTTCCTTTGGTTTAGTTTTGTTTTTCATTACTCTATAATCCTCTGTGGCTTGAGACAACAGGGCTTGAGTTTCATTTATGTAGACAAGTTATACAAGGAACATTACCACAGCAACTAAAATCCTGCTTTATAAGACAAAACATAGCTCCCTCCTCTATTCAAACAGGATTTACAGGTATTTTGCTAATCACACATCCACAGTTCCTTTGATTTTCAAATGAAGTGCTGCCTATATTATTAATTGAACTGTCACCTTGACTGATGCAAATTCAACTGGCTGTTTTATGTCATTTGAAGGGTTGGCTTTTCAACTTCAGATTTTCTCGTCTTCCTATGCCCTGAGCCCAAACAGTGCCCCAGAAATGATTATATTACATTTAATATTTCCTGAAAACCACTCAGTGTGGCAGGGTCAATATGACTGTCCCTTTGATTTTCTTCTCTAGCAGCCAGGTAGTATTCTTTCCCCAAGAAAGGATTTGGTCAATCAGAATATAATGATCTCCTTATGGGAAGTGTTTTAATTACCTTTTCCTGTTGTTTTATGTCTGATGTATGGAATTCCATGTTACTATCCAACCATGCAAGAAAAAAAGCCCCCTCCAAAACTCAAGGCAAGCCTGGTATGAAAGGTTGAATCCCTTCTCAGATTCAGATTTTCTTTCATGCAGGCCTTTCCACATGGTCTCTGTCTTAGGTCTTGAGCTGCAAAACAGGCAATAATACCCTCCTCCCTGGCAGACCTTTGTCAGGCTATGAAATGTTCAAGTACCCTTCCCTAGTGGAACTGTGGCAAGGGCAGGAGTGATATCAGCTCCTGCACTGTAGATTTCCCTATCACAGCAGAAAAATTAGCCCACACTGTCTTGATTAAGCTGTGTGCAGATCCAGGAGGTGTTGGATGGTCTGGGTGGTGTTTCTTGTTGAAGCAGTTGCCATCTCCTCCAGGGACTAGCTGGTGAGCAGACTGCTGTAGCAGTAGCAGCAATATGTCCTGAGATTGAAACCCCCTAGGGACATTAAAAAATACTCTTGTCTCAAAAGTACCAAATTAATTTTCAGATAAAGATTGCATTTTTTGCCTCATTTATGTGCAACCTCCCCTCGCTCCTATTTCTGACCCAGAAGGTCACAAAGACCCTGCCTTATTCACTGGAATGTGAAAATCTATGACCTTACTGGATGGAACCTTTACAAAACTTCTTTCTAGTTTGAGGTAGTTCACATTTAAAAAGTGTGAAGAAAATTTACTCTGTAAAGAAAACTACTCTGTAAAGTTTGGGGGAAAAAATACCTCAGTTGCAAATATATGCAGTTGAAACACAAGCAGAACACAGCTGATGGCAAACACATGATATAATTCCAGTTAGTTTGTGAGGCTGCATCAGATGAGAGCATGCAGGATAACTAAGAGCAGTAAAATGGGCTTGTGGCCTGTCCTTCAGCTCATAGAAAGTTGCATTTTCTACATCTATGGGAGAACAAGAGACTGTGCCACCCATAATGTCCCTTACCACTATAAGAGCACCTGTTGCAGCTTGACTAATGGTATAAATGTAAGCATGAACTTCATCAGGTCCAAACTTATCTCAGGCAGGATGATGAGCACAAGCTCAGCAGCAGTGAAGGGAGAGCCAGGCACCCCCAGAGCTGCAGGGGACAGGGTCAGGGTGCTGTGTCCCTCCAGCCTGGGTCACTGCCCGCCTGCCCTGGCGCCATGCAGCAGTGAAAGCCTGATTCCTGGAACACGAGTCCTGGGTGCGCTGTCACGTGGAGAGAGGGCTGTTCTGCTCTTTGTGGGAAGTGCTCCTCTGCAGTCTGATTGCTGGTGGCCAGTGCAGTCAAAGTTTCTTTCTGGTATCAGAATAGTAACACAGGTTGATGAAACTTGGGTGAACATTTTCTGTGGATCAGCTACATTGCCTTTGAAAATGGGGGCTGGACCTGTCTTCAAAATTTGTGGAATTTGAGAACACCTTGTTAAGAGTAAAGCTTTTTAAATGGGACTCAGACTGGCTTTTATTTTTTTTTATTTTTTTTATTTTTTTTTTTACTTTTTTTTCTTTTTTTCTGATTGTCTTCCTATAGCTGAAACAAAATAGAAACAGCAATATAGAGCCTAATAAATTCAATTGAAGGTATGCTTTGGTTTCATCAGCTATGGAAAATAACTGTAAAAACAAAAAGAAAAAAAAAAAGACTGAGGTGACTATCAAGGTTAAGAGTATCATAATATAATGCAAATAGTTTTTGTTTGCTTGTTCACTGGTCTCTAACTAACACATCTTTAATCCTCTGTGTGCTGATAATTTCGACTATGGTCACGTGAATTCACTAAAAACACTGGCCTTAGTTGGAGAACCTTCTGATGTCCAGCAAAGTGGTATTTCCAAGAACTGATGAGCGTCTCTGCTAATTTACTGTCAGCCTACCTGGAAGAGGCCAGCCACTGATTAAACACACACTGAGGACTAATCAATAAAGAACCATATCTTTGATCTATTTGGTGCTGTTTCTGACTACAAAAAGTAATGCTCCTAATGAAACATGGCTCTCTTGCTTTTTCAGTGTAAAATATTGTGTTTTAAATGGTTTCTTATTTAAACCCTTATGAAAAAGTAGCAATAAATGGTTTTTGTTTGCTTGTTTCAAACAGTGCAATAGCAGCTGGCTCATGCTGGTGTTAACTGGTCTAAGGTTCTGTTTAGAGGTTTTTTCATGTGACCCAGAAGTCATGTTTTGATCTTTGTCAATAGCAAATGGGAGGATTTCCTAAAGATACAATTTACATCTATTTTGTAATGTTAAATCGGTCAAGTGTAGTGCCCCAATGTCACAAGATACAATTGCTGAATTCTCCAGGGATGAATCCTGGCTTAGCTGATGCAAGAGCTGGGACCAGCACTGGGCATCTGTGTGCTGTCAGTCTGCTTTGACCTTGCCTCACAGATGTGTATTTTATTTTCTTGCAGTGCAATCTAACTTGTCTGCTCACTAGCACTGAGCACCTGCTGCTCTAAGCTGTCTAAATGGTTTTTAAAAATCACAAGGGACTACCCCCACTGAACCATCACTCCAAGTGCTGCCTCCCTGGCAAGTATCTCACTTGCCTCTTCATAGTTCTTTGCAAATACCGTTGGAATAAATGAATCCTTCACTGGCTTTAAGCTATCTGCTGTAAAGGATGTTAAGATGTCCTATTGTTTCCCAGACAATGTCCACCACACTGAATTCAAGTATGGATGTGGAAATTCACTCTTCCTTGCCAGGTATAGTTTTATTTTGTGTTGACAGACTTTATAGATTTGCTAATCCCTTCCTTCTGGTGTTCCTACTGTCTGGGATTGGCCAAACTGTTTTCCAATAAAAACAAAAACGATAAGGCTGCTGTCAATGCCTTTCTATACTTCTTTCTGCTCTCCCCTCCTGTCCAGCACATGCTGTAGATGTGAAGAGTTTCTACAGATTGTTTATGGGAATTAAGGCTGTACCAACCTTTCTTATACCCTCCAGATCTATTCTCTGTCTCACCTAGATCACAGCCCTGGCTGGAGCACACCAGAACTCCCTGTTGGCTTGTGTGTCCCTCAAGGAAAAGTCAGCCATGTGTAGGGGCAGGAGGAAAAAAGGGACGGACAGGAGCTAATTCCCTCTTTAACTCCTGCCAATATATTTTTCCCAGTGACTCTCACCTGGTGCTGGAGGAATTCTCATGAAACATAGAGAAGGTATTTTCCCCTCCAGTCTCTCTCAGAGGATAGATAACCATGCTTTGGCAGGAAGGACATGGAGCAGTTTTGGTCTCTCAAGTGTACTTGCTGGCACTACAAGCCCTCTCCTGACTCACCCTTAGTGAGTCATGAAAGGAACACAAGCCAAATTGATGGGGCTTCAGGGACTGCTGTGGGGAGCACAGGGAGGCAGAAGCAAGATCCTCAGGTTGATCAATCAGCTGGGAGAGAAGCTGATTTCTCAGCAGCTGAGATGCTAATTACAATGCTCATTTGACTTATAGAACTCAGCTCAGGATATGATCTACATACTGCTATGAGGTTTTAATTGGAACCTCACTTTGCAAGCTGGGACTGAGTCGTGTGGAGCCCAGGCAGTTCTTCCAGCCTTTCTTAGAGTAGGCCACCATTCTAGAATTGCTCATCAATTCACAAAATATTGAACACTTGACATACATCTTTTAGTGTATGTGTTCTTTTTGCCTCTTTATGAGTTGTTATATTTTTATCCTCCTCATCATCAGTTCTTTTCTTAGGAAGGCAAATTAAATAAATTAAAGGCGAGGGACAGAAGAGTGGGATAGTGGCAGCAGTTAGCAGAGCAGAGTGATTAATAAACACTAAACTATTTATGGCAAAACTACAAAATGGTGAGTGAGGTAGCAACAAGATTTTTGGTACACAAAAACACGGTGACTGTGCTTTACAGGGTAACAAGGCATTATTGTGCTATTACAGAACTTGGGCAACTCTTTGGTCCCCAGACCAAAACACTCCTGGGCATCCACAGGAGCAGCTTCTGGGCACAGATCCATGGGAACTTTGTGTTCTGATTTGAATGTCATAACTGATTTTAGGTTTTTCTGGGGTCATCTGGTACTCGTGAGTAAGCCTTACAACACTTACTCACTGGAAATCTGTCAAAATAAAGTTGGGATCTCAGGCTTTCACCAGCAGGGACAAATCTTACACCAATCCCTTTCTAATTAGTAAATGTACCCTTTAGTACCCTTTAAATTTTCCTCTTGTATTTCTATTGACAAAATTCAGTTCATTTCATAATCATCAATGCTGGCAAATCAGGTCCCCAAAACCACTAGGAACTTAGAGATGCACTTATGTTAAAAAGAAAAAAGATGGGAAATTCTATTCTGAATTAATCTGAGTAATAAGAAATCAAAGGAGTATCCATTGAAAAAATATACAGTATTTTTCACTGGATCTCTGGTGGTCAGCAAATAAAGATAAAACTGACATATTTATTTGTACAAAGCTGATCATACTCTTTCATATGCTTACAAAGTTAGATGTAATAAAAGGGGCCCAGGTTGTTATGTATTTGTATGGAAAAAAGAGTTTTATATTGAAATCAGGAAGAAAACTTGCAAGACACAGAGAAGGGTTCAGTAAGGTAACAAGTGTGTCCTTCTACTGGAACACTTCTAAGGAATGACAGCAAATACCTTGGGCCCCAGGTATCTACAGTGCTGAAAAGATCAAATTGAGCATCAAATGTACTATAACACTATCCCTTTCCTGTGAATGTAACTGGTATTTTTGCAATTATGAAAATTCCTGATATCCATTCTTATTTTGTAAATAATAGATATTCACAAAATGAATACTTTTCATTTTTGGTTTGTGTCAGTCACAATTCTGAGTTCTACTTGTCTCCAAATTGATCTAATAGGTGCTCGAAGGCTGGAGATATTTTAATTCTGACAAGTTTAAAGGATGTCTGTATTTAAATAATTTTCCTAGCAAATAGTTGCTGGGAAATTAACCTCCATCAAAAGCAGAATAATAACCTGCTTGCCCTTTATGATCTGGACCATACATTTAGCTCCTTGTCTTTGAAAGAATGGCATCACAGTAAACAATGATTTATGTAAGTCATTGCTTGATGTATGTTATTGGATACAGAAGCAAAAAAGAAAGAAGAATATGTAAGGAAAGCTGTTAATACCTTTTATTCACTGTTTTCCAGTTTCATTGTTTTGATGGTATACCTCTTTTCCTTTGGTTGTTGACCTTGTAAATACCTATTCATTACAAATACTTATACTTTATGGTAGATACTGTTTATATCTTACAGACTGCCACATGCTTTTATAAGCCAGCACTTCAGACCAAATACAAGAATCTCTGAGCTTTTAAAATAATTATTTAAAAAGACTAGGCAGACCTTTCATAGCTACATTGAGATGTTTTTTTCCAGTCAGACAATACTCCTTGTTCTTAATATGTTCTACTATTTGCCTATGAACAGTCATTCAACCATAGAAGGAAAGAGACCAAAAGGTCACCTCAAATTTGCCTTCATCTCTGACTCAAGTACTGAGGGAATCAGAACAGAAGTGTGTACGAGACCACTCTCCTGCTGAATGAACTCTTATCCTGGGCACCAATTATTTCTCTTGGGTAGAAAATAAACCCTCAAAAGGTTATATTGAAATCATGTTCTCCTGTTAGGATCTGCAACAAAGTCAATGCCCTTTCACTCCAAGATATATCAGAGCTGTCAAGGTGTCTAAGGTGTCAGTATTGATTCCTGCATGAAGTTCTGGTTCTACTGAGATCAACGGAAAAAAACTCAAAACCCTTTTGGTCTCAATGAGACCAATAGTTCATTGCTTATCTTTCCTTAATAACAAGAGTAAATTTCAGACAGTCTCATTAAAATAACCTGATATTATATTACATAGAAGGGTTCTTTTACCACTCATAATAAATAATGAGAATAGAAAAGCAACAGAAAAGGCAGAAGTAATATGAATGTGAACAGGGATAGGAGCTGAGATTGCAAATATTAAGAGGTTATTAGTCCTTTTTGCCCTTAGAGGTATTAATGATCCCTGGCTTCAGTTCTCAAAGAACCCATTTTCTATCCTTGCATTCTTTTCCAGAATTAAGTTGAAATTTCCATGGGAAATATAAAAGAGATCAAGACTTATCTATATAACAAGATATAAGGCCTTCATTCACTAACAACAGTTTCCTCCTTTGCTCTCAGATATTCACCCAACATTTGAATGCCTTGAAAATGTTAATGAATTTATGCTATAACCTCTTGGAGAATTAGAGAAGAAATATTATCTCTATTTTACAGCTGGAGAATGGAGACAGAGAGACTTTGTGATGTGCCTGACATCTCTCACTGGATTTTTCAAACTCTCTATTTAAACCACAACACTTTCTTAGCTTCTGATTATCTTTGCTTTGGGGATTCTAGCTTATTTAAATTCTGTTCTTGAATACTTTTCTCTAGGCTAAGTCCATGCAAAACTGATTCTTAACCTCAACAAATATCTGGAAAACTCCTTGTCCAGAAGAAAGTCAGAGTTTTTCCTGGCTGCTGTAACTTGTGAGGCAACAAAAAGAGAGCCAAAACCAGACTCTGAAGGATCTCAAAGCTTCTTTGAAAACATAATAATAAATGTATACAGATTCAGACGTAACAGATTTCCTCAACTCAATTTTGTCTGCGATAGAGTTACTAGTAGTTCTTCAAACTGGAGTTATTTTGTTTGCACCATTGAAGTTATTGGTATTTTTCCACTCTTTTTTTTTTTTTTTTTTTGAAGCTCTCTCCTTAATTAACTATGAGGGGATTTTGGACTACTTTTATGTATAGTTTTCATTTTATGAGGAGTGGATTGCATTGTCATGATGCCTTTCACTTCGCAATGAAAGTCTACACACCTCATAAATCTGTCTTGATTTAAAAACTTAAGGATGATGCAGATGGATGTTTGGTCTGCATTCTGTTTTGTAAGGAGGACAGGAACAGCCAGGTTTGCTGTGCTGCTGCAAGGAGTAAGCTCCATTATGTGGTACCCCAGGCTGCTGTGGTAAGACTGCTCCCAGCTCTTTTACCAAGGGTTATCTAAGTGACACTTACACATAACTATCATTTAGTAAATGTTTTATTTCTTTTCTAATTAACGGTATCAAGCTAAGTTGTTGTGGGTTTGTTTTTTGTTTTTTTTTTGTTTTTTTGGAGGGTTTTTTTGTTGTTTTTGTTTTTTTTTTTTTTTTTGTTGTTGTTTTTTTTTAACTAGAGATTTAATCTTTCCCTTGGATCTACTTTGCACAAATCTAGAATTCAGTTATGCCTTTGTGTAGGTGTTTATACAAAGGCAGTTTATTCTTTATGACAGAACACACTTAGGTGTTTTGAGACCTCTATTATACAGAAAGCTGCATCCTAAAAGAGCCAGCACACCTTCTCCCTGAGTACATTGAAAGCCAGGGTACTCATCAAGTGTTCCCCAGGCCTGACAAGGTGACAGATGAAGTAAAATGAAGCAAGAAGAATGAACTTATTATAAAGTTTCTTCATTCAGGAAGGATCAATACACACTGCTGTGGACTCCTTCCCACCACTCTTGGCTTGGAGAGCTATTGAGTGGAAACTGGATTCTGCCTTAGGGAAGAGGACTGAAGAAAAAGCCATGGGGCAGAAGTCTTCTTCCCATAAAATTGCTGCTGTAAAAAATATCTGGCTTTGATTTTTTTTTTACTTATACCCATTTCACATTATTGACATTGAATCTGTTACTGATTTCCATAGGAATAAGAAAAGTTTGATTATATTTTAACATGAAACTGTCAGTGATAAGACTGAAGGACAGAGTGAACTCATTCTGTGGTTTTCCTTGTTGATTCAATATAAAGAATCTTGGACATCTCGAAACTGGAAAATTCTGGACATCACCAGTGTTGACTGGTACAATGCAATGTCTGCCTGTCAGCAACCTGGACTGTCTTCAAACTGCCCTGCTTTGAGAAGATGTTTGGATCAAAAGGTTTCCAGGTACAATTCTAAACTGAATTGTTTGAGTTTGTGTTCCTGCTCACTGTAAAGCTATAACTATGCAGAGCCATGTCTGTGGCATTCCACATGCTCATGTTTCCCAGTGCTGCCAGTTCCAGAGCTGAGTGCAGCATCAGTTTCCAGGTCAGGCTCCTCACTTGATTTGCTCTCCACCTGAGTCAGTGCATCCTGAAAAACATGGTACCAATGCTGTCACCTTCATTTGCTTCCAGCAGCAACTCTCACTCTAACACCAAATCCTTGAAGTCTAATACAAACCATAACCATGGAGTCAGAGATTCCTGAAGGTACTCACAAGGATCAAAATCCAACTCCTTTTAATAAATTAATAAACCAAAGTTCACATGCAGTAACTAAGTCTGGAGGCCATTGGTTCACTGCACCTTGTTTTCTTATGGACTCCTTGTTCTGGGAAGGGATATGAGGTCTGCCCATCCTTCCTGAAGCCAAGTAAAGCTCTGGACAGATTATTAGTTCAGACAGGTTATGATGTGAAAACCATAACACTAATAGCAGACCCAAGACAGCTGAAGAAGCAGCACAGCTGTTTTCATGGTGCTGAATCAGCCAATGCCCATGGTACAGTTAATCTGCCCAAGGAGGTGCCTGTACATCACAAAGAAGTGGAGGTTTCATGTGCATGCTGTTCACTGACATTTGCAAGATTTGCAACTCCACTCTCAGTCACTGAATGAAAATGAAGCAATTTGGTTTAATAATGCAGATGTCAAAATATTAAACATTCAGGACAATTATATTGGGAAACTGTCATCATCAATTTTATTTATTTTTCTAATTTTGGAATTGTTTGAATGGTATATTTCCCATTGTGGTGAAAGATGATAAACAGAGGAACTGAGCTGAAGCTAAATCACTCATAAATCCATCTTTCAGTAAGGTGACATGTCATTAATTCAGGCACTGGAACAAATAAGATCATTAAATATTATGACACACTTCATCCAATTCCTCCACGAAATAATTTTCTTAATGTTGTTTTTGTAAAGGAAATTAGTAGCAGTCAATTAAACATGGACAAGCACAATTCTAATTATGTATTTTGCCAATATCATAAAAACAGTATGTTTGGTGCCTTAGCTAGTGTGTATCCAAAGTGTGTCAGAAATACTTGGATTCACTTTTATAAGAATAACCCATTTTCTAACATAAGAATAACCCATGGCCTATTTTTTGTCATATATAACTCAGGGGGCTTATTGCCCTAGAAGAGATGAAGAAGCCTGGGTAATACAGGGTGAAAGGTGGGCAGGTGAGCCAGAGGAAGGAAATGGCACCACTCCACTGAGGGCTGGACCTGGCTGCAAACACTTCAGGTTCTCCTGCAAGGCAGTGAGGTCATCATGATGATACTGCTTGGGAATTGACACTGATCTGAAATTATTTTGATCTGATGCTAATGAAGATATGCAGAACAATTCAAGTTATCATTGCTTTTATCACATATAGAATCATGTCAGGTTCTTGAACTTGATGGAGGGTAGAATTAGGGAGCAAGTAATTGAGAATGTAAGAAGAAAGAGATAAAGCTACAGAATTCTTTACATAAAATGTAGTCTCCTTTTCCAGAAATAGTGTCATATTTCTATGATTAATATTTAAGATGTTGATAAGTTCTAATAATGTTATTACTCAACCTGAAGACCTGTTTTTCTTTAACCTGTAGATAGCTCAGATATTTCTAATGAGTATTGAGCTTTGTTACATTATTAGTACTTGAGAAGTGTGTGAACATATCTATTTATTCATTTATCTACTTGGTCAGCTTATTAACTGCTCTACATAATTTCTCCCTTACTGTTTGAGAAATCATAGGAGCTGTCCTAAATCAAATAAATTTTTTAACTGAGCACTTTTTCACGTGCTTTTGTGAGGATTTATGGGATCCATCTAGATGAAAATGAACTCTTTCTGTAACTGTTGAAGTCTCACGCCAGGGTTTTGGCATACTTGAAAATGAACTTTTTCTGTAACTGTTGAAGTCCCAGGCCAGAGTTTTGGCATACTTACACTGCCTAGGATAACACCCAGAAGCCTTTCATGGGATAGCACAGGCCAAAGACCATTCCCTTCATGGGTGAGGCCCTGCAGTTTAGGGTGGTAAGGGTTCCTGGCTGTGCACCATGCCCTGGGCTGCCCTGTTTTCTCCCAGCCTGGTAACCAGGAGCTCCCAGAGCATGCCTGGGCAGGGCACTGACTCACAGCCACAACGCTGAGGCACAAGGTCAGATTGGAAGCTGCAAAGGTAGAACAGTAACGTTCAGCCACACTTGAAGGTGAGTCAGGCAGGAGATATTTGCAATAAAAAAGAGCAAATGGACTTGATTATGATCAATCTTAAATGTTTCTGAATCATTTGGCCACTCTCCTGCTCCAGTTCAATACTGGATTGGAATAGTTATGATGGCCATGGGATGGGATTGCACGAGCAAACAATCCTTGTTCCAGGCACAATGGTACAACCTGTTTCTATGGACAACTCCCAGAAACTAGAAAGAGAGCTAGGAAAAGTCCTTGGATCCTGAAAATGTTTTTAACTCTTGATCTGATCTTCTGATCCTGATTTCTGATGTTGTAAAATCACTGCATGGTTTGGGTTGGAAGGGACCTTAGAAATCATCTAGTTCCAGCTCCCCTTCCATGAGCAAGAACACTTTCCACTAGACTAGGTGCTCAGAGCCCCATCCAGCCTGGCCCTGAACACCTCCAGAGATGGGGAGTCCACACCCTCTCAGGACAAACCAGTCCAGTGTCTCACCATTCTTACAGAAAAGAATTTCTTCCTAATATTGGATCTAAACCTACTTTCCTTCATCTTGAGGCCATTTCTCCTTGTCCTATCACTACATGACCCTCCTAGACCCCACAGGTCCCTCCCCAGTTTCCCAGCAAGCCTCCTTTAGGTTTGGAAGGAGGTACTTCGATGACAAACCGACCCTTGGAAGAGGGTTTACCTGCACTTTATTCAAGCCTTTGAAGCTGTCTCCCAAAGCATTTTCCTGGAGAAACTAACTGAAGACAACTTGGAGAGACGCATGGTTTCTTTGGTGAAAAAATGGTGTGGCCAGCAGGACCAGGGCAATTATTGTCCCTTGGTACTCAGCACTGGTAAGGCCACACCTCAAACCCTGTGTTCAGTTCTGTCTCCTCCCTACAAGACATTGGGGTGCTGGAGTGTGTCCAGAGAAGGGCAACGGAGCTGGTGCAGGGTCTGGAGCACAAATCCTCTGAGGAGCAGCTGAGGGAGCTGGGGGTGTTCAGCCCCGAGGGAAGGAGGCTCAGGGGTGACCTTCCTGCAGCACCCACCCTCATCTCCACAACCACCTGAAAGGAGGCTCTGGCCAGGTGGAGTCGAATTTTGCTCACATGTAAAACGTGATGGGATGAGAGAAAATGACCTCAGGTGGCACCAGTGGAGGTTTAGAATATTTGCAAGAATTTCTCCACTGAAATAGTGATCAAGTGTTGGGACGGGGAAGTGTTGGAATCACATCCCTGGGGATATTGAAAAGACGTGTAGATGTGGCACTTAGGGACAGTGTTTAGTGGTGAACTTGGTGCTGGGTTAATGGCTAGGACTCAGTGTTATTAGAGGTCCTTTCTGACCTAAACAATTCTCTGATAATTCTGGAATTTCCAGTGCAACAGCTCTCTGGCAGCTCCTTTTAGTTACCAAGGGAAGAAGACATCTACAGCTTCCCAAGCCCAGATCTAATGGCAATGTTGCATTTTCTCCCCATTCTGCTCAAAGCAGAATTTTAAGTTAAGGGCCCCTTTTTGTTACCACATGTAAGCCTAAAAAGAGTCCATAATAAACAATGTAAGTTTTTCATGTTACTAGAGAGTCTGCACACAGTAAAAGAGAGAGAGAAGAAAAGAAGAAAGAAAAAAAAAGCAAATAGGACCTTGGTTCCACTCACTGCAAAACTTAACAAGAAAAATTGTCCTCACTTCACTCATGTGAGAAAACAAAGTGCCCTGACACACACAATCACCCTCTTCCTTTCTGTTTTCCTGATGCTGTTAGAGACTTCTGTCTGTAGTCAGTCACCCTTGCTGTAAATTTCTTTAAATTGTAATTGGGCAGTCTTCCAGATTCTGAGGGACCCCTTTGCCAGAGGAACTCCTGGGGACATAGGCCCTACATAGCCCCTATTTTTTGAAATTGAGGACTGATAATTAATAGAAAACTGACTACCAATATGACACATTGTTTGTAGCAGAAATCTTGTTTTACCAGCAACTGTTTTTAAGGAACCACATTATGAAACATGTATAGTTGTACCTTCATATTCCTGTATTTAATTTTCTGTCAAAAAAGACTCCACATTTAAGAAGGTCACGGTCTGTGTTTGTGTGTGGGACGCTGGGAATTTGAACCTTAGCCTTTATTCACCTTCTTAAGGATCACAAACATAATTTGAACCAATTTCCCCAAATCACCTTAATTTTTCACTCTCTCTGTCTATGTGTCTCTCAGTCACATGCAGAAGCCCCACACACATCAGGCTGAAGGGACGGGTCAAGGCCTCTTTTGTTGACAAGCAGGGCTGGCCTCGGTCGCTCCTCTTCTGCTGGCAGCTGGCACTGCCTGCAGCACACCAGCCAGCCAGGCAGCCTTCCCAAGTCCTTTGGCTTATGAGCAGGTGTAGGGAGGAGAAGTGACAGGGCTGAGATTAAGGGATGGGACCTACCTGTTTGGACAGCAGTGGAGATGCCAGGTAGTACTTCCAGGTATCCTTTGGACAGCAGAGGAGTTTGTATCTAAAGTGTGTTTCTTTTTGTGTGTTTCCACTCCCTAAGCTGTGGCTCACTCCCTCTCCTCCCCATTTAAGTGTGTTAGCCCAAAGTTGCATCAGCCAAATCCAGCCACCTGCTTCAGTGGGCTGATCAGGGCAGGACAGTGAGGTTTGCACCCATGGACAAGGCTAGCCTTCACCCACTGTGCCCCATACCCTCAAATGGCTGGAAAACTGCTGGCTTTGAGCTTTTCCTCTCCTCTTGGTGGGGTATCACGGTCACTGGGTAATGTATGATCTCTGTGGTATCATAACCTTCTCTTTTGGGCTAAGTTTTGGCCTCTGGGTTGATAAATAATGTCTGGTTTTGAAGTTTTTATTACAGCAAAGTTGCATCAGCTCACCTCTGCTGGCTTCTTGCACTATGCTAGGGAAAAGTTCAGCAAGAGCTGGCACTATCTCTCCAGCCTAGGTTTGAACCTTATTTTAAATACAAATATCTCTCCTTTTCAGCATAGTTAGGAAAGATAGGGTCATCTTTATACCTGATATCTCAAGCAAAGCAGTGGGTAAATATCAAAGATGTTAAGGCAAGGCAAACATACCCCTTTTATGTTTGTGGGCAGCACTAATGACACAGGGTGAAATTTATCATCTTATCAAAGGTCAACACAAACCTAGGCACTACTTCAAAGGTGCATTGATCCTATAACTGGCTGGTGGCACTGAGCTGGATTTCACCCAACTCTAAAACTCTCTATGAGAGCTGATAGATTTTGTATATCTGTGTAAAAATAATAGAGTGTGTTTTGATACAGACATACTTAGCAATCCACAGGAGCTATCTTGATTTTGTTAGGACAATGTATATTTATTTTGTCTTGTGTTCACATATTTTGCACTATATTTGCAAGCCAGCTGTCTCCTCCTCCCACTTAATTAGTTAAAACATCTTATTTGCAAGTACATATTATTACTTGTATATATATTCTTTGCAAATACATAATATTTACTCCAGCTTTTTTTTTACCAAGAAGAAGTTGACAGTCCAGTGGCTGAGTGTTTAGTACTGCAGGTGCTGTTTGGTTTGAAGAGGAAAGCAAGAGTTAAAGATATTCTTTCAGGTCTTAGTGAACAATAACAATCCAATGTTTCCTACCATGTTCAGCGATTGCTCCAAGATACCAAAAAGATCTTGTAGACAGGGAAAACGTGAAAGTCAAGGGAGAGGGCAGTAAAGTCAATGTAAGAGCAGGTAAAAAAATGGGTGCCTTTTTGTTAGTGGTCATACACATAAATGTGTTGCTGTAGAGGAGGCATGGGATTTTTGTGTATGTTGCAATCATGGTCATGCTGGGTGTGACCATATTAATTGTAAATACTTTAAGAGAAGATACGGCATCTACACTTGCAGGTTTTTTTCTTTCTTTTGTGTTTTCTTTCTGTGGTTGTATTTGAGCAGGGTGTGCCAATATTTGCACTCTGAGAACAGCATCAGAATGCCTGGTATTCACATCTATGAGCAAAAAATAATGACAACACTTCAGCTTATTCACAGTATCTTCATGTGCATTGGTCACTGGCCCCTGTGTGCTCTAATTATAGACTGCCTTAACATTGCAAATACAGGACATAATGACTTTACAAAAGTTGTTTTGGAATCTCTTTTTTACTTGCTGGGTTAATGGACAAGATGTTTTAAATACAGATCCATGCTTGAAGTTGTCTTTTTCCTGGAATGTGACTGTGGCAAGTTAATATGATAACAGTAGTATCAGATGAGATGGATTAGGAAGTACTTTGCTCAGGACAGGTGAACCTACCAGTGTGCTCTTCCTTTAGTTCTGAGAAAATCAGACTTTTTTTTTTTTTGATTCACAGGAGTAAGACATAAAGAGTGTTTTCATAGCTGAGCTGTATTTTTTTAACCTGAGTTGCTCTAAATATATAACCAAGGGCAGCTAAATCCCATGTGCTGCGGCTCACTGTACAAGTTATAATTCATTAAACTGTTATATTCATGAGATTGTGTCAGAATTCCCTTGTTCTGTCATGTACATGATTGCTTTGGGGGCTCCAGGAGGTCAAACTCTGGCAGTGTCAAGCATAATTATTTTCTGAATATATTCACACCCCCTGCAAAAGCCAATGTTTGTTTGGTTTTGCCTTATTTAAGAGTGTAGTCATTAGTTTACAGCCTTTGATGAGGCTTTCTAAGCTTCAAATGAATGACTAAAATCTGTAAGAAACAGATTCTCTGAGGATGGTATTATGACATAAAACACATGGAATAAAAAATTTGTATTTCCATAAAAAATTCAAGACATAATGTTTATTTTTGCACATTGATGCAGCTATCTGTTTGTGTTGGGGCCCATGGTGATAAACACACAGTAATGCACATTCCTGGTTTTTCTAATGCACATTATGTGCATTACTAATGCACATCACTAGTTTTTCTGAATTAGTGATTTTATACATATAAAATAAACTAATAATACCCCACTTTATAATGAATTTGAAGCTCATAAAATGTGACAGCTACTGATGTTCTCCACCAGTACACTGGAATGGTTTGTCCCCATATAGTGAGTACTACTTGGGTGGCAGGTTTACATAGTGAAAATGTTAATAGCATATATTAATAGCATATATTAATAGCATCACTGTAAAGTTAGTAATACAAAGAGTGGGACAGGTGGAAACACAATGTCTATAAGTGGAAGACCAGGGCTCACAGCCAAACAGAGTTGAGTTGTGGTAAACTTATATGTTGCCACTCATCCATTGAATCCACATAACTGACCTTGTGTTTGTTTCAGCTTTGGGGAAAATAATTTAGTCAAGCACTTTGACTGATATCTTGTCCACAAATTGTAGAAATACTATTTCACTCTGAAATTCTAATAGTTTTTCTCTGTCATCACAGTAAGTTTGTGCTAATACCTATAAAGAATCACAGAATATTTAGGATTGGAGAGGACCTCTGCAGGTCACCCAGTCCAACCCTCTGCCAAGGCAGGATCACCTGGAGCAGGACACAGGGAACACATCCAGGTGGGTTTGGAATATCTCCAGACAGGGAGACTTCATGACATCCCTGGTCAGCCTTTTCCAGTGCTCTGCCACCCTCAATGTAAAGAAGTTCTTCGCTGTGTTGAGGCAAAACTTCTTGTGTTTTAGTTTATGACCATTGTTCCTTGTCCTGTGACTGGGCAGCACTGAAAAGAATCTGGCATCACTGTCTTGGTGCCTGCCTTTGAGATATTATATGCATTAAAGAGATTCCTTCTCAGTATTCTATAGACTGAGCAAGCCCAGCTCCTGCAACCTCTCCTTGTAAGACAGATACTCCAGACTTCTCCATGATCTTTATGGCCTTTGCTGAACCTCTCCAGTAGCTCCTTGTCTTGTACTCAGGAGCCCAGAATGGGACACAGCCCTCCAGCTGTGGCCTCACCAGGGCTGAGTACAGAGGTGGGATCTCCTTCCTAGACCTGCTGGCTCACAGAGGGTTTGTCATCCACCAAGGCTGCCAGGTCCTTCTCAGCGGAGCAGCTTCCCAGCTGCTGCTTGGGGTTATCCTTCCCCAGGGCAGGACCCTGCACCTGCCCTTGTTGGACCTCATTTTGTCCCTGCCCAGCTCTCCAGCCTACCAAGGTCCCACTGGATGGCAGCAGAGCATTCAGGTGTCTCAGCCACTCTCCCCAGCCCCACATCATCATCAAGCCTGCTGAGGGCTCTTTCCTTCCCTTCATCCAGGTCATTGCCAAACAGGGTGAGTAAAACTGGACCCAGTATTGATCCCTTGGGAATGCCACAGACTGCAGGCCTCCAACTGGATTCTGCTCCACTGATCTCAGTCCTCTGAGCTCTGTCATTCAGGCAGTTCTTGATCTATTTCACTGTCTGTTCAGCTAACCCACACTTCCTAAGCCTGCAAAGATGTTGTGTGAGAAAAAATCCTTGCTGAAGTCAAGGTAGACAACATCCACTGCTCTCCCCTCACTGACCCATCCTGCCAAGTCATCATGGAAGGCTCAGAGTGGTCAAGCAGGCTTCCTCCTTGGTGAATCCATGCTAACTACTCCTGACAATCTTCTTTTCTTCTACATGCCTGGTGATAAAATAAATAAATAACATCTTTGTGCTGAAAAATTTATTTGTTACTGTGGTAGCTTGATTCTGGCAGCTGGTGATCTTTTCTTCCTGCACTGAGAGAAGAGCACAGCAGCTACTTTGAGGGAAGGCATCTTTGCAGCTCATGTTCCAGTGGGTACTACACAAAATGTTATTTGTGATAAATCATCAAGCTCCCTGATTTATTTTGCCCAAAATGTTGTATAAGTTCCCCTCAGTGTTCCCCTCCTTGTTAATTCTTTTAAAAATATGATTTCAAAAATAAACTATATTTATCAAAAGAATAATTCTGACAGCTAATGATCAGACAAAAATTCATCTACATTAAGTTCATATACATATTGGTAAGATAAAATAAAATAAAACAAATATAAAAAAAATGCATCACAATTTTCAGTAGAATAAAATTTAACACTATATGAAACACCGAAATGGCACTGGTCTATAAAGAAAAATCTGTTATAAAAGTCATATAAATCACATACTTGTTTCTGGCTTCCATCTAACCACTGATATTCCCTTAAAAATCAAAAGGGAAAAAGTGAGTAACCCTTTCCCTATCAGTAAAGAACAGTGATATCTGGGAAACACAAGTAAATGCCTATGAAAGATCATCAGAATGAAGGAATGGGGGGCTGGGCCACATGAGCATGGGAGAGTGAGAAAAGCAGGATCAGGTCCTCCTGGAGCTAGGAATGAGCAGGGAGGATGGAGAGCAGCACCCTGACTGGGTGGGACATGATTTCTGGGAGGGGCTGGTTTTTGTGAACCAGGCAAATCTTTCTCTAGTGAAACCCCATGTAAATATATGAGGTATGTTTGGCACATGGTTGGAAATCTGACCAAATAGTTAGATATTTGGAAAATAGAAATCCAGTTGGCTTAATAAAAATGTTTGGAATATATTGGCTTCCAGAACTGGGGTAAAAAGTATGATGAACAGACCTCCCTCCCTCTTCCAGCTTCCGACATCACATATAATATTTTTATTTACTTCAACAGAAGGATATTTTTTAAAAAATTAAAAATAAAAAAGAAAAAAGAAAAAAAGAAAAAGTATTTGGAGAGAGTTTTGGCCTGGTAGCCGTCTGCCTGCCCAGAAGGTACTGCTCACTTTCCTGTTCCTTTCCATAAGTGAAAATATTAGTCTTCAGCTGGGGTTACCAGCAGCTAAATGTGAAATGTTTTGCCCTTCTGCTCTCACTGCTGATGCCCATTCAGGGAGTTCTGTTAGCTTTGCAACTTTCCCCAAAATGAAATGCAGGGGTCTGTGGCATGGGTAGTTGTAGCTGTCATCGGTAATAGAAGAGAAAAATGAAGACAGCCACTAGAAGATGGCTGTTCATGGAACAGATATTTTCTGTTTTAATGAAAATAACCTTAATGAAAAATTGCTGGCTAGCTCACCACTCAGATCTTCTCTAAAAATGTCAGATATGCCATTTAAGTTATTTACCTCTAGTAGTGTCACTGAATAATTTTGACTGGAAAACACCCTTAAGACCATCGTGTCCAACCATAAAGCTAACACTGCCACAGTTGGTTGGAAGCTAAGTCTCTGCAAAGTTTAGCTTTTATATTAAATTTTGTATTTTAATGTTAGAATGCCCCTTGACTCACTAGTATAATGATGCTTCAAGAGCAGCAAATTATCCTAATACATTAGTAAAGTTTTGTGACATTTGTCAGTTTATCTTTGGTTACATCAGGAAGGGAAATGATACTTGATTTCCTCTTCTGAGTAATTACTTTCTGCATTGCATCTCATGCTTCACTCATTAAGCTCTGAGCTTCCTGAGATGACAGATCAAGAGGTTTCTATGTTTTGTTTGGAATTTCAATGTTCTAGATATTCAGATGTTGCATAGATACCTACTTACACATGTATGTATGGTGCTTGTGTGGCTGTACTTACATATAATAGAACAGTAAATCTTCCCATAGAGATTCCAGTTGATTAACTTCTTGTCAAATATTTGACTTGCTTCCATTTTTCAAAACATTATATCTATAATTGCTTGAGTTAGGGCTTTATAATAATTTATTTATAAACCTTGCTTTCATATAATCACAATAACAGGTATTATTATAGCACTAATCAGAGATGCACCAGATATTTTTATGAGAAAAAGCAATGGAAAATAGAAAAAAGAAAATAGAAATGTAAAAAAAAGTTTATGGGTTAGACTTCAGTATGACATGGCCAGTTGATCATCAATATTGTCCATTTAATATCAATATTGGAGATGACCATTACAGTATCTGAAATAACTCTTCACTTTTCTTTGACTTCATATCATGCATAAATGTTCTCCAAAAGACATTTCTAAGGTAAGCATAAGAAATATTCCCCTGAAAATGTTAAATAACATGTCTCATATTTTACTTTCTGTACTCTCTCTCTGTCTCTCGAATTTTTTACTGAGTTTACCAATTCAATTTTAATAGGGAAAATTTTCAGTCAAAAGTCTAGTCAATTCTATCCACTGGAGGGTATTTTTAGAAAAAATGTTTTTAAGGAAAAAAGTCAGTACTTACATTACTGAGGAGAGAAAATAGGCTGAAATGGAGGTAGGAAAACAAGAAAACAATTATCAAGGAAGAAAGGCCATTGCATGAAAGGATAGTAGAGGTTCACTCCCCTTTGGGAGAAAGGAGAGTCAGAAGAGAAAAACATGAACATGAACAGGCCCATAGGAACCCAGAAAGTAATTTGTGGTTAAAAAGAGGCTATGGCTCACAGCTGAAGTATCCAAAGGCTAAAATTAGTAATAGAGCAAAGGCATGACTGTGAGCATAGTGCCAGAGATGGACTGCAGCAAAAAGAGCAACTGAGACTCAGAAGTGCTGGAGAAGTGTTTTGCTTGAATTCTGTTCTGTCCTGGAGTGAGAGAGCTTTCCTTGCTTTGAGCAAGTGAAAAATAATAATGAATCACCAGCAAATACCAAATCAACCTCGTGAGAGAAATGGGAAATCAAGAGACAGACATCTTGATACTAAAATAATAAAGAGTGTTATTCCTGCACTAGACTTGCCCTGTAGAATGCTCTTTATCCTGATGGCAGCCTAACTTCCTTAGTTCTGTCCTTCTGAGGAAGCAGCAGTGCTGCTTTAGACGCTAATTCAAGGTCACTTCATGTGTGCAGTACAAATTTGGTGAGTGACAGTTCAATATTGCCAGTGCCTTGTCTTCCCTGTTAGAAAATAACTTTGTAGGGAAGGTGATGAAGCAATTGAAGGAACATATTCATCAAATCACAGACACATATGATTTAGATAGGGAGAGAATATTTTTTTCTTAAAAAAACAAGCACATCTGGTTACATACTGTGACTGGGCAAAGGCACGTTTCATCCTATGTTTTTGAAGATAGCAAGGAAGATTTATGCTCTAATTCTGTAAATCTATGTCAGACTGCTATAAATTTAGAAGCAATTTGCTTTGATAACTAACTGGAAAATTAATGTCATTCCTAACAAGAAAGCGCATGTTTATAACATAAACGTGCTGTGATAAAATGCCCTAAGAACCAAATATCCTGGAAAGAATTTTAATTCTTATAAAGATAAGTGATTGAAGGAATGCTAATTCTCTCTTTACCAGGAATGATGAGGACTGACTATGCACTACAGCAACATACCAAATGTCTTGAAGAAACTTATTTTTACAGGAAAGTTTATGAACCTTTTTTTTTTTTTCAAATGTGTTAATATACTTTAGTAAGTAAAGGCACATAAGAAAAATGAATATTACATTGTGAAACATGGCCCCACAATTTTATAAAGAACTGTTAAGAATAAAACACTGGAAATGCCTAGCAGTGCTGGAATCATTGCAATCAGATGTTAGGCAGGCAAAAGCACTCAGAAGAAAGGGATGTCAGTAATTTGGTGGTCAATAAGTACTTCCAGAATTACAAATGGAAATAATTCAGTCTACAATAATGATTTTTAAAAAGCAATAAAAATGAAGCATTTCTGAAGGATATAAACCAGTTTCACGCTAATGATATAGGAAAAAAACATTCTCTGCATTTCAGATAAGTCCCAGAGTTTGTAACAAGTAATTGGGCAGATGAAGGGTAGAACAAAAGAGCTGCTGAGAAGCTTTATCTATCTTTTGGTCCTGCATTAAAGAAGAGAGCAAAACACAGGGACAGTTAGGCTGATAACCATGAACAAACTTAAAATTATCACATTTGGGTTAGATGGCATTGCCAGATATACAACCCCTAGTTGATAATTTTATTAATTGTGATAAGATGGTCATTTTCAGAGAAGATAATTTTCATGGCATTAGACATGATATCTCTTAGTTTTGAAATAGTTTCACATCTTTGATAAAATATTTAGTTTGTTGTGAAAATGAGTAATTCTAGCTTGATTGTACAAAATATGGAAAAATTATATTCATAAATTTAGAATTTTTTCACTAAGACTATCTTGTTTTTTTTGAATAAAAGATTTACAAGTTTCAAATACTGATTTTATTTTTGAAATCTGTATTATTCCAGTAATTTACACCATTAAACATAATAGTGTGAACCTTATTAGAAGTTTTCTTTTTTGGGGGGAATTTCTTAAAAATATGACACTATTTTTTACAAAAATACAGGGCAAACTCCCAGAATTTTGTAGTGTGCACTACCAGTATATACGATGGATCTGATGTAAGCTTATGGATATTTAAATATGATACAAATATTCCAAATAAATCCATTCACATCTTTATGGAATGTGGGGATAACTATGGTTTATCCCTAATTATAATTGGTTTCTTGGCCATTAAGGAAATACAAAATCTTCATGAATGCGTTTTCTTCTGTGTAATGAAATTTGTTTTGTGTGATCAGTTTCCTGGAAAACCAGACATTTTCTCATTCAGCACAAAATGATGGCAGTAGCCACGTCCCTCAGCTGCAGCTCTTTGGCCTGACAGTCAGTTCTGAGGAGCTCTCAGGGTGTTGTGAGCTCACAGCTCATGAGCAGTGTCACCCTGAAGGTTGCAGCACATTCTACCTGCTGACGTGGCCACAGTGATGCAGGACAGAGCTGGGGCACCAATGCTGGTGACATTGGCCCTGCCCTTCTTGCTCTTGGGGTAGCAATCAGGAGCTGGGAATGGGAAACCAGTACCAGAACTGAGCCCAGTGTCTGCTTTGGTGTAAGGGTGCAGCTGCCTGATGCTGTGAGATTACAGGGGGGAAATGGATGCACACAATTGATGAATTTCAAACACTACTGTCCAACTAGTCCATGACTTCCCATCCTCAGGAACCCAGCAACGACTGGAGACTGCTCTTGATATCCAGCAAGATCAGGGGAGAAGTGGTCAGTACAACAAAGAAAAACCCTAATAATGGCAAAGTAACCCCAGTTCCAAGTCTAGCAGGTTCAGTCAGAAATGCTCTCCTTCTTTGCTGAGGGCAATCAGTACCTTCTGTGCCGAGGTCCCAGAGTTTTCAAGTGCAGATGGTGCCTTTCTGTACGAAATGTTTAATGATGTGTGCTAATGAAGAGGGCTTTTGCACTGTTTTAAGACATAGGGGCCCTTTTCAGGCTCCAGGTACACTTTGTTCTCTTATATCTGGTGAAACTCAGTGAATGAAAAGAAGTAAAAGAACTGTTACTTTGCTTGAAGGGAAATTCACTGCAGTCAGGGTGCCAAATATCTCTGTATACCTTAATCAACTCCAAATGTATCTACAGGAAGAAAATTGTTTAAATGAACTGCAAAATTCAACATACCCCCCAGCCCTCTTTAAGATTTTCTTCCTTCTGCAGCCATTTACTATGGAATGTGCTATTTTATCCTTAAGTGCTCAACAATAACAACTGTTACTGAGCTTTTTCCAGCAAGTGGGCCTTGTGAAGCCCTTGCCAGACCAGCTTCCACATGCCTGCTTGTAGATCTCCAGACACTGAGCTCTTCTGTGTGGCAGTATCTGCAGAAGCCACAGAAGTGATGATTTCCTCCTGGAGAATCCTTCCAGCCTTCTGGAAGAAATGTGCCAGGGAAACGTTTGGTAACCAGCTATGGTCATCTCAATCTCAGACATTCTTTGCAATATCTCACCTGTGTAAGAGGACAGAGACTCTTGAAGACTCCTGAATTCACCATGCCGTGTCATGAAGGATTGTCTCAGCTAGAGCTATAAGAGGACTGAAGTAAAATATCAGATGATCTTAATTTCGTCTTTTTTTAGCTGACAGATTTTTGAGTTTTCAACAAGTGCCATTGTTTTATTTTAATGTTGTTAGATACATCTCCTAGGTCTCTCACATGGGCTGGCAATAATTCTGTTGTTAGTACATGTGGCAATGTTATTATCAAATGTTATCAGTATTATCAAGCTCTGAGCATCCACAGTTAGCCTGAACTCTGAATAACTACTGCAGCTGTCTGGAGGAATATCTTAGCAAGGGAAGATATATTTGGGCCTTGTACTGGCTTTGTGAAATATTTGAAAAATCCTGCTTTGGGTCTCTGCATATATGGAGAAGGTGGGAAAGCTCTTTGTTCACATGGTTCCTTCAGAGCTGAGAATGAGACCCTGAGGCCATGCAAGACATCTGAGGGAGACTCTGCAAGGAAGGGAAGGTGGTTTAGATTTCCCTCCCCGCTCTTTACCAAGGGAGGTTTCCTGCACAGAGCTCCTGGTGTAGCAGGTGTTTCTGGTTATTTTCTTGTGTGTCCGAGCATTCCTGTTCAGTTGCTATTTTGGCATGCTGCCATGGCTTTGCTGACAGACGGGAATGACACCACACATGTACCTGGGACATAGACAAATGGAATTTCATGAAACACTACAGGTATTCATCCTCAGGGCTTTCTTCTCACTGAATTTCAAAGGCCTGCTGTAAGCAATGAAGGCATGGGAATGTTGAACTGAGGGTCAAACTAGGATTCCTTTTGTCTGAAAAGAAGTACTAGGCAAAGCATACTTCTCACACTAAAAACATGTCAATATGAATACACCTAGTTTTAATTATAGAAGTACTTTTTAGCTGTTTAATAAATTAAGTACTTCATAATAGCACATTTATAATTTTTTCCCCAGCATCTTTTACAGTTTTCAGTGAAAACTACAGTGGAGAACAAGATCTTGTCCATGACACAGAGTACAATGCCACTGGAATGCTTCTCTCCTTGTGAAAAAGGACAGCTGTCACTTGATTGGAAATATGAAACAGATGGATTAATTTCTAGTTTTGATTTAAAAATACTACCTCCTTACCAAAATCTTTTTTGGCTGCACATGGATATGAGCAGAGCTTCACGTTCTGGAAAACACATGGGGAAATTTATGTTTGCATTGACTCCCAGTGGGATTTTGCATATGCACAGATAATAAAATTATTCACATCTCTTGGACTGGGAGTAGAAATGTAACCTTCCATGGAGTGAAGGCAGGGAGTTTAGATTATATATCAAGCTTTACAGTATGTTTTTATTCATCATTGCAGTGCTCTGGGGAAGCCATGGATTCACCTCAGCACTTTCCTTGGAATCCTGGAGTATTTCATTTAAACCAGAAAATTCCTGCACTTTGTTGTCTTTGTGAAAATTTCCTTTTAAAGGAGGAAGTGTACAGATATCCAAAGTATATAATTTGCAGAAGAATATTACTGTCGTCTTCCAGGCATTATAAGTTCAGAGGTGTTCTGTTCAATTACGAGAAATAATAAGTGACCGTAAAGTTAAGAGAAAAGAGCCTCACACCTGAAAAATGATCAGCATGCTTCTAAAAAGAGTTCTGTACCTGGTTAATGTGGGCTATCAAGTTTGTAATCTCCACAAGGTGGGTAACTGCTCAAAAGGCAATGAAACATGTAAGTTTTTTCCCCTGGAGTCACTGTGTCTCTTTCCACTGGCTCACTGCTGCAAAGAAATGTACCTATTCCATTCCCTCAGCTGGCTTTAAAAAATATTCTGAACAGTGTGTCAGATTAAAATGGTGCAAGTAGGCAATTGCACTGAGGTAAACCCTTCTATTAGTCTATTTAAGAGAAAATTATGAAAACTTTTTCCTGGTTCCATTTTGGATAATTAGAACAAGAAAGCTGGAAGAAAATAACCCAAACCACCAAAAGATACCAATGTTGCTACCAGATTTCAAGACTACGTCTTAAAAATTATACACAAAAATGTGTCACAAAAAGAACACAGGTTATTTCTTTGATTTCTGTGCTGTTTTTCAACATAAATTTATGATTTACTGTCATAGTATTACCTCCTCCCTCAAGACTTTTTCTCCCATAAAAGTTTGCATAGCAATTTTTAACAGGTCTATATCATGTGATTGAAGTCAAATTTTCTTTTTAATTGACATAGTGAGACACGGTATTAACGGGGGAAAAAAATCCCAAAACCTATTTGCTAATTAAATCATAATGAATCCCATGAGGAATAATAATTTATAATGAAAAAAAAAAAACATTAACTAGTCACATAAGGGCTGTGGTCAGGCACTTTTCCTGTGCATTTGTAACTAGATGGTCTCTAGGTGGGAGAGTTTCAAGGGGTCCTGCTAAGGCTTGGAGAGCAGAGCTCACCCTTTCTCATTTGACTGTGATCTCAGACCTCTCAAAGGCTTTTTGTTGGCTTGAATTCTCTCAGCACTGCTGGTTAGAGCAAGTCCTGGGAGGAGATGTGTTACACAGGGGCTGAACAACTGCAGGAAAGGGAATAACAAATAAAATTGGGCATTTGCATCAGGGGTAGCAAACCCCTGTGTGCTTGAGGCGAGACCAAGACCCAAGACAAGGAAAGAAGCAAACTGCCACCTGTTCCTCACATGGGAAAGCAGGACTGGATTGAATGAGGCAACAGAATGGAGAAGACCCAACAGAAGAAGTGCAGAGACAGCCTCCCAAGGGCTGGTGTGACCCACCAGCTGGGTGCCTGTGGTGCTCTTGGGTTCATGAGCTCCCACAGGTCCGTGCTGGGAGTGCAACACTGTGCTGCTCCCCATTGCCCCAGAGGGACTCAGTGGAGCAGTTCCTGTCATCTCTCTGCCACTGAGGCTGGCACAAGCCTGTAACACAGGCTTTGGAACCTGGGATCATGCCCTTCCACCCTCCCACCCATTGTCTATGGCATTAGTCACCCCTTTTCAATAACTAACAGCAGTTTGCATGCTCTGGGCTGGGAGCCACTCTGTGGATAGGTGGGGGAATTCAGCATGGGAGAACATTTTGTCCATCATTTTTCATTGAGAATCAAGCTTTATCAGCAAAGATTCCAATTCCTATTAACAAAAAAACCCAACCAAACCACATGAGGTGACAACTTCAACCCCAGAGCTGAAGTCCAAGAGCCCTGGGTTCCCTCACTTGTCCTTCCTGTCCTGTGTCTCTTAGGAGTGATAAAGTTTCCCTCAGCACTGATCCAGATTGAAGGTATAATTTGTCTGCCGTGGTCCCCTTCACTTCATGAAGGGGGTAATGATCCAGGGAATCAAGATCTAGGTATGACAAGTCACATTGGTAAAGTATGAGCTGAGAAGTTCCTCTGATTGTGAAAAGTCCCTGGCTCTGGTTTCATGCCCACCATCATCACACCCATCCAGCATCTGGCACAACAAAATGCAAGACTAGCTCAGGATCACAGGTGTGCTGGTACAACAGTATGCAATTTAATCTCCAACCTATTGCAAATTTATTTTTGAAAAGGCTGCTTTCAGAATCATCACTGACAGAAGAAAATCCTCACTGGCAGGGGGAAGGAGCAGATGTTTAGTTCTCTGCAAATTTCTAAAGGCTTTCTCAGTAAAGGGCAGGAATCACTTAAGGAGACTGAAGGAGAGCAGAAACATGAATAACTGCATGGAGTTGAGGAAGGACAAAAGTTAACTCTCTGGATAACCTCTGTGACAGCAAAATCTACAAGCCTTTGGAGAATTTTTCCAGAGGAAATGGTGAAAGCCTTTCTGATTGACACACATTGACTAGATTAAACAGAATAGTTAATGTGCAATTGTAGCTGCGATGTACAGTACAGAAGCAATAGAAAATGGAATTATTTTTTCCCCACACTATTTACTTTTTCTGATTTTCTTTTCCTTTGGACAATGAACCAAAAAAACCCCAGAGTATGCAAATAAAATCTATAAGCCAAATATTTAATTTATGCTATACTGTCTGGTTATTACACCTCATGAACTCCTGAAAGAACCATAAATTGTGTCCTTCCCATCTTATGCTGCATTCTGAATAATACAGTTGTGTACCTTAACTGTGTTTTAACCTGATACAGTAAAGACCTTGATCAATTTACAGACCAGGTTTATATTCTGTTCCATGATAGGATATTTATCAGAGAACATTTTTTTACTGCAAATTTCAGGTTATTCCACATGAAAATACTGTGGACAAGTAGGTACTCCATGCCAGCAAAATAGTTTGCAGTGTTATGCACCGGTTCAATATGTTTTTGTAGAAGGTTATTCCATAATGTGAAATTGTAGGTTTAATATTTTGCTTCTTTTTACGCAGATGACTAAGGTCTCAGATAGAATATTTTCAGGCAACAGTGTAGGAGAGAGGCTAATTAAAATGAACAATATTTTGTCAGTTGTAAAAGCCTACAATTATGCAGAGCCCTTTTCTATTTTTAAGTAACTCTCAGACATAGTGATTTTTGTTTATAGTCTGAAGAACAAGATGATCTGACACTTCCTGCACTTGCAGACTTTCTGGAGCTCATACGCTGGTGTCATTCTTCCATAAAAGTTGGAGAATCAGATTTAATTCTACAATGTTATTCTAGAAGTGAGTAACAACAGATTCCAAAAACTTAAACATTCTGTTAGGATCATTCTGTAGCCCAAGTTGCATCTACACCTGGTTTCACCTCTAGTGAGGACAAAAAATCACTTGTCTCTTGACTGACCTTACATTACTATAGGAGAAGGCAAAAAAATATCCCCTATTCTATGCACCATTTTAAATATTATTCTACTCCTTTTTAAATTCCACTCTGATGCACAGACCTTTCAGCTATTCAGGCATATGCTTGGGGGAAATAGCGAGTCCAATTTCAATAATGGTAAGAGCTCTATAAAAACCACCAGAGCAATTGTATTAGGCTCAAGCTGCTGCTTTCTCATAGTAATGATCTGGAAGCAAAATAAAACCAAACAAACCCAGACACAGACATTTCTTATAGTATAGTCTACTGTAGCTGTATTTCTATCCAGCAGATCAGCCACATATTTTATGAAGACAGTTCTTGTAAGACCTTTTTTTGTTAAAAAAAATAAAAAATCAGTAGGAGATAGTGCCAACAAACCACCACATTCTTAATAATATAATTAATTAACAAGTAAATTTCTGCTTACAACTGAAGGACCTGTCTGATACTAAGGATTATTGAAAATCTACCTTGTGAAGCCTTTTTCATGCTGATACTTCCAGTGAAGTCATTAGCACTAAACAGTCTGGCGATGTTCATCTACCATGTAAAAGTTTTTGAGCATTTAAGAATTTTTAAGGTTCTTTTTCAAAGAGCAGGAAGTTTCTAGGTATGGAAGCAGATGTGCCTCTGTAATATATAATGAGTGACATACCTAAGAGGTTTACAAGATGGTAATGTAATACACACATTTTTTAGACTGAAAATTTTGCAGATCAACTAGTTTTTCAGTTGAATCACAAGTTCAGTTTCTCTTGCACTAGACAGCTACTATATACTATATATACTATTGTTCTAAAGAAAAGAGCTAATATGGATATTTTTTGGTTTTAGTATGCATTGCCATACTTACACAATTTTGCTTATAAAATATATTTTTTAAATTATATGTTATAGTCAGACACTACAACATTATCAGTTTATTAGTATTCTAGGCATGGTAAAAACCAAAATATTTACAGGCCATTTAAGCAACTTGAAATCCTAGTGAGATTGAACTATAAACATAAAATTATGTTGTGTTTGTGTTTTTAAAATACTACTTGCTAAGAATCAAACAATTTTTCTTATATTAGGAAGTTCAACATCCACCAAAGGAAACGACAGAGAAAATCCAGCCTCTCTGATGAGGGCTGGGGTAAGACAAATGTCTTAGGAAAACTGAAGCTTGCAGACAGGAAAAAAATCTGTAATTATCTCAATAACATTTTAAAGACACTTCACTTCTTTGAGACAAAATTATGGGCTTAGAGCAGGAAAAGCCTCCTCAATTAATCTTCAGGAATGGACAGTCCTATAATATAAAGCTTGATCTCATTTTACTCAGATATTTCTGAGACATGGCCACTGTACCAGTCTGACCAGGTTTTTTCCAGACACCTGAGGTTTGCAGTGCTGGCTGTGGTGGGATCTCCCTCAGAAAAGTGTTTTGGATGGCAAGGGCCACAGTGAAAGGATGGAAATCCTTTCACTCTTTTCATTGTGGAATCCCACTTGCTGTTTCATTTTTATTCATAGTTTTAACAACCTCTGCTTCCACATCCCTTAAGGAATCACTGATTGATAGTTGTTTTAATTTCCAATGATGAAAATCCTCATTGATTCCCTTTGGAAAAGAAACCTGATCACCCACAGCCAGCTTCCCAGAACTCTGCCCAGCTGGTTTTTGGCTATCTGTAAGGTGAGAGACTCCAACCTCGCTGGGTCACATGCACAGCACACAAGTGTTCCTGTGCTCAAATGGCACCTTCTCTGTTTCAGTTTGTGCCCATTGCCTCTGGTCCTGTCACCAGGACCACTGACAAGTGCCTGCATCATTCTTGCTTGTACCCTTCAGATAATTTTTCACTGATAGGTGAAATTAAGAATTAATAAGCAATTGGTGAGGCAAGATGTAAATTTTCAGGTCAGAAGTATAATACAGAAAAACTGGGTGAAAGAACAGCTACTGGAAAAAATCAGTGGCCAGCTGAGGCAAAATTCAGAGATATACAGAAATCCCTGTATTCAGAAGGAAGGAGGAACCACAGAAGCAGGAAGTAATTATTCACTGCAGCTGCTGGACATACACATAGGAATAAGATGCAACAAAAATTATTTGTCCTGTTCTGCTGCTGCTGCATTAATTATGCTGTTTCATTGCTGATGGTGGTGTGAAACAGGCATGATCAAATGCCCCAAATGGGCAGATTAGGAAATTAAAGGAACATTGCAAGTTTATAAATGAAATATAACCTTGATTTTGGGTTCTGTAAGTCAATTCTATGGATATGAAATTTTTGAGAACACGTTTTTGAATTATTTTAGGAAAAATATATTGTAATATCTTCTGGAGGGGCTGGTTTAGCTGCCACTGAGTATCTGATGCTGCATTAGGTTAAGGTCAGTCCACTTGAACAAGAGTGACGAGCTGTCTGGATGAGATGAGGTGTCATAATGCTGAGATCACTAAAAACTGCTCAACAGCCAGTACAGAAGTGGGATGAGACTGTATACTAAAAGGCTATATTCTGTTTGCTTAACTGCCTTAAACCAGATGAAGAAAGCATAAATGTATGCATTATGTTTAGCTTTTTACTAGACTAAATCAGTTGCTAAACTATGATACATAATATGATTTTCCAGTAAAAATATACTATGGTTAACTACACAAAACTTTGAAATAAATCACTATGCTTTAGATTTATTCCATAAAAATGCTGGTTTCTGATTCTATCAGAAAAGAAGTTACATGGAGTGAGAGTACACGAAAACTTACTTTGTGTAACATGGTGCATAACAGATCTCAGGGAAAGCTGACCTCAATGCAGCCTTAAGCATGGTTACAAAGGATACTTAAATTAGCATTTCTAGCAAAAATTACAAGCATCAGATTAAGGACAAAAATTGCCATGTGATAGTACCTAATTCTCCAAGCATGAGCTGCCCAATAGCATTTGTTCTGTAGTCACTTTCTGTGCACAAATAAGGTGAACTTTAGCTTTATAGTCAGCCCTGTTTTGATATTTAATACGGATTCAACACAACAATTTACACATAAACCTCAGAAGAGAAGTTAACTAGAACCAGATGTTGAGCAAGATGCCACATTTGGCGAAACCCACTTTAAACAACCACCTCACTGTAGTGGCTTGAGTCAGCTCAGTTTATGGCAAGCAGAAAGGAGCTTTTCTTAGCTGCTATAAACTGGTGCACACACTTCAGCACGTGAAACCAACACCCCCTTAAAAAGCGCAGTGATTGGCTGTAGGATTTAGAGCTTTATAATTTGTATCCCGGGTGACCAACTCTGGATGATACAAAAGCAAAAGCCTGGACAATATTACTGCTTCACATGATAAGAATCGTGTTTTTGTTTTTCTTCAATCTGAATCTGAAGGATTATACCT
This sequence comes from Melospiza melodia melodia, assembly GCF_035770615.1. NCBI lineage: Eukaryota > Metazoa > Chordata > Aves > Passeriformes > Passerellidae > Melospiza > Melospiza melodia. Next base: position 85,531,758 of record NC_086197.1, on the reverse strand, counting down.
TTGTTGTGTACATTCCAAATCAAAGTCTCTGATACTGCTAGGGAAAAAAAATAAAATTTGAGAGATGCTGCCAGCTTCAAAGCTACACTTCAGCCTGAATTTTTATCTGCTATTACTACACACAAAGAAATTAGCTGAAAGAGACTTCAGGAGGAAAATATTTTTCCAGTTGCTTTTACTTTTTTTCTCTTGTTTCAACCAAGCACCTGGGTTTCTGAGAACAGGCTGTATCCAATGCTATTTTTATCTAATTTTTGTCTGGATGTGCTTTACACAATCCACCAGCTATTGTCTTTAGTGAGGAAAGCAGGAAAGACCAGAAGAAAGTCTGAAACCGAGAATGGCTATGGCAGGCTGTGGAATGGTTGTGCAGAACTGGAGGGCAGGCAGTTTGTCTGTTTGTCTGTTTGTCTGTTTGCTGTTTGCCTGATGCCCTCTGTGCACTCAGCTGGGGCTGATTCCATGAGAAGGGCAGTGCTGTCCCAGTGCTGTCCCTCAGCCCCAAGGGGTGCAGCCCTGGCACTGAGGGACAATCTCCCAGTGCCCGTGGAGGCTGCATCCCACACCGTGCCAGAGGTGTCTGCTGGCCTCTCACATCACCCACAGCATTTCTGCTGCTCCCCTGGACCCCTTCTGTCACAGCCTTGCAAACCTCAACCATGGAAATCAGCACCTAACCTGAAATATGGTTATGAGTTTGTTCTGCAGAGTTCCATGAGGCTGCAAAACCTGAGAGTGAACTTATTCTACTTGAATCACATCCTTTATGGCTCTTTCTTCCTCAGCTTTTCCTCTGTGGTCTGCAAGGCCAGCTGCTGCTCATCCATCAAGTGGCAAAACCACAGTACCTCCAACTATCTGAGGAAACACAATTTCTCCAGGGTGTTGCAGGATAGATGTGTTACAGGCATTTTCATACTACAGAGCCTCAGGAATTATGAGAACCTGAAAGGCAGTGCATGTTTTGCTTTCTCTCCAAAAAGATGGACTCACAGTTTCCCATAATTAGATATTTCCAAGCCAAATTGTCATGACCATGCTGCATAAATGTTTAAATTCACAGTCTTTAAGGATTTTCCAAGGAAACCAAATGAAATACATAAAAATGCTTAAAGTGACCACTTCAAGACATGGTGAGGCCACCACTTCCCATAATGAACTGCTTACAGGTCAAATTAAAACACATTTTGCTTGTTTTTGACTTTTTAGGCATATGATTAAGATTATTCTTTTAAGTGATTTGGGATCCCAATTATTATATTACCTTTTCAAACATTGTGTCTTCTGGACAGGCCAGAAAAGGCAATTGATCCCTGTTTTCATCACTGGTAAAAGAGCACAGGACCAAAAAGTATTATCTGGAGGAATTTGGTAGAAAATGCCCTACTCATCAATGACTTCACACTGACTGTTCTAAGATTTCTCAGTTAGCCAATACTTTTAGTCTCTCAAACACAGACCTTGCCAGTGCCATGTACAGTAAATGTTTTTTAAGTCAAATGACCAGGTAATAAGTCATTTAACTCAGAAGAATACAGGGTTACAATAAGAACTCAATTATATTTTCTAGCTAGATTTAAAATGTTTCCAGAAAATATAACAAGACTTTTGGGTCAGGCAGACACAGAAATAAATGCACTAACAGTTCTTGCTTATATTTGTAACCTTAAATTCTTTGCTGAATCTCCAGTTAACCACTTAACAATTCCTCATAGAATCAATCCACAGCTAATAAATCCCTCTTATTATATTCAAATATTGGAAGAACATTATTGATTTATGACTCTGTAAAAATTTGCCTGAATTTGTTTAAACCAGTTTGTAGTGCTTCTCAGACATTTTGCTAAATATTTGGTGGAAGTACAAACACAATGTTCCAAAGCTCCTTAAGTGTTTGTTTACAGCCTATTATTTTTCAAAGACAAACTTTTTATTCCACTGAGATGCTGCTTTTATTCTATCTTGTTTTCAGAAATAGCAGAGATTTTTTTCCCACTGGCAGTGTGAAGTTTGAAATATCCATGACATTACATGGCTATTCATAACAGCTTCTTCTTTTCCTACATCTTATGAGTAAGTATTTATCGAAACATTCATATGACTCTTTCCTGAGATTTAAGCATTTTATCTGGCAGCACAGTGAATTATTGAGCTGTTATCCCACAGGAGCTGACACCTGGAGCTTCACTCTGGGGCTCTTGGGTTGTTTTTACACTTCTACAACACCTTCCTCACAAGGTGTGCCACTTTCAAGGAGAGATTTAAAGTGAAAGCCAGTATGGCAGATATTGGCTTAAAGGAAATTTGGGGCATAGGGAATAGCAGGTACAAATAATTGAGAAAAAATTTGCATAGTTATTAGGAATGGAGAGCAGATCACGTAGCTTCCAGCTTTATTATTGACCCTAGGACTCTCTCCTTTGTTGTTTGGAGAAGAAAGAGGAAGAGACTGAAAAAAAAAGACTTGTTGGACAATAAAGAAAATTTCTTTCTAATCTCTCTCATTCATAGCAGAGTATTATCATGCAATATCCACACACACATCATGATCTATACCAAATTTTGAGATTTTTCGTAATGAATGCAGTGTCTGAAGAAAATTCATAAATCTATAACCCTAAAATTGAAACTCATGTGAAGTTTTAGACTAGTATAAACTGTTTACAGAATGCACTTCCCACTTCAAATTAATTTACTTTGTATTTGCTTTAATAATGCTTGACACTCCAAATTTTGAGGATTACGAGCAGCAATGCCCTGAGAGTGACATGGGATGGCTACCTCTGTTCCTGCAGATTTCAGTATCACGTACTTACCCACATGTACAATTTTCAGAGTCATTTTAATCTGTCATCTAGATACTGCTGAGTGGTTGATTAAGAAACTGTGTTTAACCCATCAGTTTTACAGAATATCTCTAACAGGAAGAATTGCTTACGTATCAAACAGTGACAAACAGAAAAAATGTAGCTTGGGCTCAGTAGGAAATAACCTCTCTTTTATATTATTTTCTCTGTTTTCCAAAATCAGCACTCATCATCTACCATCTGTTCTTGCTTTCTGCGTGGATCTTCTTGATTTGATTGACGTTCTTCCCAATGGCAGAACTTTCAGTGCATGTTAAGTTACACAAGAGAACCAATTTAAGCATCTCTTGTGTATAAATTAGCTAGAGATTCTTAGAGATATATTTCTATCTGATGGCATAATTGAGCCCAAAGCTCTATCATTGATCTTTCACAACTCAGCTGTCAAATATAAAAAAGTTAAAAGAAAGGTGAGGGAGGGAAATCTTTTAATCAGAATTATAACTTTCTCAGCATCTCATAGAATTTCATTTCTTTTGCAGAGATATTGAGAGAAATTTAAATGTAGCAGTAAAGCTCATGGTATATTTCTGACAGAAAAAATGGGCCTTTGAAGTCAATGCTAGGAAACTCTGAATGTGGAAAGGTTGGTGTGTTACCCACAGTCATCAAATGTTATTAGTATTTTAATTTTCAATGTTTTGGTCTTGCAAACTTACATTTGTGATAAAACTGACTGTTAACTGCAAGCTGTTAGCTAAACAGTTAGGAGGACACTTCTAAGTGTGTCCTAGGCAAAAAACACATGAAATTTCCCAATTTTGAAACAAGATTTGAGATATAGCCATATTAACCCTTGACTGTACTGCAAGAAGATCAGTCTGGAAAAATACCTGGCAAAAAAATTGGTGATTATATTCCTTTCTCCCCATCCTGTCACATAATTCAATATTTCTGAATGCTTCACTGTGTCCATTGTAAATAGCTTGCCATCCAAATGTTTCCATAATTTAAAATTGATGCTCTTGTCAGGACTTCTGATAATATTGTGATATTTATATTATTTCAAATGTACTGAATCAGGGGATAATCCAGTAATAGACCTGCTATATAATCACTATGGCTTAAGTTTCTTCTGAATGTGCAGTACATTTGAAAATAATAATAAAAATTTTTATATATGTCCACACATGCACAGACACACACACACACATATATATATATGCATGTATGTATATATAATTTTTGTTGTCCACAGTGCAGAATCTTTACCCAAAGGATCAGCCAGAGAGCAAGCATATGACCCTTTTTTAGTAAGTTAAAATAATAAGTGATGAGACAATGGTGCTGTTGTTGCATAAAATGCCTCATCTTGCAAGGTAGTAATTTTCTGTGGGGCTTGAACCTATCATGGGGCTCAGAACTGTGTGACTACTCCTGTTTTCCTACAAACTGACCTCAAATTAACAATAAAATGTACACATAGACAGGTAAAGATGCACATATGATGGCATTGAAGTCTAACAAATAAAAGAAATTTGTTACTGCAAAATACAACAGAAAATGAGATGATAGAAAAATTCAGACGAAGGTGCCAGATACGTTGCTAACACTCTTGACATTAGCAGCAAACTTCTAGCATTTAATTCTTCTTACCCCACACACCTATCCTCTAGGTCTGAATTTTCCCTACACTCTTTGTGTAAAAGGTTGGATTCCAGAAGTGGGTGACTAAGGAGTTACACATAATACCCAGGGCATATCTTGAGGCATTAACTTTACAGATCACTGCAGAATTTGTATTTAATGAATTCTGGTTTCCTTTGCCTTATGCATGTCATATTTAAAGTACATCTAACATCTAGTTTATCTTTGTTTCATCCTCTTTTATTACATCAGAAAAAAAAAATCTAGAGATCTCTATATTCTAGCTGTGGCTGGGACAGATGGAGAAAGCCACCTCTGAACTCTGCTGGCTGGGTGCATCTATGGCCACAGGAATCAATGCAGGACATGTCCTCTGTGTAGCAGATGAACTCTGCTGCATGGGATAGTGTGCAGCACAATAAAATGGAAGGGAACTCCTGCTCTCAGCAGCTTTGGGCATCCCTCTCTCCCCATTCCTCCTCAATAATTCTGCCCAAACTGCCTTTTATTGGTGAATTTATGATTTAATGTAGTTGTGCTTAGTTCCTCATGTAAAAGGAATTATCTTTTTCAGTCTTTCTGCAAGACAAAGCCTCGTTTTGCAAGTGTTATTAACTGATGTTTGTTTTTTATTGTGGTGACTCCAAAACCCCTGCACTAATTTTGAGCTAAATTAATTTTAGTAGTAGCAGATTTTTTCAGCTAGTGGTTGAATAATCTTGACACCAGAGAATGAATCTTTTTTTAATGTTCAAATTGATCACCTTGAACCACTTCAAAGTATTTGTCAAAATATATAATAATATAATTCTTTGATATTTTTATCTAGTCTCTTGTAAGGTGCCCCTATCCATGGCAGGAGGATTAGAACTGGATGTTCTGTTAAGGTCCCTTCCAACCCAAACCTTTCTAAGATCACTTTGTTTTTCATGCCCCGTGTTCACCATACCTTTTATAGCAGTGCAGAATGGCTTCTTTCTGCAGATCCAGACTGGATTTTCATCTAGGCCCCTTCTCATTTCTATGGTCTGTAATGAGATAGATCTGATTTCACTTTAACAAATCAAACAGCTTAAGTTAAATGTTACTAAAAAAAGATATGTGTGGAGACAGAGTACACAGCACCAAGGCTGAGACCAGGCTTGGTCAGGGGATGGAATTTCGGAAAGTGATGCATTTCCAGAGGACAGCAAAACAACCTGAGGGCTGGCTACACGCTGTTCTGGCAGCCAAACCTCAAAATCCCCATTGACTCACACTGGTCTGAGAAGGGGCAGGCTTTTGTTAGCTATGGGCTAGTGATGGGAAATAAGGGTGTCTGCCCTCTTCAGAGGCAGTAAGCCCACATTCACTGATGTCCTGACAGCTGTCTGTCTGTCCTGCCTTGTCTTTTCCTCCCCCAGCCTGAACTCATGGCTGTCAAAGTGTCAGAATGCTAATTTCTCAAGATACTTAGCCTGGAACTGGCCCTGCACCTATTCTGGAGAGAATTTACATATGGTCCGTAAATTTGCTGGCATGATTATTTACAAGCAGGTAAGGTCCTATTTCACAGAAGAATCTTTAGACAGAACTTCCCAGCTTCCCTTCAATTTCTCTGTCAGTCATTTCTTAAATGAGTTCTTGTCTCTGTGTCTCTCTGGCTTTGCCTCACTCTCTCAGTTTGAGTTCAACAGTTACTCCCCTTGAAGGCAGCAGAAAAATCTTTAAGCTCCACTGGCATTCATAATATTAAGCTCAGCCAGCTTTACAGTGTGGCCTTGTGCAATTTTGGAAGCAACAGGATTGTTCAGAAACCTTCATTTTCCATCATTCTTTAGAGCTGATAGCTGCATCCACTGAGGCTACTCTTGGACATATTTGGATGTGAGGAAAGATGGAGACAGCCTGTAGCAGATCCAGCCAGATATGGAATGGGATGGAAGAATGTGCTGCACCCATTTGAAGTATGAGTTGTATGAGTTTCCAAGAGGCCTGGTCAGAGCTCATCACTGTCCCTCCTGGAAAAAATTAGCTTTTGTACAATCCTTTGCAGCAGAAAGTCTGGACAAGCACACAAACAGGCAGCCAGCTTTGATGTGCATGATGCTACTAGCCAATACATCTTTTTATCATAGCTGAGTCTCCAGGTAAATTGTGAGAAAGAAATTGAGTATCTGGAAGGATCCTGTTAATGGGAATACTTAGCTAAAGCTCCTCTCACCTTATTTTATACCCTTTTTTAAAATCTTGATGCACTCTTGTTTCTGCTGGAGTTTCCTATGTGACAATCTGCTGGAGTCAGAATCCAGTGTGTGTCATTTGGGCATTTGGGCACAGTTACATCTCAATGACATCTGGGTGCAGTATGGGACATAAAGTAAGAAGCAGAGACACCTTGGCTTCCTCCACAGCAGGTGGAGAGAGAGGCACACAATGAAAACATTTGCTCCCCTATATCACCTGGCTTTCGTTGACTCATCCATTAAATCAGGTCAGGTGAATCCAGGAATAATTGGGCTAATTTTCAAAGCAGGTAGCTACCAACAGACAGGCAGTATCTCTCTAGGTCATAAAGTATCTCTCTAGGTAGCTGATCTTAAAGGATACAGGTCTCAGCACAGAATTGTGATCTACCATACATTTTGGGACAGGGACTTTTGTTCCCCATATTAATACAGCACATTTTTATCAAGGACACAAATTTCTTTTGGTATCAGCTTAACACTTCTCTTTGAAAAAATATCTTCTTATTATGAAATGGATTTAGGAACTAAGGAAAACTAGTGAAGTTAACTGGATGGAGAGGTAAATCTGAAACTTGTATGCTCTTCTGGACTCACAGAACATGATTCTACTTGATCTAGTTGAAAACCTAGTTCTGATCTTTTCTACAGAATATTTTTCTACTTTCATATTTGTCTTGAAAAAATGAAAGTAGTTTGTTGTACATCATTAGCTAAGAAAAAGAGCAAGTATTCTTACTTCTTCCTACTATCTTTAACTGTTAATTATCAAAGAATTTCCACACTGTAACATGATAAATAGAGGGAGTGTGCCTCAAGACTCTGGACAAGTGGGAGTCTGCTTTTGCCACTGATCCTGACAGATGTGTTTCCTTGGGAGGCAATTTTGCCTTGCTGTGCTCCACTGCTTCCATGTGTAACAAGGCTCAATTTCCTGAGATTATAACGAGGTGAATGAAGCAGAAGTCCTGTGTCACAACAGATTTGTATTTATCACTCTTTGGCAAAGAATTGTGCTTATTATGCAAATTCATTGTAAAAGGAGAGACATTTCCCTTGCAGGTTTGAAAAGTAATCTACATAACTCTTTCACTAAATGTTGTGTGCTCTCTTTTCTTGAAACGGAGGAAGACTAATGTTATGTGTTTATCTGATAATAAACAACATGCTGCTCCCAGCAACTACCAAGGACCTGCTCCTACAACAGCAGCATTATTGGGAATGACCTCACTCATTTACAATCCTGATCCTATTCTGACAACAAATCCCATCTGCATGTGTTTGTTTTCTAAAGACTGGTATTAGCCCAGAGTGAGGTGTTTAGATTGCAGCTCACCAATATTCACTGGTGTTATATTTACAGGACTGAAATTGTAGTACTTGATGACTCTATTGTTTGTTTGTTGGAGAGTGAGTTCATTACCATCAGGTTCTGAAATGTTTACAACTAGTTGCTACTAGAAACTATTTTGATTCTGTATTGGAAACCACAGTCACACAGACAAACGTTAAGTCAGTGGCCAGGGGAGACCTGGACTTTCCATTTCTCCCTTGTAATCCCTCTGGTCACTCTGCTGCAGGCTGGGGGCGGGGTGGGAGGTAGGACTGTTTACTACTTTAGTCCCTATTTTTTGCCCTCACCATGTAAGGGAGGTTAAGAAGTACTAATCAGTTTCAGTAACTGTTTTGGAGCTGTTGGATTTTTTTGTCATGTTAGCAGCTACCTTACAGGTGACAAAGTCTGGTTTGCTCCTGTGTGGAAGCAAGACTGTCATCCATGTACTTCTGCCTCTGGACAACCTTCACCCCTCTCACTTACAGACCTCCTGGGAATGCATGGAATCGCTTGTTTATGTTGCTTCCTATAATTTATGTTGGAGGCACTAAAGCTGCCATAAATGTCTGTAAACCCGGTGGTCTGAAGCCATAAAGAGGATGAGCTTACTCTTAATACCCAACACTGAAGTAGGAGAAAGCAGCCCAGAATGTCTGGAGAGGTACAAAGCTTCCTGCCAAGCTGATGAATGCTCTGCCTGCATCTGCTTTTGAAAAAGAGGGAATTACTGGATGGGCCAGGCCTCTGCTGCATGTCAGTTATGTAACAGTTTATAAATTTTCTGTTTAAAAATAAGCTATGAAATGTTACTGTTGAAGTGAATATAACGTTGGCATTCATGCTTAAAAGTCTACAGGCAAACATGCCCAGGGTATGGGAGGCCCTGGGTGTGCTGGAAATGGGTTATGAGGGAAAAAAATGACATTTGACTAGGAAGTGTTTCTGTTGTAGGCAGAGGGCTTACTAAGGACTTTTAATTCTATTCTGAAAAATGTATGAAACTTTGGGGGGAGATGCATGGGAGATGCGTCCAGCAGTTGAGGGTCTGAATGAGAACACCAGCAGGCCAGAGCAGAGCAGCTGCCACGCAGCCGCAGCACGGCTGTGTCACTGAGTTTGTGTCACTTCAGCTGAAATCACCCATGGAGCCCTATAAAATGATCCACAGGGAATCCTGTCAACCCAGACACTGAGTGAGGGGAAGATAGCAGTTGGCTACCTTGGCTGTGGCTGTGGGGAGAGGACTGAGAAATTGGGGTAGAAAATGGCAATCTTGCACGCTGTCATCTTGTTCTTTCCTGGAGCCACTATGTTATCGTGTTCTCCTGTTGTCCCCAGTAAACTCTGTTGTCCCCAATAAACTCTGTCTAAATCATTATTAAACCTAGGGAAATGTGAATTGCTGAATTATTGGTGTAAGACAGTTATTCAAGTTTATAACAATGTTCTCAAGAGCCCTGTTGGAATGCTTGTAGAAACCCTTAAAAATTGAACACACCACTACGGCACAAAGTTTGCACCATTTTTTCCATTGAGAATGACTCAATCCCTTTCTTTTATTTTTATTCAGGAGAGTGTGACAATACAGACATGAACCTCTCTCATGTTAAATGGTGTTTTTCTCCCTTACTTTCCAGACAAGTTTTGGGATGACAGAAAAATAAATAAAAAACCCAAAAGACAAAAACCAACCAACCAAACAAAAAACCACAAACAAAAAAAAAAACAGGAAAAAGGTGAAAAGAAAAAGGAGGGGTTACCTAGAAGGTAGAAATAGTGCAAGCTGTTAGCCTTGTTTTGGACTGAAAACTATTTTGCCAATTAAAAGTGCCTTTTGATATTTCTAGTTAACATCATCACCCCAATAACCAAAGGAATTGCTATGCAACCACTTTATGGACTGTGTAAGCACCATGTGCACCCTCCCCTTGCTCATGCCAGTAAAGTCTGCTGTGTTGGCTCTGATGTCTCATGTGAACAACACTGTTCTTGTTCTGCAAGGAACTTGTTCTGCAAAATAATTATTCTACTGTCTTTTTGGGGAGGCAGCTGCTTCTTACCTTAATTTTTCTCTTCCCCCACACTGCGAGAGGTAAAATATATTTCCCTTCACTAATAAAGATTGCTTTATGGAGTACATGGATATAGCCAAAAAAAATAATTTGGTTTTCAGACAATATTTTGGGGGAAAAAACCCTTTTTCTAGAACTTTTGCAACTAGTAGGAAACCAACTAGTAGGAAAATTGTTATCATTGCCTTTAAGTTTTTGTATTGTAGGCAATCCTAATATGAATGAGTGCATATTCATAGTTCTCCATCCACACTGTGACCAGTATGTCATTTGATTTCCAAACAGAACTGTGTGTTGTATTTGAGCTTGCTATTGTTCCAGCTGGTGTCGAATCACAAGTCTTTAAGCTAGAGATTTCCATGGATAAAAATGTCCATTTGAAGCCCAAAACAGATGTTAGATATTGGTCACACAAATCCCATTATGAAACTTGAAGAGGTCAGGGGAATTACATTTTAATATTGTAAGTGAAATAAATATCTTTTCTCTCATGTGCTATCTTTGATCTTCAAAATATGTGTATCAATAGGAAAAACCTCGTGGGTATACTGCTGAAAAATGTAGAGCTGGACTACTCTCTCTCATGGAAAAGCACGCTGGAGGAAATAGACTTGTGCATCCAGATTCCTGATATTTTCACACAGAGTGGAATTGCCATATTTTCATGTGAAATGAGTTTGCACATTTCCCACCCTGGAACAAACCTTGTGATAGAACCACCTGGAGCGAGCTGAGTCCTGACGCTCCTCATTGTGTTTCTTAGAACACTGGTTTAGCTGTAATCTGATTTACAGGGACACAAGAATTAGATAAAAATAGTGGAAGTTGAACTCAGTCTGCCTGTGTAAATGTTTTTTTTTTTTTTCTTGTTTCTGATTTTTGATTACCTATTTGTTATTTTTTATGCTGATAACTGCTGGTCTTCTGCTTCTGTCTGACAGTTTGTTACTTTGTCCTATTTGCTTGGATTTGACACATTTTTCCCATTTCTTTTTCAACTTTTATCTGTCTAATCTCCTTCGAGTCTCGGCTGAGTTCTCCTTTCCCATTGAGACACAGTATAAGCAAAGCATCTTGAACTTTAAAAGGCTCCGTTGCCTAAATATTTGTTTACTTCTGAATCCTCCCTCTCCTTCCATGTGTGCCATTGGTTGACTCTGAGGATTGCTCATGCCAATGCCACGCTGACTCATTCCAGCAGAGAGCACAAGAAGTGAAGGTCTGCTCAGGTTACGTGAGGTCAGTGCTGCCATTCCTGCTCCTGACCTCCACTGCCCATGCTGCTGCATGCTCTCAGGCAGATGGGCCATTCAAAACTTGCCCCACGCTGGACATGGGCTCAGCTGGGATAGTGTACAACAATTGGTAATTGTGAGAAAAAACATAATGGAATCACAGAATCACACAAAATCATCTAGGTTGGAAAAGTTCTCCAAGGTCATTGAGTCCAAGCTTTGACCAATCACCACCCAGATAACTTGACCAGAGCACTAAGTGCCACATCCAGTTGTTACCTGGACAGGCCCAGGGATGGCAACTCCACCACCTCCCTGGGCAGCCTGTTCCAATGCTTGACAACTTCATTTTTAGTGAAGAAATTCTTACTCATATCCAACATTAAGCTATCCTGATGTAGCTTGAGGCCATTTCTGCTCACCTCTCGCTTGTTTCTTGGGAGAAGAGACCAACCATCACCTGGCTACAACCTCCTTTCAGATCTTGTAGAGAGTGATAAATCTCACCTGAGCCTCCTTTTCTCCAGACTAATCAATCCCAACTTCCTCAGCCACTCCTCATCAGACTTGTTCTCCAGACCCTTCACCAGCTCTGTTGCCCTTCTCTGGACTTGCTCCAGCACCTCAGTTTCCTTCCTGAATTGAAGGGCCTGGAACTGAACATATCACTTGAAGTGCAGCCTCACTGGTGCTGAGTGCAGGGAGCCAATAATTTCCCTGGTTCTGCTGGCCAAACTATTTTTGAAAAAAAGCCAGAATGCCATTGGCCTTGTTGGCCACCTGGGCAAATGCTGATTCATGTTCAGCCACTGTCAACCAGCACCCCCAGGTTCTTTTCCAGTGGGAAGCTTTCCAGCCACTCTTCCCCCACTCTGTATCTCTGCATGGGGTTATTGTGATGGAAGTGCAGAACCTCACACTTGGTCTTGTTGAACCTCATACAATCGGCCTTGGCTCACCAATCCACCCTGCTCAAATCCCTCTGCAGAGCCTCCAACCCTCCAGCAGATCAATGGGTGTGCTTAGTGGAAGGAGGTCAGCACACCTACAGGGCACATCCCCATGTCACAGCTGGAGGCTGTGAACCCCTTCCACCTGTTGGAGGGGAAAGAGTTGCATGTGCTTTCCTAAGGTAATATACAACACAGAAAAAAGTATTCATGTCTGTCCTTCTATTTTTTTAAACTTTCTTTCAGTTAAGCCCTTTGAGGGAAATAATTTTCCTGTTATCATTCTTGGATTGTAGCTCTTGTAGAGCAAGACCTTCTCCTTGTGCTTGTGTAGGGCATGATGTGGTGGGATCCTGGTAGCCCTGGCTAGAACAGCATAGATTCTATATCAGTGCTCCCCTCCTAACATCATCAAAAGATTGCCAGTTTTGGGGGCTATGTTGGAAGCTGTTGAAACTGATGCTTCAAGGCATCTGGGAGACATTGATGTGGAAACAGAAGAATGTGTGCTGACTCGATAAGGTTTTCTAAGAAGGTTTTTCTGCCTCTTGATTCAGTGGCTGGAAGAATGCCCGCTCCGGAAAGTAAGGATAAAACTGAAGCTTTTCCAAATGTTTTCTTGATAGCTGGCACACACTTTAGAAAGAATTTTAAACTTAATTAAATTACCAGTTAACCCTCTTCCTTAATTACGTGCTTTAGAGAACTTAGAAGAAAAATTACCCAAAGCAGAATGTTAAAATGAGCATCAGACAAAAACCTCCCCAAACAGGAAACCATGTGAGCACCCTGGTGTACACCTACTCACTCCCATTTCAGAACAACACCGAGACTATGTGCTGTCTGCTGTGAAAACACCGAGGACATTTTGTTCAGCTGCCTGGGATTTGAGCACAATGATACTTTCTAAAGCAGAACTATTCACCTGGGACATCTTTGCACATAAGAGCAGGCATTCATTTTAGGCCACTGTAGTTACAGTTGCAAAACAGTTTCCACTATTACCTTCTGCTTTCCCGTGCTCATAGCTTTCCAAAGCAAAAGAAATTTGGACTGATTTTTGCTATGATGAATGCTTTCTGGACCAGAGTTTTTCTTAGGAAAGACAACAAAATTAGACAACTTTGTTTCACAAAAAAAAAAAAAAAAAAAAAAAAAAAAATATATATATATATATATAGTTCAATACATCATTAAAACTATGCAGTAAAAATCATTGGATGTCAGAAAAAATTAATTCCAATAATCACAATAATCACATTGGACATGCAACTTTTTCTATTCTGGTTATGAAATATCATTTTGCTATCGATCTAGAAACCTTTTTCTTTTCTCGTTGTGTCTCCAGAATGCTGTATTTTATTATACTTAAATGATGTATTTATTCTATTTATTGTACTCAGAAGTAATTTCTTTAATACTGAAGACTAATATCAGAAGAAGTTATTTGAATGAGTGTGTCAGTAGCACTCAAGTCCTGATTAGATCAGTGTCTTTTATTGCTTACTATTCTTGTACTACATTGCTCTCCTCTGTAATTGCAAGGGGTTGACCTTGAATGGTGGTCAGACACCCACTCATCCACTCTCTTATTCCATCTGCAACAGGACAAGAGGAGAGAATTGGATGGAAAGCATGTGGGTCAAGGCAAGGACAGGAAGACCAGTTGGCAGTTATCATCACGGACAAAATTAAATTAACCTGGGGAAAATTAATTTAATTTGATCCAAAATAGGTTCGGATAGTCAGAAACAAAAGCAAAGTGAAACAATTTCCTCCCACCTCCCCATGTTTTCTCAAGTTTTGCTTCTTCACTGTTGGCTTCTCTTAGTGGAGAAGAAGCTAAGTCTCTTCTTGTCTCCTCTCTTCTTGTGTCTTGTCAGCTGTAGACAATGCAAGACAGAAGGCTTTTAATTCATGACTATCTATTCAGCATAATGCTCTCTAGCCTCACTAGGTTTTCCTTCAGCCATGTTTACCATAACAGAGATATCCTTTGTAGTCTTTTCTGCTGGATAATATGCTCTTCCTCATACATCTACGTTTATTTCAAACTGAGAAATGGAGAACAATTTAATCTTCCAGCTACAGATGACAGAAAATCAGATGCTGAGTTTTAGCTACAAAGAAGGCTGATACTGAAGCTAAGCATTTTGGATATGATATGTGAATAATATTTCATATTCTAACGCTTAAGATAGACTAAGAACTTTCTTACTAGTATTTTCTAACTCTGCATTATTTTCAAATAAATTAATTTTGATTTTTCTTTAAAATTATTCATTAAAATGTTGCATGTGATTATCCTGAATTATTCTATTATTTATTTGAATTTTTCTCATTCATTGATATTTCTTAATTAGAAGGGCTATTTTATTCCCTTAATAGGTGTTTCAAGATGTGAAATTTATTTCTCATTTCGGCCAAAATTTTTCTTATTAACTATGGAATTTATTCTAATTTTGGTGTCTCAGCATCTGTTTTTTCTGACAATATGCTTAAAAAGCTTTGCAGTATACAAATTTTTTTAGAAAGAAATATAAAGTTAGATGAGTAAATAAATGGAACTGTGATTGAGGACTTTCTCAGCTGTAGTTAAATACTGTGGCAATAAACATTGTGTAAAAAATCTAGTCATTATTCCCTTGAATAAACAGAAACACCTGTTCTTATAAACAAAGAAAATCAAGCTATTTTTAGTAGTTTCATTTATTTATCCTTTATTACTGGATGGTGCCACTTCCTAGAGTTTCAGTCTCACAATAATGTTCTATACTTTTTTAAAGGGTTTCCATTTATTTTCAAGTTTCATATAAACTCTGTCCAGGAATGCTTTTTTGACGCTTCAGGTGTTCTTTCCAGAGATATAACAAAGCCACAGAAGAGGAATTATTAAAGAAAAAAAACCCAAACAAAACAAATTAAAAAAAAATCCCACAACGTCAAACCTCAACAGTTATTTGGGAGAATACTTATTTCTGAGTTGTATCCACTATAGGTACTATGCCAAAATTCACCTCAAAGTTAAGGCGACATGCAAGTGAAGTTGTAATATGTAACATATTTTATGGGCCTTAGATTTGTATTGTGAAAATAAACAGATTATTAAAAATTTAAAAAGAGGTTTTTCTGTTGCCTTTTTCTGTGGCCACTAAAAAATCTGTATAATTTCTCCTCTCTAGATAGAAGAATGTATATGTAAAACTTCACATTCTGGTGAAACAACCTGACAGAAAAAGTAGCAAAGAGCCCTCTGTCTTAGGACCAACACTCCATATTTGCAGTAAATCTTTTTTGGTGGGTTTTACACTCTTCTTTCCTGGTGCTGAAACAGGGACCTGCCTCACAGCACCACTTTTATCTGAGATAGGGAGGGACTAAATCTAGGAAGTAAACCCAAGATGCACATGGTGGAACAACATGGTCCACATGCCCAGGAAAGTACACCCTAACCACAGAAAAATGTAAGTTGGCAAGGAGCTCTGGAAGTTGTCTGGTCTAACTTTGAAAGGCAGAAGTTCATCAAAACTAGACCAGATTGTGTGGGGCATTGTCCAACCAGTTCCTTCAGCTTCTCATTGTACACTGTGTTCTGTGCCTCTAACTGTCTTGGTAAACCTCTGCTGTGCTCCTTCCAGTTTATCCATGCCTCTCTTCTGCTAATACAATGATTTAAGAAGGTATCAAGTAAGATGCCATACACATCATACATAATCCTCCCTGTTTCAAAAACATATGCATAGCTTTTTGCTTTTCAGTTATCCTTCATGCAGTGCTCTCTCAAATGTAAGCAACTCTGGCTGAAAGTAATCATTATGTAAAATTACCTTTCACATTTCATATGAGCAAATGTAAGTGTTTACTTTGTGCCCTGCATTTTGTGCCCTTTAGGTGTTATATAATTTGACATTCACACAGATACAAATGTTATGTTTTCCCAGGCAAGCTCTTGGTGGGAAGGTAGGTCAGGATGACAAAATGTATCCCCCAGTACATGGTAAACAGCTTCAACAGCAGCAGTGGATGCTATTATTGTAGATGGATTAGTGTTCAAAGTGTCTGTGTACAATGCACTTGGGCAGTTTGGTTTTAAGATTTTGTTCACTTCTGTGATTCCTCAATAAATGCTTATTTTGGCTGGGATAGAGTTATTTTTTTTCACAGTAGCTAGTATGGGGCTATATTTTGGATTTGTGCTGAAAACAGGCGTGACAACACAGGGATATTTTTGCTGTTGCTGAACAGAGTTTACACAGCACCAAGGCCTTCTCTACTTCTTATATTGCCCCACCAGTGAATAATCTGGGGATGTGCAAGAATTTGAGAGGGGACACAGCCAGGACAGCTGACCCCAACTGACTCAAGGGATATTCCAGATCATATGGCATCACATTCAGCACATAAAACTGAGGGAAGAAGGGAGGAGGGAGTTCAGAGTGATGGTGTTTGTCTTCCCAAGTAACTGTTCCACGTGATAGAGCCCTGCTTTCCTGGGGATCCTGAACACCTGCCAGCCCATGGGAAGTGCTGAATGAACTCCTTGTGTTTCTTTATCTAGTAAACTATCTTTATCTCAACCCACAAGTTCTCTTATATTTTACTCTTCTGAATCTCTCCCACATTCTGCACAAGGATAGTGAGCAAATGGCTGCTTGATACCTCAATGCTGGCTGGAGTGACAGCATGACATCCATATAGCCAATGCCTTAGTTTCATTTATCAGAGTGGCACCATTCCTCATCTCTGGTTCCTCTGGGACACTCATGGAGTTTGATTTGGATTTTTGTGCTGAGCTGAATTATCTTTCTGCTATACATCCCCAAATCAGCTTTTGAACAAATCTTTCTCATACAGCAATAGATGACAAATATCCGGGAAGACTTACTAAAGAACCCGAGATTCAAGTGAAGAGATTCAAGCCAGAGATTGAAGTAAAGCATGGCAGTGACAATGCATTTCCGTGTGCTGTGCTCAGGCTCAGGCCTCAGCAGCGGGCTGAAGGGCCGGGGTTCAATCCACCGGGCCGTCAGAGGGTGGCAATGTAAGAACACAGAATGAGCCCAGGGCCAATTAGCGGTGCTGCTCCAGGCCAGGAGCAGCCGGCATTCCCGACACTGCCACAGTCATCCCTTTGTTCACCGCCTTTGTCACACGCGGCTTTCTGCGAGCACACGCGTTCAAACCAGGCGGGGTGGACCGGGGAAACACCGCGCTCCATGTGGGCTGCCTCGGGTGCAGGAACCCTTCCAGACAGACGAACACGCTGCCCTTAGTTACAGCTCAGCCGTGCCTTGAGCCAGGCGGAATTCCTTCCCGACACGCCTGAGGAAATGGAGCAGCCGGCGCTGCTCGGCTGCCATCCCGCTCTGCTTCCCTCAGAGCCTGCCAGCTCTGATAGGAGCCATCTCTGACAGGAGCCCGGTATGGCTCTGTGGAAAGGTGCAGGACTTGCAGGTCTAGTATAACACAACAATGCAGAAACTGTCCAAGAGTGCTGGTGACTCCTTTCAATGTCACCCTTTCTTCCTTTGCTCATAACTAAAACCCCTACCTACCTGTGCAGTCATGGAGGCTCACGGTGGTCCCAGACTCCAGACGTTCCCCGGAAGCGGCTTCCTCCTGACCCTCACGGTTGCTGGGCTTAGGTACCTTCTTGTTTTCAACAAAAAATTGTTTTAAACAAAATATTCCGCTGGTGTGCAGTGTGACAACGCAGGTGACAAGGACTGAAATACTCTGCTTTGTGCTAATTTGGCTGGAAGGATCAAACTACATCTTTACCATGACAAGGAATACCTAGGAAAATAAAGTACTTCCTGTTGTCCATTATTACAGGTGTGCAAGATATTAACGATGTACAGGCTGGACAGTCAAAACTGCCATTTCCCCCAGTAAATATTTGCTAGATTTGCCTTTCAAAGTAAAAATTATCTTTCCTTGTCCTGACTTCTGGTGGTAGGGTTTGTATCAGTAGATGCAGCTGAGGTACTGGGGTGGCTGATGGGAACATCCACAAGGAGCACCTGTAGGGCTGGAATAGGTTTTCTGTCAGATCCCTGAGCCCTGGTGCAGAGGGAGGATGCTCTTTCACAGACTAAAGCAAGAGAACTGTTCACTTATGTTTATGGAGTACCTGTAAATGTGTAAAAGTATTTGTTTCAGACCTGTAGCATTATGGCTGGTATTCTTCTCCCACTAAGGCTGAAGTTCAGTGCCTAGTGAGATGAGTCATTACTCATTTTAGTATCTCTTTTGGTAGGTAAGAAAAATTTTGTTGACAAAGTGCTACAAGACCTTCTTCTGAACAGGTTCTGTCCTTTCTGTACTTACAGAAGAGCTTGCAAGAGGAAAGGGCCTAGTCCCATTCTGACCATAGCACCTTATCTTTTGCTTTTGAATAGCATTTGTTGGACAAAAAAGATACAAATGTAGAGGGAATTTTTCACAAAATCTTTCAATTAATTCATATATTAAAATGTATTCCTTCCTCAGTCATTTTACTGTCATCATTCCACGTGGCACATCTTATTTGTAGGGTGAGATCTCTTGGAGCAGTGACTCATCTTTTCCAAATAAAGCACCATGCACGCAAAACAGTATTAATAAAGGAATAATGGTGGGATCTGCTCATCTCTTAGGGACTGGGTCAGAGATGACTGATTCTGTGTCATATGCCAATAAAGTTGAAGTCTAATTCGTGTTGTATCTTGGATAAAGCTGGGGACTGATAATACAAGAACTATGAAGTACAGAGGCCCATGGGTGCAGACTCAAAGCAATTGGGTCTTAAAATAGAAATCAGGAGTCAAGACTCCAAAGAAGATGCACCATCACTGCAAGCAGTTTGCATTACATTCAGCTGAGATTCTCAATATGACTGGCAATCAATCATGGCCTAAAACATGGTAGATCTCATGAGATAATGCAATAGTGCTATTCCACTGAATAAGGAGAGCACATAAAAACAGGTATCTGTCAAAGAAATTAATTTCACTCCTGAATTTAGAAATTAATTTCTTTGCTTCTGAGAGATCATTCTACATAAATAGTTAACCTTGGATAAAATGTGGTAAGTTTGCAATTCTTGTTTCCTGAACCTTCTGCTGATTATCTGAAGCATGAAGTTATAAATTTATTGAGAAGGATGTGGGAAAAACGCAGTCTGGTGCTTCTCAACAATAAAACAGAGTTTGAATACTAACTGTAAGCTGCTTAAACCACAGTCCCTGCCTACTCTTACTTATACATTGCTACAGTATGGTGCCTTTGGCATAGTAGGCCAGTACTTAATGTTTGAAGCAATAAATACAGAGTGCTTTTAAATAATTGATATGAACAGATTCCAGACAAAGTAATTCACACATTTTCATTCTTGAACAATATAATCCTTAGCAGATGCTCATAATTAAGGATATAGGTATTTAAAAATACAGTAAAATGCTTATATTAATTTTTAGATCTATCATATTAACATAGTTATCTGCTTTAGTGTAGGGTGATCCTGAAAAACTTCATAATTTCTTTAGTTAATATCAGATATTTATAGCTTAAGCAAAATAGAAAATGACAGAAGAGTGGACAAGCTGTTTATGTCGGCTAAAGAAATAATTATCAGATTATTCATGGCACTGTAAAGAGTAGGAATGATAAGCCCAGCCGTTGTAATGTGATTAGCTAATGTTAGTTAAGCATTGCGGAGACAGAAAGAACTCTACAAAGGTTAAGTGTTATTATTATCACTGTTAATTCAAAGTGATGGAAGACACAGTGAAACCTCTTACCATGTGCCGTGTAAAGCTTGCAGAAACTGAAATTTAGAACCGAGGGATGGGATAAAGAGCATTACCAGCTGGTGAGCTCTTTCTCTTTGTTCCTGGCTGAGGTCTGAGTAGCTGGTCATTTGAAAAGATACCTCTTGGACAGTGACAAAGACCCAGAATCCATCACAGCAGGAGGGACTGATGTGGGTCAAACTGTGTGCCAGCCTGACCCTCCAGCCACGCTGTGGGCTGTCAAGTGCTGTACAAGGAGCAGCAGCCCTGATAGCTGCAGGTCGCCACTCACAGCACTCCTTGGTCCTGGTAGGCCTTTGGACATAATCCATATGGGCATAACCATCCTAGAAACACTAACTTTCTTTGGCTGCAGTCTTGTATTTCTGAGCAATTCTGCATTTATGTCACAGATTGTTGCCTTAGGCAAGATTTCTTCTATGTTTTACATAAAAAGCAAAGGCGCTTCGCTGGGATGGTTGCTCCACCATTTAATTTTGTTTTTAATGTGGGACTAGTTGAAAAAAAGCATTTTTTTAATCCTAAAGGAAATTTTGGTGTACTGAAAGCAATACTGTTCTACCTCGGAAACTGAAAAAGCCACAGACTGTTGCTATATTAAGTACTAATTCCAATACTAATATAACTAATTAATCGCTTCACATTATTTTCTGTTCAGATTTAAAGTATAATTGAAATAAATTTGTTTGACATATATGACTGTAGGAAGAATGCATGCTTTGATAGAAATTAATTCTGTCAAGTATTTAATCTTGTTCTTTCATGCTAAATGTCTCTCCTATGAACAGCATTAGACAAAGGTCCAGTCTTTCAGAAGAATCTAGTAAGAAATCAATGCTGATGAATGAAGACACAGTTAGGAATCAGAGATGATTTTAAAACATGAATGCAAGTTCAAATGAAAATGCTTCTTGACCAGTTTCTATTAAACCTGTACACTTCAATATTTTAATGGTTCTGGGATGTGTTTTCAAAGAACCTGAAGGTGCCTGGTCCAGCTGGGATGGGAATCTACATTCACTCCTCAGACTTATTGTAATATCTGTGCTAAAGTGGGCAGCTATAGTGTTTTGCAGACTCACTAACTAGAGAATTTGCCATCCCAAAATATTATGAATCTGACATACCGGGAAGGAGAAGCAAAGAAATGAAGTCACAGAGGAAGGAGAAAGCAATAAAAAGAGGACTGTTGGAAATCTGATTTACCATGGGATATTTGGAGCCTGTTCCAGCTATTGGTGAGTCTTGCCACTGACATCAGACCTTCTGGTTCATTGAGAGCTGACATTCAGAATAACAGTATTATAATGGCTCTTAAAAGATCTCTGAGAGAAAATCTGAAGTGATTCAGAGGATGATTCATTTATATTGATAGCAAAACAGTAGCAGCAGCTAAGCATGACAGATACAGTGTGTACAGAGACAGCCAAGCCAATTCTAAATTGGAGTTTTGAGCGTGCATTTGTGATTTAGTCATCTAAATAACAGGATAACAGGCTGTGAGCTGTGAGAAACCAGTCCTAAATAAAGGGCATTGCACTATCTCCACTATGCATATTCCCAGAGGTACAAAATGTTTGTCCCCTTAAAATTAAGTGTTGTCAGTTTTGGGGTGTGATTCAGACTAATATTTAAAATATTATCTCTGTCATTGCTTTCCAGCTAATTTGTATTATGGGAACTGAATTTGATTTAACTTAAGCTTCTTCTGTGTTACAGAATTTGGCACGCATGCTTCTGCTGATTCACCACCTGCGATAACAAAATTGAGCTGCAGGAGCAGCACAGGTCAGAGAGTCTGTACCAGCACTGCATGTCCTCACAATTTGCACTTTTGTGGTAAAAGACCATGTAAGTCTTTCATCACCTTTTGATGCACTATGGGATGGGAATTAATGTATCACAAGGAAAGCAGGTCGCACCATAGGCACAGTAGAGTTTTCAGGGTTTTTTTGTAGCACAAATGAGGAATTTAGAACATAAAATATGGGGGAAATTGTGAGAAATGGATAATCTCCTTCCCCGTGTGTCATTCTGACACATTCTGTTCTCAGTTCTCTCATGTTTGTCACATCTGTGGGCCCAAGTGTCCCCAGTCTCTGGTGGTACCGGGGTCAATGGACATGCCTCTAGTTTGGATTTCAAAGAGCTGCCCAGTAAAAGAGTATCCATCCTGGTGGTGAACCAATTTTTAGCTATGGTCTGGCCTGCTGAAATAACGAAACTTATGGAGGAGGAATTGCTTGGCAAGGAAGAGAAAGGGTGCTGCAACAAAGATGTAAGACTTGAAGTAATTTGTTAAACTGTTCATTTACCACTTGAACTTTATTAACTGATTCGGCTCATCTGAAGAAATGTCCATGTATTTGTGGATCTAAACAAACAACAGAAGCTACAACATTTTCCCATATGAAAGGCAACTTTTCCAAGTACAGATAAAAGGATAAGAAGAGCACTGCCAGTGAGACACCAGGAAAACTCCCATCAGACTCTCTGACTTTGGACAGTGGTTGAAGGGGTGGTTGTGGTAGGGGGAAAGCACTAGAACAGCAGAATCCTAAATGACAGTGGGATAGTGTGAGGTAGAAGAATTGTCCATCAGCTTTGGAAGCTCAACATTGGACCACAAGCAGAGTTTAGTGTGATGTTGGATAATGGTGGAGTGCATTTCCAGTAAAGCATCAATAACACATTATTCCTGAAGCTGATCTCGGGGACACTGGTGTGTTGGGATGCCTGAGTTAAGTTTCTTGCATATTTAAATGGACATGACCATTTTGGTAACTCTCCTGGAAGCCATTTATTTCTTAATTAGAAATTATATAAGTGTTCAACAGTACTATGAATCTTGAGAGTCTAGACAAACAATTATATGGAATGAAAGAGGCCAAACTGGGTTATTAAAACACGGTATCCAAACTGTTGTTAAGATATAGAGAGAGCATTCTTTGATCATATGTTGCCTTTTCTTTACAGGAGCATCCATCTATCCCAGGGTGCAAATAGATCTTTGCATTGTCCCTTCCACTGAAATCTTTACAAGGCCACCCTCACAGGGAGCAAGGGAGACAATCAGTGGGAGCACATATTTCTGATTTAACTTGTATTTTTTATTAATACCAAGTTGCTATTGAAAAACTGAGGTGAAGACCAGTCTGCTTATAAGAACTTGCTGATGAACATCTGGTATGGCATGTTAAACAAGCCTGCTTCTTCATTACAATGTAGAGGGGAGCCTGGGGAGGCACTCAGGACCCTCAAAAGGAAAGACTACATGTATACCAATAAAATTATAAATTCTGATGTTCTTAGACTCTGCAGCCAGGGCAAACAGAATATATAGCAATACATAACATTCTTAAAATAAAAATCTCCATCCAAACCACCTGCTAGAAAGGTCACCCCCATGCCAGGAGAGCCTACAGTTTGGTAGAGACCCCTCCCAGGAACCATACTGGTAGTATAGCAAAATGCAGAGGAACAAATTCCTGTGCTTGGAACCTCTCTTTAAACTGTTTACTCAGCTGGAGAGATACTATCAAAGAGTACAGAAACCTCTGAAGGTTGTTTCACTGCTGTCTCCTTGGTGTAGCTATGGCAGGATGATTTTGGGTCGAAACACTTGTTCTTCTTTGTTGTTCTGTAAGAGTGGGTCAAGGTGCCCTCTTCACATAGAAGTTTTTTCCTGAATCCTTTTCTCTTCTATGGTCTTTCTTTCTCTTTGTTGTACCGTGCTCTCAGCAAAAAGAACCCCTCTGACACAAAAGACAGCTTCTCTGTTCTTTGGTTTAGGGATTTTCCTATTGTGTGTGTGTGTACCTCCCTAGAGAAAAACAGGTTTTCCATTGGGGTTTCTCTTTAGTTCACGCGCTGTTCATCCACTGCTAATGACATTTTTGTTTGTGCTGTAACACTTTCCAAAAGGGTGGGGAGAGGCACTGGAAAATCTTCTGATGGCTAGCTGTGTATTGAAGTGTTTAACAACACAGCAATTTCATAACAAGGATTTGGATTATTTACATTACCTAGCAAATTCCCCAAAACACCAGGCTATACTCACAAAGCCTAATCTTGGCTTAAAGAGCAGCTCCTCACTCTCTGTTCACCAAAACGTTCTTTCATTTTTTAATTTGAAAATTTTAGCTATCTTCTTTTAAATAAATATGTTCAAGTGTCATTTCACTGTGAAATGTTGAGCCAGTACATCTTGGGTTTGCCATGTTTTGATAGCAGGGGGGCAATAGGAGCAGCTTCTGTTAGAAGGTTCAAGAAGCTTGCCATTTGTCCAATGGGGCCAATGTCAGCCAGAAACAAGACAGACCTGCTGCTGGCCAAAGCTGAGCTCTTCCCCTGGAGAGGATGTGGTGGAGAAATTGGGAATGAACTAGCTCTGAATTTGCAGAGAGGAAGATGTTTTAAGATTTATTTTTCATTCTCATTGCATTGCTCTGATTTGACTGTTAATCAATTAAGGTAATTTCCGCAAGCTGAGTTTGTTTTGCCCATGACAGCAACTGGTGTGGGGTCTCTCCCTGTCCTCATTTTGACTCATGAGCCTTTCATTATATTTTCTCTCCTCTGTCCAGCTGAGGAAGGGAGTGTCCACAATGGTGGACACCTGGTATCTGTCTATTCACGGTCACACCACACAGCAACACAAAGAACACTGGCAGAATTGCTTCTACCAGCTAACAGACAGCTCCTAGAAGCATGAAAGATTTATTTTCTTTGATATGAAACAAGAAATTTCTTGAGCAAACTGATTTCCCAGAAATGAGGATCTTGATGCTGATAGATAACTCTGATGGCCAATCAGATAAATAAGCATTTTTATTTAGTACAGACATGATGTTATAGCATCGAGTAAGAGTCTTAATGAACAGGCATGTGTAGTTTTACAAGAAAAGGTGATGAAAAATCTCAAATGTCACATTAAGCTAACATAAATCTAAATTATGAGTTTTCATCTTCTGCAGGAAAAAAAAAAAAAAAAAAAAGAGTGGCCCAGGTTAGGAATATGAGCAAAAATACATAATTTGTGTTCTTGGGATTTCTTCTGTATTAATATTGAGTGAATTCCACACTGCTCTTCAGCTGTGTTTCCATTTCCTTTATGTGAAGAGTGCCTTTGCATCAGCTGGATCCAGCTCTAATCCTCTGAGGTTCTCTGAGCTGGAACCACTGCTGTGCAGCATCACTCATGCAGTGAGCTGCCAGTGTGGGGTCTGCAGACTCCGAAGTAAAGCATGTGTGGAACTCCTTGTGCTGCTTACACACATTATTTGTTTGACTAACCCATAACATTGAATAAGTTTTCTTTAAACACAGCGGTTTGGTTTAGGCTCTGTGGGGTTTTTTTCCTCCTTGAATGATTTATTATTGAAATCACTGGCTGATGTTCAGTTTAAAAACATGCAGTGGAGGAGGTCACAATCTCTTTTCCACATAGCAGTTTTGCAGACTTTTTCACTGCATAAGGAAAATAGCCTTACTGATCATTTCCAGGAGGAAGGTGGATAAATAACTTCCAGCCCAATCTCCATTTCTTCTGTGCAAAGTATGATCTAGTAAATCACAAAGAGTAGTGTTTGCCTATCTCCATCAGAACAGTCAAAGGCTAATGCAAAGTAATTTTAAATTATGCCTAGTGTCCTGCCACAGTAGACTCAGTACCTCACAAATTTTGGTTGTTTACTGGATTGGTAAAAAATCCAGCTAAAAAACCCTCATAAGGTCAGACTCTTAGCATGCAGATTGTAGATTTATACTGTTTAGAGCAAGAATCTGTTTTAATTCTAAATCTAGTTGAAATTGACAAAGCCCATAATGATGTATGTTTTCAGCCTAGAAAACTGAGGGACAGGTAAAATAATTATACATTATACAAAGATTGTATAGGATTGAATATTAAATATATAGAAGGCAAGAAGTCTGAAAAGCCTTACTGGTAAGGTGATGGACTACAATGCTCAACATTTACAACCCTTCATTTTTAAGAAATTTTATATTGGTTTGTGCATTTCTGTATTTCTTAATTCCAAAATATCTCCCAAAAGATTCATATTAAAACATTTTAAAAGCAATAATAATAATAATAATAATAATACAAATATTAATGTTGGGGCAACACAGGAAAAATATTGCAAAGGTGGCAGTTATTAAGACATTTCACAGATTCATGTCATCTTCAGATCATTTTCTCCAGCACTTCAGAGAAGTAAAACAGAAGCCCAAATGCTGTGACAAATAAACAACAGTAAGATGTTCTATTTGTACTTGCAGATCTGTTCTGCAATAGATAATTTTCAGGTTTAACTTTGCTCCAACAAAATGGGAAATAAGAAAAATAAACAGAATTCAACTTTGTGTGCAAAATTACAGCATTTAGGCACTGGCCTGCATGGGTTTACAGCTTCCCTTGAGAGCCTGTGTAATCTGCCTCCTGTGACTCCTTCCCATACTCAGGGTTTCAGGAGGAAATATTCCTCCCTCCTTCCTCATGTACTCTGGCCCAGAGCTGAGGGTCCCTGCAGTTGTATCAAACAGAGACCCACGGGTAGCAGCTTGTGCAAGGCGCTCATTTTTTGGTAGATACAAATAGTTTGTAAAAGTTCACTGTTTCCTTGCGGGGACTGAAATATCCCAGAGAACAACTCATACGCTGTTTGTTATAAAGCTTTTAAGGAAAACAGAAGAAGTCTTGAAAGGCTCTAGTGGCAAAATTTCAAACAATTTTACTGGAATTCAAGCAGCGAAACCTCTGTGCTTTGCTTTGAAATTGTACTGGGAGTACAGATAAATTCTCATCTACGGCAGACATTAATCTATGTTAAATATGACTACACTTATTTTTTTGATCTATAGTTTCCCTCCTTGATATGATGGCAACTTAAGCAAGGAGTTTTCATAGGCTGTGTATCAGTTGGCTCTGTAAATACAATTTGCATTGGGGTGCTAAGATGGGCTTGCACTCCACAATCAGTATCAGGGTTGGGAAGGTTAGTCTTGTGTGCCCATTGCCTGTGTGAAAACCTGACTGCCAAGGAATTCTGCTGGGAGAAGCAATCACTGTGCTCAGAAAAATCATCAAGACTTGGAAGAGCTCTGAAAGCTGCTGAAAAAAAATATGGGTTTATAATCCGTTGTCCCTTAAACTGTGGGTGGCAGCAGTGTCCAGGCAGAGGGAATTTTTGGAAGGCTCCTCCAGAGCTTTGACTTCCAGTGAGTGTTTCAGGAAGAGGCAGCATTAATTGCTGCCCCAAAACTGTGAGGCTGAGCTCACAATAGGCAAACACATTACTTTGTAAATGAAGGATTAAGTCAGAAAACCTTGCTAATAACCTACATCTGAAACTCCATAATCACCACAGTGTGATGGTGAGTAATTTGCAGTGTTTGTAAGCATGGCTCCAGTGGCCCTAATTGACTCAGGTTCCTATTCTGGATAGCTGTGCTGATACTTGGAATCGTTCTGTAAGATGTTCTTTAAGTATTGCTCCATGTGTCATGGCACATGTGGCATTCCTGACTTCCACTTCTAGCTTTCCTCATTTGGATGATTTA
Source organism: Melospiza melodia melodia (assembly GCF_035770615.1). NCBI lineage: Eukaryota > Metazoa > Chordata > Aves > Passeriformes > Passerellidae > Melospiza > Melospiza melodia. The sequence goes on along the minus strand of NC_086197.1, from coordinate 85,504,130 downwards.
TGGTCTTGTGTAAATCAGTCTCAAACAGAAGTGAGTGCCTGTCCTTTGCTGATTCATGCTCCCTCCATTGTAAGCAAAGTTATACCCTCGGACAGTCTCCATCATTCACAGGCTATGCCTGCCTTGAATTTGAATATGAAGGGAAGAGTGTGGTTTTGCAGGGATTTCCAGCTCCAGCCAATGCTTTTATATTTTGTCTGCCTGAAAAGTAAGCTGAATATTTTATAAATAAGCAGGTGTACAAAGTGCAGCATCTGGGGCAAATCCTCCTGGTAAATAACTGCAGAACAACTGGGGAAAGTTGAAATGAGCTGAAAGAAGATGTCCCTGATTCACTCACTCCAACACAGCATATGCAGAAACACTTGAAGGTCACCTTTAAAGATTCAAGTTCCGTTTAACTGTGCTTTCACATGCTGGTTTCTAATAATGATTAAAACACATTGACAATGACATTTTTGCAAGGGCACTATGAAAGGACAAGGCAGTATATGAAACAAGTATTTTGTAGTGAACACCAAATTCCTGCACTTGTAATGAACACCGCATGCAATGAACAATCCGCAGAGTACTCTATGCTTTCTACATATAAAATGTAAATAGATCTGTTAAAAGTGTTTGAGGTTTCCAAAGTTATTGAGGGGATTTCCCTCATTAGCTTTGGAAATATCAACCACTGTGTTTGAATCATGTAGTTTAATCCAAAGTCATGCTTCATAACATTTCTCCCCAGACTCAGTGGGGCTGGCTGTGACACAAGAGGATAAGATGGTTTAGTCATGGTTTTTCATTGAATCAACTCCTCTCCTGTACTGGAACTTTGACCTTTTGCTTCTAAGAGTTGCCGAAATCACCAGACCTCACAGTCTTCTCAGAAGAGCACAAGAATGAATAATAGTGTAGACTCAGCTTAATGAACTTGAGTAACAGGAATAGTTTGCAAAAGCATTGTTACCTAAAAATGAGAAACCTAATGTCAACTGCAAACTTGGTTGTGAAATTTTCTTTCTTCCTCTGCTGAAAGCAATTAAAGTGAGCAGGCCAGGGAAAAGGAACAGTCTAAACTGGATACTACTCCTTGCATATGGAGTGCTGGGAGTTTTCAGAAATGTGCTATATGACTCATACTCTTCTCACAAAGAGTTCCACGTAAAATGCCCATTGACAGCAGTGGGAACAGTGTGAAATTCAACCCTACAATTTATTGATATGCTCTCCCTGCAAAGAACAAAGACCCAGCTCCCATGCTAGACAATTCACAGCCTTAACACAGCAAATGAAGGGTGAGAGTTGCAAAGGAAAATGATGAGGCAGTGCAAAAAAACTGTAGTAGTAAAATATTAGTGTCCCACTTGTGCAGTAGTCAACACTTTATGAGGTTTCCGAGTGTTTTGGTTTTCATTTAATATTACTTGTTTACCTTCATCAATGGATGGGTACATCAGGTTTACATCATTATTTTGAGAAGAATTCTAGTTTCTACATAGTGAAATAATTTGAATTAATATTTGATTAATGGGGAATTCAGCTGTGAATTAACAGTGCATCTCAAATCCCATATCCCTCCTCTAATCTTATTCTATGGAAGAGTCAATTTCAAACTATTGTACCTACACTCCATAATTTATCCAGAAATCCTTGCTAAAGTCTTGCAAAACAGAAGTTAATCACATAATATCTATTAAGAGAGAAGTAATATAAAGGAAAGAAAATAAAATATTTAAAAGTATCAAAGAACACAAAAAGAGTTTTAGATACCTTCCTATTGATATTGAACACTAGAATTTTTAAGGAGACACTGGGAAGTATCTATCAGGCACTTATTATGTGAAGGTATGTGGTAAATGTCTTCCCACTTAAGAATCAGTCAGTGAGCTCAAAACACCTCTTCAAAGGAGATGCTGTAATTCAGCACTTCCTATTCCTATCCTATCCTATCCTATCCTATCCTATCCTATCCTATCCTATCCTATCCTATCCTATCCTATCCTATCCTATCCTATCCTATCCTATCCTATCCTATCCTATCCCATCCCATCCCATCCCATCCTATCCCATCCCATCCCATCCCATCCCATCCCATCCCAATCAGGCCATCTGCCACTTTAAGGGAGGGTCTGGGCAGCTCTTGACAGCTCTTTGCAGATCTGTACTGAACATCTGTTTTAGCTCATTTACAAGTGATTTAGTTGGGCTCTTCAGCTGTGCTCTTCAGGGGTCAAATGTTTATTTGTGTTCAGAGAGTTAACTTCATTCATTTTCATGAATGTAAGGTGCCTTCCATTAACTGGGAACTGGGCCTGACCACAGGGTTCCAAACCAGCTCTTAACTTCTGGGGATAGAAACTGTAATAAAAATCTTACAAGAAAATGCCTAAGAGCAATTCTATTGTCCCAGCTACAAACCATAGCAACTTTAGACCTGTGATGGAGAGACAAATAAAATCCTGACAAAGGAGACCCTTTAGTAAACAGTCTGATGGTTATGGTACTACTTTGTTTCTATCTTTCCTATTCTGAACACAAGGCAGTTGTTTTTACCTGCCTCCAGAAAAATCTGATAAATAACAAGCTATTTTGGATTTTTCTGTCAGTTATGAAGACACGTGGATTAGTCTTAACTCAAAACTAGAAAATGTGTGATGGAAACATGATGTTAATTTTTTGCTTTAAGAGATTTTCAATATCTATGGTGATAGAATGTCAGAGAAGAAAAGGCTGTTAATTGATAGTTCTATCAATAGAATGGTGAACAGTAACCTGTGAGCCAGATGCAAGCTAACCAGAAGAGAAATTCTGAAAAATGTTTCTGCCTTTTTGATTTATTTCTGAAATGGCAAATGAAGAAAGTAATTTCTGACTATATTTCTCTCTCCCTCTATCTTTTTTTTTCCTCATTACACTCTTGTTGTGGATAATTCTTGTGGGCAGCTTAATAAAACCCTTGCAGTTGTCTTTTTTCATATGCCTAAATAAAAACTGTAGTGTATCAACATCTGTATGTATTATTGGGTGCCTGCCTTTGGTCTGTGAAGAGTTACTTGTGTGGGAGGGCAGTGTTTAAAGGGCTTGCCAACATCTCATCATTCCCAATTAGTCAGAAAAATTGGCACAACTATGGCTCAATTAAATTTATGAACCAAAGAAACTTCCTCATGCCTTTACTTCTGCTCTTTGTGGAAGCAAGGTGCTGGTTTAAGGATAGCTTGTAAAACTTTTGTAAAAAGTAGCCCTTTTTTTTCAATTTTCTATTTGTTTCATCACCTTCAAGCTAAGCTCTAATCATAAACATTAAGAGATGGTGTAGAAGAACTGCCCAGAAGTCTGCACTCTTGCTGGAGTCACCCGATACTGGTCATGGGGACATGCCCTCTTCATGGAGCAACAGCAAAAATATTCAGATGTCAAACAACATGCTTGGGGAGGTGGGGAAGAATGTCTTCCTGACCACAGATTTGGCAATCAGTTCACTTTGTATATGTGAGTAAAGTGCTACATTTGCAAGCAACTCTCTTATACCCCAAGGTATTGTTTGTGTCCTGGTAATTTTCCATTCCCATTTCCCCCTTTTTAGTTAATTTTAGTGATTCAGTCCATTTGCTTCCAGTGGCCCAGAATTTGAAACCTAGTCTTTAAGGATTTCATATCCTTAAGAACTCAGGCAGTAGCATTTGCAGGTGGGACCTGGATTTTCTAAGTGTAGCCATTTAAAAGGGAGACCTTGTCACAAATTCAGATTATTCTCAGTGAAGAAATTTTGTTTTAAAAAAATATATGTATAAATCCAAAGGTAAACTCACTCCTTCCTAAGATTTTAGGAGAGATATAACAACCTCCCCTTCTCAAGGTCCCTGTCCCTCACTTCTGGTTGCATTGCAGTCACTTATCAGAGCAGATGCCTGATTTTCTGATGGCTAATGATGGCTGGATGAGCCCCATCCTCCTTCTTATATTCTTAGTGCTGGAAGAGTCAATGTGCTTAATCAGAGTGACTGATGAGCTGACTGAGCAGTGAGTTAACGTATTTACTCATTTCTCTCTCATGCGACACAGAAGTTGTTAAACATTCAAATGCCAGCCTCTGGAAAACAGTGCCTGATATTCAGAAAGGCCAGCAACTGATCCAAAGATAAAACTGATCTTTGAATGGAACAAATTCTGCTCCTTGGTACACTAGTGTAAACCCAGAATAACTACATTAACAGCAGTGCAAACCAGAAAGGACTTTGGATCAATGTACCAGTACATTGGTGATATTGTTTACATTGCCAGGAGTGACCATATTTTACTATTCTTTGTTTGTTTGTCATGCAATAAAACTCTTTTTGCTTCCTAACTCTTTGTGTTTTCCAATGTAGGTAAGGGAATGAAAGGCTTATATTCATTTAGATGGATTATTGGAAAAAAAATTGTGAGGAAAAAAGCCATAATGAGGAACACAAACCAAGAACTGGTGTATTTCTTCTCAATGATTTAAAGTATCCTTTCTATAAGAAAGTGGGAGTACTTACTTCTGTCTATTAATTTATAAGTATTTGCATGTTAAAATGATGTTTACAGTAATAAAACATACAGTTCTGATTTTTTGTCAGTATGCAGCCTTCAGTTCTTGCATGTATTGTTTCTAAAGGGTCTCACTGTGTTCTTAGGAAAGTATGTGTTAAGCTTTTTATCTTCCAAAACCCAGACCATTAAAAGTACCATCCACGTAAGAAAAATTCTTCCACCCTCATCTGAACAGACTTAAATTATGTTGCTGATGGTATTTACAAAATATCTGTGGCTAGTACAGTGTGTCTGTGCTAAAGTCAATGAAGCATACAATGAACAGGACATAGTCACATGAGGTTTGAATTCATTCCAGTTTGTACTCTGGCTTTTTTTTTTTTTTTTTTTACTCAGATGATTGCAGTGACCAACATGTGATTTGGAGCAGGGATCACTGGGGTCAGGCCTGCAGAAGCAAGTGGCAGAGTGCCTGAAAGCAGTTCAGACCAGGAGAGCTTGTGTGTGGTGGCTCAGAGGGCATCACGTGGAGATAGGCACAAGTGGGGAGTGCCAGTGCAGCTGGGTCTGTTTCATGCCCACATGCTTACAGGGTGTCCTGTTGAGTGGAAAGCACCCTGAGATAGACCTGAAATCTGGTTACCCTTTGCCACGGAAGGGACAGTAACTCTTCCCTTCTCTCAGCTGTGCAGGGCATTGTCATTGTGGGCCCTATCCTGTTCACCTCTCAGGGCAGGGCCCACAGTGACCAGCCAATTTGCACACTTAAATACATTATGTGTGTTTAAATACATATGTTTGCAAATGCATTATACTAACATCCATAACTATCTTAATAAATGCCATAGCTTAAAATAGAGTCACAATGCTGCCACAGTTATGGAAAGAGAGGTTCTTTGGAGCCCTGCTGATAGGCTCTGTGCATGCATTAGACCACAGCTGACTTTAAGCCTGGTTCCATGTGCATGAGTTGCTCTGCCTGTGTTTTGTGCACCACTGCTAATCTACTGCTCTCTAATTTTATGTGTTGCACAGATCACTGCAGACTTAACACAGCTTTCTAGGGAAGAGTGCTGAAGTGTTTATCAGAGAGAAGTCACTGATCATGTCTCCAGACACACAGAAACTGCAAAAACAGTAATACAGTAATCTGGGAACAGCTTTGGTGTTTGGATGCTCCCAGCTGAATTGGCAATAGAGATGTCTTAAACTGCTTCTGTCTTTCTGACTCATCTTGTCCAAACTATTCTGGGTGCTTCCTGAAAACAAAGTTTGAAAACCATTGAAACCATTTCTCTAGAAACAGTGGCTTTTTTTTTTTTTTCATTTCTTTTCAGAGGCAAAATCTGCTGTCCCAACAAACGTCAATGGTGAAGAATCCTCACCCACGTATATGCTAGAAAGGGCACTCAAGTCTAACATTTAGTATAATTATTTAATAGCTCCCACACATTAGTCAGACTTTGGATATAAGAAGATTGTTAGTATTTAAAATTAAGTTGCAGCATCATTGTCATTAAGTTGTCCTTCTGAAGGAAGCCACACTGGAGGTATGGAACATATAAACAAGCATAATTTAGGCTGGAATATTTAGGGAAGTGGAACTAAAGCACAGGTGTACTGACGCCTTCCCCTTTCTGACAAATACTTGTAGAAAATAAATAGTCATAGGCAAAGGTCGTGGTAATATGAAGGTAAAGACAGATCTTTGAGCCCTACAAAAGCATTAAGTGCAGGAACACTGCATGTCAGGTGGCAAGCAGGCAGATTACCTGTGAGATGGGCTGCCTGCTCCTGCTGAGGCATGGGAGAGAACAGAGCCATGACACCACTAAGTGATGGTATAAGCAATTGACATTGGCTCTTTTCACTCATGTGGGACTGAATTTATAGAAACCTAAAATCATTTGGCAAGTAGTTACAGTGAATGGCAGAGGCTGACAGACATGTCTGACAGTACACTCCACAGAATCACAGAATCACAGAATCAGAGTCACAGGATGGGTAGGGTTGGAAGGGACCACCTTAATGAGTCATCTTGTCCAACCTCCCTACTCAAGCAGGGTCAACTCAAAGCACAGGGCACAGGATTGTGTCCAGACTGTTCTTGAATATCTCCAGTGAGGGAGACTCCACAACCTCTCTGGGCAACCTGTTCCAGTGTGCAGTCACTCGAACAGGAAGGAAATTCTTCCTCATATTCAGGTGGAGAATAACTTACTTAAGTAATATTAATAACTTACTTAAGTAAGTGATTGCTTATAATGACCCTTACATGCACTGCTACTTCATTTAGGTAACTCCTGTACTGGGATGATCTTGTGACTGAGAGTGAAGTACTCTCCTTTAGGGGACAGGTCATTTTTGGAAGTCTGGCAGCAGTCTCTAATATTGTGCTGCAACTTTTCTCTCTCATCATTCACTTTCAGCTCATGGAATAAAAGAGAGATGAACTCTGTGAGGTGCATTCAGATTCCATGGAAATAATAAGGGCTTAGATTCTTCTACTTAAAATAAAAGTTGGAAAAAGAATATTTTGTTTTAATAGAAATTCACTCTCATCTATTTCTGTTATTATCTGGCTAAGTGCAGCATTCTTGATGAAGAAATGAGAACAATTCTAAGCTTTCATTGAATCTGATTTAAATTACAGTTTCCCTCTGAAGCAGTAACATTTACAAAGTGAAGTCTTAGAGAACAGGGAATCACAGCTGAGATCTGGACATTGACAAAACCCTTTTTTTTCTTATAGATAAAAAAAAGTGTGTACATGAAGTTGTATTTATTTTTCTCCGTTATATCCATCATTATACCCACCCACCCATAAAAGGTTTTTCCCCCTTCCCAAAAATGTGGAATAACCACAACTGCAGTCAAACTAATTTATTTCTCCATTTTACAGGATATGAACATCCCAGAAGATGTGCTGGACACTCATGATAGAAGTTGTCATATCTGCAATTTTACAAACTTACAACAAGTAAAATCTTGCAACCAGAGATCATCCTGATTCAGGATGAAATATACTCTTTTTCCTATGTAAGAGTAATGAAGAAATACAGAAAAAATGCTGCAGTTTTCTGAAGATCTGGGGAGAATTGTTGAACTGCATGAATCATTGCTTTTGCTGTGCAAACTGATCAACAGCTAAATTCTGATCAAAATGCCTAAATGCCAGTTCTGATGTTTATTATCCTGAAGGCAAAGCTAGGCTGGACAAAGCTTTCCTCCAGGAAGAGAGTTGTCTCCTTTGGTCGATTTCAATTAACAACTTCCTTGAAATATTGTTGACCTTTCTGGCATAGTGCACTTTCAAGTAAAATGCAGGATGCCAGTCTAATCCACTTAGCTCCAGAACAGTTTAACCAATACCCGTAGGGCACACATCCTGTGACTTGATTTAATCAGGGGAGTGTCACTTGATGTGTTAGGTGTTGAAGACTTAAGAGGCCCTTGACCTTTTCTAGAACTGTAAGATTTCCTTGTTTTCAGAAAAAAAAAAGGAAAAAAAAAAGAAAAGTGATTATTTTGTGGTTTTTTTTTTTTTCATTTCATGAATGCAAAGCAGATGAGAACTGCAATGATAACACTCATAGGAAAAAACCTATATTGTAAAATTGAGGAATTTAGGAAGTCTGTTTTCAAAATTATCTTGATTATGTTCCAGAAGCATACAGTTACTAATCACTGCAGCATTTCATTCAAGTAGCCATAGTTGCATAGTGAACTGAGCATTTCCACAACTAGGATGGAGAATTGTTGCTACTTGTCACAATTTCTGCTATTCAAGGCAGCTAACTGCTCTCCAGGAGTAATGTTTTCTCTGAGGTTACTTCAAATTATGATGCTTATAGGGAATGCTATAGCTTTTATTTAATTCAGGCAATGCAACTGGCAAATTTATTGCAAATTTCTGTCTTTTGTTTGAGATATTCAGTAACAAAAATAATATGACCTTTGTAATGATTCAGCTCTCACAATCTATGTGATTCTGAAGAATGCTGTATAAGAATATGTGTCCATATTTCTCTGCACAAGTGCCTCCACATAAATGAAATGTTTCAGCCATTGTTCAGAGATTGATCCTAAATCTGGAAACTGCTCACATCATTGGGTTCCAACAACATAACACTCACTCTGCCTTCTGGAAATTTTAGAGCTACTGGGAAAAACAAACAAACAACATTAAAAATACCTTCTTCTTGTGTGTTGTGGTTTCATATTCTAAAATTCAGGTACCTGAATAAGCACTGTGGTATGGACGGTTCCTGAAGTCAGTGGGAGTTTTTCTTGGGACATGTAGACTTTCTCCATGCTGGAACACAAAGACCTCTACCTTCTGAGTGTCAAAAGCAGAGATTGAGGACTGGGGCTTTGTAAATATCAGAAGTGTCTGAATCTGTACATATATTTAGTCTCTTTCAGCCTCAATGCTTGTTCTGGGAGTGAGTATTTAGCTTAAGAAATTCCATTTATGGGACTGCAACACTAATGAATGAATTGACCATTTTCAGTTAATTTCAAGAGTGAGGTAATGCTTCAAAGACCATAATTGCTATTAGAGACTTGAGCAATGTATGACCCGTGGCAAGGGCACAGATAGAACAATGCTGGAGAAACCCATACAGAAAAGTTGAGTTACACAATTCTGGTATGGCAAAGCAAGAAATAAAGTCTGAATTACCTGCTTCACTTTAACAGAGACTTTTAATTACAGAGCTGACATACTCAAATATCTTAGCTGTCAAAACTTTAATTTTGATGAAATAATTTCAAATTTATTTTAAGGGTGAAGGTTTTCCTTCCATTTATTTACAGACTCTATTTCACTGCTGATAAAAACACAAAGTGATCTGTCTTTGCTGAGTAATCTTATGTATAAAAGTAAGCATTCTTGAAGAAGGTTTTCACAAGAAAACTTTTTCGTAAAAGACTTTGTACTGCTGCTTTTTCACTTTAAACATAACCAGGTATGTAAGAAATCTAAGACTGTTTCCAGGCTTCGTTATAACACTAACTCTGCTTGTAATAGACCTTGTAATGATTTACTCATTCACTCACTCATTCATTCATACATTCATTCATTCAGCCATTCATCTGCTGGGAGGACAGTAGTCATGTGGCTTGGATCGCACTTGTTCTAGCACCAGAGTATGATGTAACTCATTAAAGAAAGTTATTCAGCTTTCTTGGGCACCTTTTGGGAAGTCTTTGAATTTTTGCATTATTTTCAGATTTATATCTGCTATCTGGACTTTCACTGGTGTTTGGAGGCACTCAGCATTCTGAAAAATATTAAGTTCTAGACTATTATTTTATATATTCTCGAAAGTTTCAGTCCTATTTCTCCCAAAAGCCAATTTCAAATTTTATGTGGTTTGACCTGGGAAATAATGATCTTTCCTGAATACATAAGAAGGCTTTCCTACATTTGATAGGCCAAGGTATAGATGTACCTTGCACTGATGTTTATCTTTGTCTGCTAATGCAAGTGTCACACTTCAGTTTAGATGCTGTTTTTGATAGTGTCTAAATATGTCTGTTTAGCACCATGTACAGGTTTGACATAAGTGAATCTCAGAAAAACTGCATCAACATAATTTTATGGCCAGCAGAGATTTTGTGCTGCTACAGCTACATGGCTTCCAATTTGAGACCCAGCTTGTGTGGCACTGCCTGGAATGTCTTCTCATGTTGCAGCATAGTGCAATGCAAATATTACCCTCTCACTTCTGATAGATTTTTACATAGGCTCAGCACAAACACTTTACCTACACTATCTTAACAATAACAAAATTATTAAAAATGTCTTATTCAGAGAGTAGACATTAGGATACAACTACATGCCAGAATGTGGCTCACTCATGCAATCCCTTGGCAAGTGTGAATGGTGCTCTGTATTTCATTAAGCAATCACCATAATTTCATAAGGTCTTTGCCCCACTCATTTGCTGACAAATAGAAACATGGGGCATTTGAGGGAACAGAGAGTGGTCTTTGTAATCCAAATCTTCAGGGAATTCTGCTCTTAGCTTTCAAGGCTCTGTTGAATGGAGATTTTATAATTACACAATACAGATTAGATTAGGTTTGTCAGTTTATTGGATAGGAAAAAGTATGTTCTTGCAAATATGATCACACTATACTTAGGACTCTGCTCAGAGGTATGACCTTTCATAAGTAAGGAGGTTTCAACAATTTTTAAAGATAAGCAGACATTTTTGCATTTTCTCTATTTTCTTGGATTTGAAATTGCTGAAAAATATTAGCTGAAAAAAAATTAGTCTGAAAACTTTTCCTAGTAATTTTGGGAAAAACTATTGAAGATAAGCCCATGAAAGCTGAGTGTATAAATTTTTGGGAAAACTTATTAACTCAAAAAACTACATCATGGAATTGTGTCTATTTGATCAGGCAGAGGTAGAATTCCTGTTTTATTTAAATGCTATTATAAGAGGTCTAACTATGCTATTCAAAAAATATTCAAGTTATATGTAGGGTTGTAAAGAAATCTTCCCAGTTTGTTGCCATTTCTGATATGTTTTGCATAAGAACACTTTTTGTTCCATTCAGTTTTGAAGGAACAAGCTATTTCATATGGCAGTTTCTTAGTTGTTTCCTCTCTCCCTACTGAGCGTTTGCTCGCTGCTATTGCAGGATTGCAACAAAACTGAGTTGCAACATCTGGTATTTGATCTTTAACACACAGCTGCCCATTCACTTTGAGACATGTATTTAGTATATTTGTGGGGGAGAAAAGGGCAGAGGTGCTTGTTTGGCTTTTTTTTTTTTTTTGAATTTTGCTGTGGTGACTGCATTTGATCTTTATAGTAGGGACTCCCAGACCTTTGCTGGCCAGAGACCAAAGTTCTGGGTCTGGCTCAGAGGGCACCTGCCAGGCTGCTCGTGGAAAGGAAATTACATGATCCCGCTGCCACCTGTTCCCAAAGGGCTCTGCTGGCAGCCAGGTTGCTCGTTCACCAGGTCACCTTGTTGTAGCAAGGCCAAATCATGCTGGGTGCTGAGTTCATTGGCTTTCCAGCACCCTCAGAGCCTTGGGCTGAGACTGCCTCGGGCTGGCCAAACAATTGACTCTGTCTGTAGGAAGTGTGATGCAATCTGTTAAGAACAGTAGTTTGGAAATGTCAGAAACTGTTTTTTACTACTTTTATATGTAGATGTCAGCAATAAAAAAGGGAAAGAGGTCAGTGATGCCAAGGAGAGTGTCAAGTAGCTGTCCTGAACCACAAACTGATTTCAACAAGCTGCATACAGTTTTTGGCTCATACAACAACAGTCTTCAAGACTGAGATTTATTGTATGAGTTCAAAACAAATTTGTATCATGAGTACACTGAAATGAAGCTCCCAGCACAGGTAATGGGCTGTCTCTAGGGCATGGCAGATGTGTCTGAACGGTGTACTAGGAATGCAGTATGCACATTAGGCTTAATTTGCCAGACCTCCTTCCCATTAGGCTGGAAACAAGCTGTGGCTTTTGTGCCCATCTCTTGTGACAGGCATATCAGAAAAACAGCTGATGAAGAAGGAATGGGCCCTGATTAGTAGTTTTAACATTAAATCTGTCCTGAAAACATAAGACAGAACAAATTCTCTTTGAGTGGCTTTGAGAAATTTGGCAATCTGGAGTTATGCTTACTTAGAAGTAGATGCATTTAGAGATACTTAGTAGTGTATGAGGAAAAGATGGGCTGTGCAGTGGCTCTCCTACTTTGAAATTTGGATCACTCTTTGGATCACATGGTGGAAAACTCTGAAGGTCTGGAGGTACATCTACTCTTGGTCTCCTCTACACTGAGAACAGGAGGGATATCCCAAAGTGTTGCACTGACACTGCAGCAATGTGCAGTGCTGGTGGGATGCAGCTGGTGGATCAGAGGAGCTTCCCCTGAGGTAACAGCTGCACTTCACACCTTCTCTAGCCTGGAGTGAGGATCAGCCATCCAGATGCTTCTCCTGATGATAGCAGCGGGTCTTGTTTGCACTTATGGACCACTTTTGCTGGTACCATTTGGTCAAAGCTTGCAGCCCTGCAAAAGTAGGAGAGCTCCTCAAAACTCTCAGAAAGAAAGCCATTTCACCTTGAGGGTTCCCTTCAAATGAAGCATTTTGCACTAAAGCAGAACAAAACAACGTGGCTTGCACATGGCTGGCTTCCCCCCTCCACAACATACACACACACAGAGTTTTTGACTCAGCAACCATGCTGACAAAGATTCATTATCTGTGCAGCTCTAGAATTTAGACTGAGATCCACAAGGGACTCGGGGTACATCCATGCATGCACTGCAGGCAGACACGAGCAGCCTCTGTCTGCACTCTAAGCTCACAAAAAGCCCACATGACCACAGTTTAGTGAGTCACTGAACCTCAGCTAACATGCTCTGCTGAGATGAGCAAACATATATTCTAACTGCAGGGCAAAATATTTAAAAATGTGTTTACTGCTGTCACATTTCCTGGTATCCAAACAAATGTTTATCAGGATCATTTTGTGCAGCAACCAGAGGCCCCTGGCTCCTGCTGTGTTAGGCTGAAAACAAATATATGAGAAAGACACTTCACAGTTTATCTTCTAGCAGAAGAAGAGATAGCCAGCAGGTAGAATGTTATATAAAACACTGATGTGGCTAGGGAAAGGAAATCAAGGAAAACACTCCCTTTTTGGTTTGATAATTAAAAGTTACATTCATTTTTAGTGGAATTGAAAGGTAACATTTAATGTGTAATGCGCTTCTGCAACAGTACACTGCAGAAAATGCATCATCAAACTTCTGAAGCAGATCCAGCCTTTCCCCTTTACATCATAGTCTCTTGTTACACATTAAATTACCTATTGACAGGATTTGTGGGGGATTGTGGAAGGCTGCTGTCCTCTGTATTAAAAGAGTGAAGTGGCTGCCTCTGAAATAAGATGCCTGAAGTTCCTCATAAAGAGCATTACTGCCCAGTACTATTTTTTGCCAAACTGGTGGGTATTCTTATGCATACAAACTGAATTCTCTTTGTAAATAAAGTGAATTGTGGTTTTGGATGCATAGCTCTCAACAAATAGAAAGGGATGGGCAATTCCAAATTCCCAATGCTCAATACTTTCTTGAAATGAGCCTGTCAATGTGATCCTTGAAAAAGTCCCAGGCAATCAAATCACAAGTTAATTTAAAAAATCTCTTTCTAATTTAATGTACATTTTATTACATCATTTAAAATAAAGGCTGCATTAAATGATCATATGTTCCAAAATTGCTTGGATATTACAGTGATAAGCTTCTGCATACTTATCACCAACACTTGCTTCTCCAGTGCCCTCTAATCCCAAGCAGACATCCATTTCATTACTCTCTCTCTGAATTCATGGTTTCAGGGCACAACTGCTCCAATTTTCTTCCAGGAAGGTTGATACTTGTTGAATAGTGACACTGTCACTGGGGGAAGTATTCCTGAGTAACGACTCCAGGATGGAGTTTGAGGGAAATCCTTGCTGATAAGTAAATCTGAGACAGTCTTCAATTCTGTACCTATTTACAAACCTTGTTCATTTTCCCTTGATAAAGAGTATTACATTCCTTTTAGCTGCTTCAGGTTTATGCTGTGTAGTTTTTCAGGAACAGAAAAAAAAACTGGTTTGAAACAAAAGGTTTGTTTTGCTTTTGTTTCATGGAGGTGGCCAGCAAAAAAGCTTATTCTTCTTCATTTTTATACTTTTATTTGCTTTGAAATGGGAACTTCACAATAACAGTCATCACGCACCAGAGTATCTTGTTTGAAGAGGCTGCCTCATCCTTGGGAACTCTTTTAAAAAGAACATAATTGGACATAACTCTGAGAAACCTGCTTAAAGCTTTGAAATTAACTTTGCTTTTAGCAGAACTGGGAGTAGATGGCCTCCAGAGGTCTTTCCCAAAAAATGTATTCAGGGATCCACTGATCACTGATCAGTGATCCATTTGGGCCATGAACTTTTTGCAAACATTCAGGTATGTTTACACATTGCTGGGGGTATAGAGCACAGACCTAATACTAAAACAAAAGCTGACCTTTGCCAGTAAATCTACATGGCACAGAGCATCACCTCACAGAGATACAGAATGCAGTGTCAAAGTATTATGATCCAAAGCATTGTGATCTGATCGGATCGCTCAATCTCTTTTGAGAGTTACTGTACAGGTCATTTAAGGCACAGTGTTCTAGAACCTCTCTAGGCCTCCAGGAACCAGGGAGAAGCCATTGCAGTAAATACAGGTTATTTTTCCAGGTTATTTTCCCTCTGCACCTCTTGTTGTTAATGCTACCCTCTCTGTTCAGGCTTCCCTCTGTTCAGGCACTTTGCAGTGTAAGATTTGACTTTAGCATGATTCACTCTGCTTCCAGACTAAGGAAAATCTCCACTTTGAAAGATTAAACTCTCAAAGTAGTTGAGGAGCTTGAGGATAATCACTCGATATCAGTATTAACTGAGGATACCTGTTAACAGAGTTACAAATGGCAATCACAAGGATGGGGTTTATTTTCGCTTACTGTCAAAGGCACGGCATTTAATCAAGATGTTTTGAGCTAATAGTATTTAGTATCATAGTATGAGTAATATAAGATGTCATAAATCTACTGGCCAAAGCACAAAGTGGCTTTTGGAGAAATAAAAGTTTAGTCGTGACAGTTCTTTGCAATCTCTAAAAAAGGAAACTTCAACCTACAATTTCCCATCACTTCTCATGTCAGTATATCCTGGATGAGGATGCTGAACCAAATCTCTGAGAAGAGGGAATCTGAACTGGGCACAATATTTGTCTGCAGGTACCCTATTCTCTCCCCTGACTACAGAGAAAATATTAACTATCTGAGACCAATATCTAATGATTAATACAGTGGAAAATCACTTATGTTTGCATGTGCTTTATTTGAATGTGCTCAGATGAAAAAATATACAAAATAGATTAAAGAAGATTTGACCATGTAAAGAGATTTATTTTTCAGTTTATTAAAATATTGAACTCTTTACATTAATCTGAGTTGAATGTCTACACTTTTGTTAATACACAGTGGAAAATAGCACTGCAATTTCCAGAGTTATTGCTATTTTAAGAGACAGTGAGAGCTGAGTGTCCTCAATAACTCTCAAGATAAGTCCTTTAAAGTAGTTATTTAAGACATAAGGTTCATGAGGTTTCTATGGAGATGACTCTTTTTGTGTAGGTGTATCAAAATAAGCATTTGCATCAAAGGAGCATTCTGGAAAATGGTTGTTACAAATTCTGTGTTTTCAACCCACATCTTGTCATTCCATATAATACATTATCCCTGATCTAAATATTGAAGCCAAAAAGACTAGCAGGATTCCACCACCTATGCAAATCAGATAATATAGAATAAATCCCATTTTATCAAATCTTGCCTTACTACAGCACTGCCTTCACTCTGCTTACATCCCAGATGACAATCCACAGGACAACTGCTGGCTCTTCTCTACCTTGATCTGAGGTCCTTCCTGCCTGCTTTCCACAGTTTCCCTTCACATGTACCACACAACACTTGAACTTGCTCAAAAATGTGCTGCTTGCTGGGACCATCACCCCTATTCTGTGAAAACTTTGGTAAATTCCCTAAGTCCTGCCTATCATGGAAAACCTTCCAGTATTGCTGGGACTTTGAAACTGAGCCAAATGTCTAGAGGTGCCTGGCACCCTGTGCCTACATGCTGGGGTGAGAGCATGGATGTCCCTCAGCATCCCCCACAGCTTGCAGGATCCCAGACTGCGAGGATCCATTTCCCTGGTATAAGCCCCAGTTACAAAACTGCAGGGAGGCCTGGGCAGACATCTCACTGTGCTGATGAGCTGTCACAGGGCTGAGGAAGAGTGGAAGAGTGGCAAGTGGGGCACCCTAACAGGGCTGCAGTGCCTGGGGGACCCTGCAGTGTGGCCAATGCCCTCCAGCACCAGGCAAGGTGGAGCTCAGAGAGATGCCTTTGTGTCCATTAGCAGTGAGTTCAGATGCTCCTCCCTCACAGAGATGCCCTGTGCTTTTTCTGATTGCTTCTTTGCCTCTTTTGCTTTGCACTACACATTATATTATATTCATTATATATTTTGACTGCTAATTAGTAATCCATTTTTTCTACAGATATATAACATTATTTTATTTATATTATCTATCATACAGTCTAGATACTGTGCATGCCATTTTAAGTTAATAAAATTAGACTCCTGCAATTATTCTTCACAGAATCCAGTGATAGTATTAATAATTCTTTCAAATTGTTCTTCCAGGCAATGTAATTTCACTGAAAGATCCTCTGTTCCTTTTCCCACTTTGGAGCTCACATCTCTGCTAGAGTCTAACTTGAAAATTTCCTCTGCTTCTGAATGCCTGCAAAAATCTTTCTTTGGGATGGTGTAACATGGATGGAGGCACACTTGGGATTGAGGCATCTACTGGTTAAGCCCTCAGAGTCCATCCAGAAACTTAAATATTTGAACAACTATCTTCATTAAGGGCAAGGGGTAACACCCCTTTGTTTTTCAGAAAAGAAAATGTTTTCAGTCTGCACTGTTTTTCTAAGCCCTATTAACCATTGCTTCCTAGTCAAGTTAGATAGCCTGTGGACTAAAGTTCAAGAATGAGTATTTGTTGAATCCATGAATATATGAACATATCCTAGGGTATTGATTTGCTGTCAACAGATAATGAAAACCAGAAAAGCATTTTACTTTTAAAAAACCCATGTTTTTAATTACTTGCTATACCTTTAGACCCCCTCCCTCAGTTAAAAATTAACCACTGTAGTTAACAAATCTTTATCAGCTAGCAGCAAGTTCACTTTGCTGATTCTCCAAATATTCAAATAGAATGACATCTGATCCACAGCAATTTCAGCTCATGTGATTACAGACATCTACCAGATCAGATAGGTTCAGCTTTCACTGTTCACTGCCATTTGGCTAAGAGTTACCCTTGACCCACATTTTTCATCTGCTCACCTAGAAAAGAAATGTAAAAAGATCACAGTAGAAATTCAAATGAGTACTACATACCTGTGATTCAATGCATACATCAGACTTTGCAACCCAGTAAAAGGTGAAAAATCCATATGTCAACACCCAATATGAGAAATTTAAAGCAATGCTCTAAATATTTCACAAATACACAGATTCCATAGTAAAGATAATCCAAAGAGCACTAAGGGAAGTAGTTAATGAAATATTCAATGAGAACATGTTGTACATTTTACTGGAAGAAATTACATTGTCTGGAAGAACAATTTGAAGGAATTATTAATACTATCACTGGATTCTGTGAAGAATAATTGCAGGAGTCTAATTTTATTAACTTAAAATGGCATGCACAGTATCTAGACTGTATGAAAGATAATATAATGTTATATATCTATAGAAAAAATGGATTACTAATTAGCAGTCAAAAAATATAATGTATATATTATAAGGTATAGTGCTTGAAATCTTTTTTTTTTTTTTGATGGCAAAGGTTTTTTTGATTTTACAGTAATCATTAAATGAAGTTACACAGCAATATATGGAGTCCCTGTTTCTTTCAAATACCCAATCAGAGCTGTAGAGATTATTACAATAGCTATAAAATGTTTTCCAGTGTGAAATAAATAAGCCTTATGAGTCGCATTATTTCATCTCTCTATGTGGGGATTTATGCACATCCTTCCCACCACCATTAAAAGAGATAAGACTTATGTATGCAAATCCTAAGATAGCACAGGGAGACTTAAACAGTAAATTTTGCAGAATAGCTATTAGCCTGAAATTATAGGGAAAACACAAAAGGCACTCTCTTGTAAAAAATCAAGGATTCTGGGCTTGATCTTTATGCCCAGAGTACAACAAATGTAAAAAAGTATAAACTGTGAGATTAAGATGCAAAGAGTAGAACAGAGAATGTTTCTTCCCGCACTCCCTGTCGGGGGCAGGTGACAGCGCGCGCTGCGGATGTGAGCCGAGAGCAGCACGCGTGGAGGTGTGCTCAGAGTGGGAACAGAGAGCTAAATTCAGGTGGTGTGTCATAGCTACCTGATGTGGGAGTTGGAATTGCTCTGAGATTTAAGGTCAGGAGGATGAGGAGTGATCCAAGCTCAGCCTGGCATATCCAAGTGTCCTGCAGGAGCCAGGTGAGGGCACAGGTGCAGCAGCATTAGGCAGCCCTGTCCCTCATAAACTGCAGGACATGGTTTCGGTCTATGGAGAGCAAAGTTTTAGAAACATTTTAGAGTTACAGAGATAAATGTGTTAAGCACCCACATCTTTGTAGAGATTTTTTCCCCAGAGCAGTTCATGAAGCTCAGGACTCCCACTGTCACCCTGGGTTTGGGGCACATGTCACTTTACTTGTGCAGTCTCTACTGCTTTGCCAATTCTGACTCATGGGTGACCAGTTAGCAGAGGCCTTCTATACCTCTTTTTTCTTCTTTTTCTCCCTCTGGGGTTGAGCAGGTACTGAGATCCTATACCTCATTTTTATTTTTAGAGTAGCTTTTTGTCCAAGATCTCACCTTGCCTGTGACTCAAACTGTGCATGCCATATCTTTTTGTGTGTGTCTTAGGTATTTCCAAAAGGTGATGTGACACGTGGAACTGTTACACAAGGCTGGATAGATATTGCACGTGTCTTTCTGGATCACAAATTAGTAGCTGCTGCCAGAAAGCATCTCTGACACCTTCTGCTGTATTAGTCATGGTTTCATGCAATTAATGTAAATAATGTTGATTTTTGTACATCATGTAATTACAACACATTTTTAATCATCCCATCTGGAGAGCTATTGAATATGAAAAAATATATGATGACTTTGTTTTGTTGATCAACCAAATAATTTTAAACAATATATAATGTTTAGAAAACCTGTGGTTTAGGGAGGATGTAGCTGGTTTCATTGACGTTCCTTTTCTGCTCATGAAAACTCAGGAAACATGATAGCTCTACTAGATTTTCTGTCATTGGTAAAATAATCAGTCTTACAGTAGACTACAGAGCCCATCAACAGGTACTAGAGCTCAGTTTTACTGGGAATGGTACAAACAGGTGATGAAAGTTCTTATTCCTGAAAACCAAAATATATTTTCTAATATGAACACAGCCATGTGGAGCAACTAACAGTTTTAGCATCTTTTCATAGTTCTAGTATATAAAATCAATTAATATTTCTTTAAAAAATAATATTATTTGGCAAGAGACAATGGTCCTTCCAGTTTTCCTTTAGCAAGAATAATTTCTAAGATCAGATAATACCTTCTTCCCTACTGCTTGTGCTAATGGAGAAAGCTCCTTCTGTCATTTTGAGCTATGAAATTTAATTGCCCAGAATAGCTGATACTTATTTTCAACAACTGCTGAACAAACTCTTTAAAATGCTATAATTGCACAGACAGGAATCCTTAATTTAATGTACACCTTGTGGCATTAAAATGTGAGCTTGTGTGAGGGAGATAAAGAGCTCACGGGCCTTCTAAATCATCTATTTCTGGGGAGGGACTCACCTTTATTCTGCTCTCACTTATATTTATTATAGACAGAAATAAAGTATATAATTTGCATGAATTTTTTTTCTTTTGCACAGGTAGGAGGGAGAGGCTGTTTCAGCTCTCCCTTTCATGCATGGCATTTTTAGAGAGCCTGAGCACCTGAATGTCACATCTCATGTTGGGAGTCACTGTGTTGAGTTTGTTTGTGTGACAAGCACAACATACATTCTCCCCAGAAATATTTTTATCTTATAATTTTTGTTCATGTACAAACTTTTTCCTCTGAAAGGAAAGACCTTTAGATAAGGGAGGGAAAGGTGTTGGAGGTAGGTAAATATAGAATTAGAAAGATGGTCTTTCCTTCTGTTAAAGAAGTTTTACTGAGCTGAAAATTAAATATTTCAGTTTCCGACTCTGCCATTACCACCTACCAAATATTTTTTTGCCCTTCACAACTTCTTCTGCTTAAACAAGACCTCTTATCCTGCATGAGGGAAAAGATTATCTCATGACCTATGTCACAAATAAGATAACTAAGCCTCTGCTTAAAGCACGCTGTCAAAACAAGGAAGAGATTGTCAGCACTGCTCTGCTCTTCAGGGCACTGATGAGTGTGCACACATTCTGCTGGCTCAGCTCCACTCGAAAGTGGGGAAGGTATCTCCTGAAATAGGTTTGTGGTCCTGTAAATATTTCTTCATAGAGGCCCTAGACTTTGTTAAATTTGTTAGCTTGAGTGTTTGAAAGAATTGACCTAGACTAAAACATCTAGGGGTGCCTAATTATTTGAAAGAATATAGAAACATTTGTGCCAGCATCTGATATCTCTGTTCCTCTAAACAACTGGGTTCTCAAGTGCTTGTACTCACACTGAGAACAAACATATTTCCACTATGATTTGGCATCTCCTCAGAGCATCTTGTAATGTTCTGAGGACATCCCTAGAAAGCTCTTTTCCTTAATTACAAAAGGAAACAGCAATTCAGGGTTACTGAACATGCAAAGCTTGTACCCACTTGTGGTAGAGAGCATATTACAGAATGTTTTTTCTGTTTTAAACTTGGCTCAATTTTAATGCAATTCTTTAATGCAACTTTATGGGTTTTATATGGGTGTCTAACACTTTGTTTGATTTTTTTTTTCTTTTAATTTTCTTTCCTCTTTATTAACTGCTGGTTAATAAATAAATAAACTCATGATTCTCCTAGCCTCAGCCTTGAAATGCCAATGTACATTTCAGGTGGATATTATTGTAATCAAATGATTGATGCTGGATAAGATCTTGAGTATAATTGAAACAAAATACTGCATATGTTATAAAACTTCAAAGAATTTGCCAGCTTGAATTCAAACATGGTTCCAGGTCATATTTAGAAAATCACCTCTAGTAAAAGTAGGGGCAAAGCCAACCTCCAATTTTTGCAGGAAGTCTTCCCAGTAAGAAGGAATCCCCTTTATTCTGTCCTGGAACCAGCAGCTTCATTTGTCTCCTCTGGTAGAGGCAAATACCTCCGAAAGTACAAAATATATTGGCAATTTCTGCAGTGTTGCAGAAGTCGTGGCACTTTGCTTTGTTCCCTGCCTGCAGGATAGCAGAGGGAGCAGCTCAGGAGAGATGAGAGCTGCCACACAAGACCCCTGTGAGTGTCTGGGGTCTGTGGGCAGCAGGGCTCAGGTTGGAGGCACCAGGAGCATTAAATTGCCCATAGCCTCATGCCTGACAGACACCTAGTTTATGCCTGGAAGGATTTCTGCTTGCTTTCAGGCAGCATATTTTAAAGGAGTTCTGCAGCTGTGAGATGGCAGCAGCTTTCAGTGGTCACTCCTGGCCTACTTTATCTTCCAAACATGGGGTAAAAAGAGAGATTAAAGACTGCATAACCCTTCAGCTCCTACATAAATCCTATTTTGCAATAGAACTAAAGCCATAACATAAAAGATAAGTTGGGCTTATTTACATTGTAAGGGTGTGAGACTGAGGTCCCCTCTAGGGGCTCATTCCAAGCTCTGAGTTCTGGGCAGCTGAGTTTGTTGGATAACTATGTCATCATCAGCTGAGTTTTGGTATTTTGTTTTCCAGAATTACTTGTGCAATAATAATGAGCCCAGTAGTAATCTTTGCAAAATCCCTTCTCATTGCCTTCTATATTGAAGTAGAATGAAAACAGATTGGCAGCAGACATCTAGAAAATTAGATATTAACTTTCAAAAGTGCATGCTAGTTTGCCCTGTAATAGCTGGGAAGCAAGAACATTATGTTTCAGCGCTGAACCTTTTTGTGGAATCAAAATATTCTCTCACTGTAGCCTGGTTCACATCTGCTGTGGGCTTTAATGTTGTTAACAATACTTGTGATTGCAGTAATAGAAATGTAGTCAGGGAAAAGAAAGGGAAAAACCCTCTTATTTGTATTCAGAACTCTAACAATGCAGTTAATCCTACTGCAATTACCGGAGAAAAGAGAAAGGAACAAATGTGAGAAAAGAAATTAATGTGAAAAAACCCATTCCTCTCTGTTTAATTAATATTAAGGATGTGAAATAAGCCCACATAAGGAAAGAAGTGGACAACTGTGACAGAAAATTTGGATCAAAATCAGGATCTTGATAAAGAGTGTTATTATAGAAATAATGTAGCTGACCACAGAGAAAGCCAAAGGGAAAAAACACTCCCCTAGACTATGAGGAGTTTTAGGGCAAATCAGAGATCTGAGGCTGTTATTAAAGTGACAATGGGTTTCAGGTGAGAGGTAGCAGGGTCACTGAAAGGGAAGTTGCATCATATCAGGGTTGTTACTCTGCCCCATGCCTGGGAGTGCAGACATTTCACTGAGTGGTGCTGATGGGGCAGAGGAGCTCCAGCCTCTTTGCTTTCTTCTTTCCAACAGACCTTACAGGAGAGCATAAATAATTTCGCTTTAGAGGAGTAAAATAGAAGGTATGCCCAGTCTCCCTGTTTTCAGCAAAGGGATACTTGGCCATTTTATCCCATTTTTTAAGTGTCACATTTTTCTTTGGGCATTGTGCTAGGCTCCTCATTTCCTTTCACTGCTGCTTGACATGAAACTTCACTGGCCATTTTCTGCTTTTGTCATCTGTGGCTTGCACTCCTCATCTCAGGAACTTAAATATGAATTTTCATTCCTAGATTTGTCCCTTCCTGTAACTCTTGTCATGAGAAAACCCATCCATCCTGCTTTCTAAAGTCTCTTATTATTCATTATGTCCCCCTTTTTTCCTGGCCGTTGGTGTCTCTAGACCTCCAGAATAGGTTTAATCTCCCTTTAGTTATTTACACATTAGAATTCTGCATCTGAATTGCTGACCAAGGCTTCCTTTGGCAACTGTTCCCAGGAATAGACATTTGTGCTGTGACTCATCTGACTCATTTTGCATCTCTTCATTGGGAGGAGATGCATTCTGGAAATGCCCATATGTCTTAGTGAAAATAAAAGGAAGATATACAAGTAGATTAGATGAACTTTTTGACATTGTGGCTGTGTAAAATGAGGTGAGATGAATGCCTCTGTAATGCTTCTCTAGAAGGTAAGATAGAGAAAATATATAACAAAAATTTATTTGAAACTTCTTATAACTAAATCTAAAGTCAATTTCTGTGAATTATTAAGGAACCTAAAAACCTTTACACAATACCTGATTTTTATTGCAAAAATAAGTGTACCATTTTCAGACTATTAAATAATACCAAGAATGATTCAAAAGCGTGCCTTTCTTATATGTTGGTTTGTCTCCTACTGCCTATAAAATATATGCTTTTAATCATAATGACAGAGAAAAATTGAGATTTAACAGTACCTTTATTGTATATTGTCAAAGAATATGTAGATATAGGAACTTAATCCATACATTATGAAACTATCTCCAGTGCTGTGAAATAGGCTTTTGAAATTATGAGCTTCCTGGAAACTGCCTTCGGATATTCTTTTTGATATATACAAGTATTTTACAACACATCTTTTTGTTTGTTAAGTTACAGTCGTTTATAATAAGAGTATAGGGTTTTAAGTCAGTCTCCTAAATGAAATATGTCAAAACATAGGGCTACATCATTGCACATCAGGACACAAGATAGTGGATTTTACATGGCACAGTGATGTTTTACAGTTTCCCAAATCACCTGCAGTATAACACTGCTGGCTTTATAGTTATGTTGGTCGTCTGAGTTTTGGGTGGTTCTGCAAGCCCTGAGCTGCACAGTTGCCACACTATAAATGCATTTCCCTGCCTTTTCCAGTGAGCCTCTCCCTGCCACTGGGGGTTCTTTGGGTTTGCTCCCTGGCAGGGCCATGCTGGGATCTCTCTGCTTTACCCCAGTTCACCTCACTGAAAAGATCATTGTCTGGCTCATCCATTTGACTCAACTCCCTTTTATTTCTTTCAGTGGCTTATGCTTCACTGGTGCATCTAATCAGTGCCTTGCCTGGAGGTCTGCACAGAGCTCACCCCTTTCCTGTGTGACCATTCTTTCCTTCTGCTCCATCGTCCCTATCCCTGTTGCTGCACCAGTGGCTCCAGATCCACTTTTCTCTTCATTAATTTTTCTGTCTTCTGTTTGCACTGCCTCCCAAGCAAATCGCTTCACCTGGGACTCCTCTCCTACGTGGCCTTCAGCTTCCGCCATCTGCAAATTGCTTCTTAAGACAAATTTTTTTCAATACGACTACAAATGCAACCAAAATTCAACCAATTAAAAATTTCTGTATAGAAGTATAAATACAGGTATATCTCACTTTTACAATATGGAAAAAAACCAAGTTCTGAAATATATCTATGACATTTTTCCCTTTCTTACTCTCTCTCTCTCTCTCTATATATATATATATAGTATATATATATATATAGTATAGTAAGATATATATAGTAAAATATAGTAAAATATATAGTAAGATATATATATTACTATATATTTTCCCCTCTAATGATAAGTATTTGCAAAATGTATGTACAAAGCTTGTCACAACTTGTGTGTTACATTAGCAAAATGTTAAAAATAAAAACTATAAACATTAATGATGGTTATGGCACAATATTTGCAACAGCACTGTATGCAGAAACCAGATGTTTTTGAAGGGTGTTGTCTTTTTATTTTTTATCTTGAATGCTTCTATGAATCTTGTTATCATTTCATCTCCTGGTTATAATTCATAAATTATAGAATATCTGATAAAACATAAGAGTTACCAAAAATCCACCATGCAACGATGGGCACAGAATATTCAAATTTCATGTCCTTGTAAGTGTGAAAAAATACAATAACAGTAATCAACAAACATGCAAAAATTCTCATCCTACTTGTGTAATATGGACCACTAAAGAATAGCATTGTGTTAAACTGAGAAAAGTAATTAAAAGGAATACTCTAGCTAAAAGGCTGGAGTATTAGAAACTTGGAAAACCTGCCCTACTCATAAAAAACACTCCTAAAAGAACAATATTCTTCAATTTTTCTTCCCCAAACTAGTGATTGAACAGCAGAGGACAGGGGATTATATGAAGAACAACAAAAGCCTTCCCTCAGAAATTGAATAAATCTTTTTCCAAAGGGGAAAAAAATAAAGAAAATAAAGAAAAAAAAAGAAGAAAAAAGAAAAAAATAAAAAGGAAATGGGGGAAAAAAGGTGGGGAGGAAGAGGAAGCATTTAAAACAATTTAGAAGCAAAGGAGTTTATTAAAGAAAGGGTTCATTAGTGAATAAGACTGTGGTAAAGAATGACTAGCACAAGCCTCTACACTATACACTACTTTTTTTTCCTTTTTCTTGCTTTATGGTCATTATGCGAAAGATTAAGGAACTGCCTATCCTGCAGATTTTCTCTACAGGTAAAAATCTGAGCACTGGATCACGGTGAACTGGAAAGGGTCCATGGGACTGATACCTTGCAATTTGACACCAAAATAATAGAAAGTGGCAAATGGGCAATCAGCCATCAAAAAGGGCTTTTCCTTGCTCTAGCAGGTCAGTAGTTCAGATGTGATTATCAGAAAAATTGGTAGAAATTATAACTACAAATAATTAGTAGACAAAAGGGTAAATGAAATATATTGATCGAGAATCAGAACAACTTTTGTAGAAAAAAGCCATACTTTGCAAAACTATGGCAATCCTCTGAAGAAGACAAGGATTATTTGGAAAATGCTGATTTAAACGTACTAACTTAACTTTTTAAAAATATATAAACACCAACATTAATGATATGGAATAGTCATAGGGTAAAGGGGTAAACACACTTCCAAACTACTAGATGAAAAGACAGGAATCAAAGGGCAGGGAGAACAATAATTTTTCACAGCAAAGAACTTGCAGCACTATTCAGCACTCCAGGGATTTGAATACAAAAACATTGTGCAAAGGTGGTGAGCTGACAGGTAATTTTATGTGTAATGATACAGAATTAATCAGGAGAGTAAAAGCATAAGCTGGATGTGAGGAGTGATAGATCAGTCTCACGATACTGAGCAATGAAATGACAGATTAAATCAATGTCAATAAATGGAAAGTTATACACTGAAAAATAATAACCGTCATTGTTCACTCACAATGATCTACTCGCAATTAGCTATTTCTGCTCTTGGAGGCAGCAGTAAAGACCCTGAAAACATCAGTGAAATGTTTGGTTGCTGAGCCTTCAGCAAGAAAAAAGTAACAAAGTAGGAATTATTGGGAAAACAATGAGGATTCAAGATTTTCAATATTTAGAGTGATCACAGAACTGTGTTTATCATACACACAGCTGGCAAATGACTTGGAGAGAGTCTCCAGGCGGAAGATCACTTGTCAGGGCTTGTTTAAGGTGCAAAGTCTATGTGGACTGAGGAGTGGACATACAGCTTGCCTGGGCTCATGTGTTCCTCTCTGGACGTCATTTGCTGGAGACTTTTGTCTCTCCAGCCTTCTATATAATTGCCCAGGTGTCACCTATCTCTACTTGCTATTTCTCCAGTAAGATTTTTTTTTTCCATGAGCCCCCTTCTCTGATAGTAATGTTGATTATTATATTATTATGAAGAGTAAAAAAAAGTAAAAAAAAAAAAAAAAGAAAAAAATTAAATATACATCCATTGTATTTTTCACTGCAATCAGAAGATTTCACTGGCACTCATTTGTTCTAAAAAACCCCAAAACTAAATCAGGACGAGAAGCTTCATCTTAAAAGAAAATGATGCAAAGATGTTAACCTTTAACTATATGTTTATTTTTCTGGGAAGCAAGAACATTGTTAAAATTATGTTGATGCAAATGATTTGTCAGGAACTGGTCATATGATGAAGTTATACTAGCAACTAGAAAGGAAGCAAGTATCAGAAGTGAGATTATAATAGTGAGTTAGATAATTGTGTAACAATGTACAACAATCAATTATGAGAGCAATCATCTGAGTACATATTGAACTGAACAAGACCACTCCCCATAAGAAATTATTAAGATGTTTTAATTATAACATAAATAAAAATGTCACACAAAGTGTTTGGGCATGCTTTTAGCAGAGAGGAGACAAGCTGAGATAAGAAAGGAATCAGAAGAATTTTGTCTAAGGACAAGAAGAATTATTCTTAGACTCTAAAGTTATACATGTGATTAGGGCTACATTGTTAAAATAACACAAAGTGTTTCATAAGTCTACATTGTGGTATTGCTGTTACACAAATTATATCTGTGACTCCGGGGAAATCTAAGCATTTGACCTTGACACGTTACACAGGTATGACCCAGTGATCTAATTAATACCTCTAATCAAGTAAATTCATTTGTAGCTAAACATTGCATCCTCATCCATGCTCAGGAAGGTTTATCTTCCTCAGTGTAAAATATAATAATAATAATAATAATAATAATAATAATAATAATAATAATAATAATAATAATAATAATAATAAAGCCACTGTGATCCTCACATGCACGAGTGTGGCTCTGACACAGAAGTGGGTGTTTTCCTGAGGCTTACTGCAGCCCCAAGTCTCTGGGGCTCTGTCCAAGCCATGTGCCTTCTCATAGCAGTATGGAAGTGATATGTCCTGGATATGTACATTGGTAAAAGAAGTAAAAAGAAGCACCTTCTATTTTTTTTTCTATTTTATAAATCTTTTTGCCATTCTTTTGAATTGGGGATTTACTGTGAATAGTCCATGTTTGAATTATGTTGCTTGGCCAAGTCAGTCTTATAAAGCACATAATGCTACTTCTAATTCAATATTGTGTGAGGTGTTTTCAGAGCAAAGAATCGTTGTTACTTAGCTGTTCCTTTTCCACAAATGTGGAAAAGGAAAAGAAGACTACCATTAGGAAAGGTAGTCTCACGAGGTAGCCTCAGTATTGCTATGAACATATCTGCAGAAAATTGTTTTTAGCAAAAATCAAATATCTCTTCACCAAAAGTCTGCATGAATGTGTAACTGTTCAACACCCCTGAATAGATGTTGTGAAGACTTGACAGGCACTTAACAGAGACTGGATGGTCATGGCCAGTTGAGTTTTAAATCTGGTGGTCTGGGAGGATGAAGGATGTGATAGTGTGGGCTGTTGACTGTTCATTCCTGGGAAGCTGAGTGCTCAGGTGGCTAATCTCAGCCACGTCCCTTGTGGCAGCTCTCACTCCTACATAGGTCACTCAAAGTGTTTTAGTTGACAAAACTATAGCTGCCACAGTGGAAGGGCACCATAACTGTTATATACACTCCACAGAAAATTGTGACAAGTGCTCACCACTTGTTTTCTGCTTCTCTGCTTATCCTCTGCTTATAGAGAAAACTATATTCATGAAATGTTTCCTAAGAGAACCCTCAAGGGCATGTCTGCACCAAGCTCTATCTGAAAGCAGAAAGAGTGTGAGAACAATGAAATAGAGTCTAGAGGAAAGGAACAACAATGGTCAGGTCACTGACTAAAGGACTCTGCCATGGAAAGGAAAGTTGAAATACTTGGTTATGCTTACACTAGGGAAAAAATGGTGGAAGGTAGTCATCTTCAAATATATAAAAAACTTGTTGTAGAAAATTAAGGGATAAATTCAAATATAAATATTGCCAAGTCTGACACATCTAGGTCAAGAAATAATAGCCTTAGCTGAAGCAATGTTTAGCATTTTAGGGGCAGTTCATTGGTGTAGGAGGCTACTCAGAAGAGGCATGGGATGTCCATCACCAGGGAGAGACTAGAAATAATAGAATAACTATTCAGATAGAGCTTGTCCTGCCTTTGGGTAGAGAGATGAGCTGGATGACCTCTTGAGGTCCTTTCTGGTATTATTTTCCTTGATCTTATGACCATGGCAGTCTGCCCAGATTGATGCTTTTGGGTGCAAGATCTTTCTAATATTACTGTGACGCATTTCAAGGCTGAAATTTTTCCTTCACTGAATTAATGAACCACTTAGTGGTATCTTGGGGGTTCCCATACCAGAGTCCAATATAGCCTGAAGAACTGCTGTTTAGCTTCAAATAACTGCCTTAGACATCCAAAAGATGATGCACCGTGAGAAGGCTGGGTCCAGCTTTTATTGAGAGCACCTTTGTGCTCAGGGGTCAGCTGGGGAGACAGCTCTGTTAACTACTGTCAAACACTGTGGGGAAGTCACACCAAGTGACACTTCTCTGTCCCAGGCAGCACACATTCTTTCCACAGCCCAGTGCATGTGACCACTTGGTTCCATCTGTGGCAGCCAGCAGTGCAGGGGGGTGCAAGCAGCTGCCATAGCTGTCCTCAGAGTCCCTTTTTAGCTCTTCTCTTTGGGCTTGTGCTGCAGGGCTGCACACCTATGTGCTGAGTGCTGGTGACACATGGCACTCTGCTTCCAGGCCACAATCTGCTGTTCTCGGTTATAGAGGGTGGCTTTCCAGCCTCGCCACTTTTCCTTTGATAAGCAACTGGCACGGCTGTGCTATTTCTGACCAACAGGGAATTCCTAGGAAATACTGCAAACGCTCTGGCGATACTGCCCAGTGTCAGCTGAAGTGTGTGAGAGGTTCAGTTGCCTTTCTGGGGAGAAAAAATTGGCTCATGTTAAATGCAGAAGGCATGTCAGCCCTTCTTAATTTGGTATAACTGCAGAAATCCAGTGATGGATGAAACACGTGCTACACACATAGCTAATGTGCAAGAAAAGCTGTGGATTTGGGAGCTGCATGAGATCCTTAAACCATAACTCTGGGGAGTAGAGAGATCTGCAGGGCCCCCACTTCCTCAAATTCCCACTGCAAAATCATCCTTTCATTTCATACCATACATGAGCTCTGGCCAGTGACAGCCACCTGTGAGACAGTGATTGGATTGTAGGTGTCCCACTGGTTTTTAAACTAAATCCTTGTGAGCACTTCAGCCACACATTCTGTGCTCCCAGGGTAGGTGGAGCAGCCTGCAGGGCGGGCATTCTTGCCTAGTCAGATGATCTTTAAAGGTACCTTCCAACCCAAAATATTGTATGATTATTTAAATCCCCAACTGTTATGCTCAGCGAAGTTTTCTGCTGCAGCAAAGATCACAGGTTTTCTTGAGATCTGACAGCAGAGTTAGCAATACCCAACCTTGCTCTGCAGTGTTTGGGCCATAAGAAGAATTTAGGAGGAAGAAACTCTGTTTATTTTATTATGGTAAGTTGTCTAACTTATCCAAAGAGGAATTGTGGGAAAGGGAGAAATTTAGCATGAGGATTTCAAAGCACTACTTAATGCAGAACCTGTGATGCCCTAGAGGACTATTCCTGCAAGGAGAGATCTGATAAGAAAAGGGACCTTGAATCATGAGACACCTTGAATCCCTTAGGAAAAACCAGAAGACCCATGTATGAATCTCTTAAATGTTTAAACAGAGATCTAATAGTGTACTAGCGAAACAACAGTCAGCTATCATGAGGAATTTCACAAGGCAAAGCTTTTTTCTTCTGTCTGTAGTTCATTTAAAACTACTGAGTTGTGATTTATTCAGGGGCTGGCTCTTTCCACTGTTAAAAAGACTAAAGTGACTAAAAGTGACACATGAGCTTCTTCCTACTGGAATTCAATTAACCCTAGTGCAGGACTTCAAGATCACTTGTTCTCATTCTTCTTCTGAAATTACTTTTGTTTTCACAGCTCCCTGATGATACTGGCAAATGCCAGTTCAGGCTTTCATGACAGAGCATACAATGCTATGTTCTCTACTCAAAAGTCTCCAAAGTTTTTTACAGATCCTAATACATTTTCATGTGTGCATCAACACAAGCCGGCATGTATCTGTGTAAAAGTGTTAAAGAAATACAATGAATAGAAAATAGCATTTATTCTGAAAAGTGAAAATAGATTGAGATGTTCTTAAAATATGATTATCCTCCAAAGTGTACTGACACAAATTTTCAATCATTTTTGATTTCTACTTTCAGTTACTAAATGAGTTTTCTCCAAAATATGACACTGTGCTCCTGGTTGCTGCTTCTCTGTGATACTCAGCTGGCCTACCTTAGTGATGATGAGATGGATGGACAGAAATCTTTTACTGGTATCAACCAGATAGTGAGTCTGCAGAGTAGTGAGGTTTCATAAATGGTTGCAGTGTTTTCCAGCGCGGCTTTGTGTATTTGATTCTGGCTTTTACTGAGAAATACATTAGTTGCAATGAAATGTCCTCCCTCTTCAAGGAAATTTTTTTTCCTTTAAGGTTTTAAAAAGACATTTATACTATGTTCTATTAACAAGTTATTATCTTTACAGAATAACTTCTATTTAATACTTTTTGGAAAATGGATATTTTTAATTTCCAATGAAGATAAGCATTATTTCTTTTTCCTCAGTTTTTTTAAAGTTCATCTACTTCATAAGATGTTCACATGATATTCATCACTTCCCTTTATTTCCCTATGTGAGCTCTATTGTAAGATACCCACTGTTTTGCCTATAGACAAACAGGCTGGCTGACCCTGTGTCTGTGCAGCTACAGTGCTGAAAAGTAGGGATAACAAACACAGGCATTTTGCTTTGTCTCATATTTAGACAATACAGAGGTCACCACAGACAACACCTGCACAGATTGTCAACAAACCCCAAATCCATGTGATGAGGGTCTGGGTTTGTCTTTGGTCTAACTTTGATTTAAGAGAAAACAAAAGTCCAGGCTAATTCCCCACCTGGTATAAAGTGACACAGCTCCACTGAGTTTGGTGGACACCAGCTGAGAATGTAATCTTGTGTTTGCTGACTGGAAACTAGATCAAATATCTTATCCAGGCTAAGTAGGGTTAAAATTATTGCATCCATTCTGACCTGAACAGCTGAAGGTGTCTCTTTCAGCTGCAGAAGGTTTGATATAAATCAAGGATGAGGCAATGTGCTTCCCAGAGGTTCCAGTTCACACCTGGGGGTGCTGTGGCCTGGCTGGAAATGTTCATCCCTGGATCAGCAACTGCTCAAAACCTTGGGCTGAATTCAATATGATTTAGGAAGCTCTGTTTCTGTTGTTTGAAAGCAAGCTGGGCAAACCTCATGTAACTTTTTCATTTGATTACCCTGCTAATAAATTTGAATCTATGCTAACTGAAAACCAGTTTATGTAGCATAAATACAGAGCCCACATTAAAAAGGCCAAATCTTGCCTGATTTTGATGGTTGCCTTTCTACACTAATTGGATCTGAAAATGGGAAAATAGACAAACTCCCTAAGAATCTGCAATATGGCAAAGTTTCATATAGAAGTAAAAGACAAAAAGATAATTATTCTGAAATAGGTTTAAAAATTAACCCCCTGCTTTCTGTTTGGTTTCATTATGTATTAATTTTTATAAGTCAAAGGTTAATTTAATTGCTGTAAGTTACACATACCAACTGTAACAGACTTGGAACTGAGCATGAATACAGCAGGAATCAGAGGAGTCCCTGAATATCTTCTGTGGCATTAATTTCCAACGCTACTTGCTACTGTTATTAAATCTGGTTGGTAATTAGAAAGAGAATTTTTCCTGAACATCAAAATGTTCTTACAGGTAGCCAGAAATGAGTTGTGTATGAGAAAGTTTTTCTGCTGCTTTACAGACATATGTCATTGCCCCTTCTATCTGGACATAATATTCTTCCACAGTGAATATTTCTTTCCTTGGAGCACCTGAGTGTAGAGAGAGGTAAGAGGGAAGTTGGCAAATAGCAAGTACTACATTTAAGGAGGTGACCATCCTAATTTCAGTGAGGGCAGCCAGAGACTCTCATTAGGCCCCAGACTTTGTAGCAAAAATACACTGTGTGTCCACACTAAAAAAAGCTATGATATCTTTGAATATTTTAAATTGATTATTGCTACTCATAGGTAAACCACCTACAATCTCTTCTGGACAATCTAGAAATAAAGGTTTTACCACATATATTGCCAGTACCTGACATATAATGAATGACTTTAAATATTCACTTTAAATGAATCGCTATTATAAAAATCAGCAGAAGAGCTGACATTGGATATAGTTTCATTTTCTGTTACTATCTTAAAGGCTTCTTGCACATCCTTGGTAAAGTGAAGGCAGTTTTAAGTAGTTTCAATGGATACCCATATGATTTTTACACAAAGTTAGAATCAGGTTTATCATTTGGCCATTGGAATATAGGAATAATTTGGGAAGTTGATTGTTTATTGGCTATGCATTTATTGCTGTTTCTTACTATTAAGAAAAAATAAAGTTAAGAAGAGGCAAAACTTCACATTTTTAAATTTACGTTAGATAAATATTATAAAATTATAAAATTGTGTTAGAAGAAGAGCTTCTTTGTATTTGGCATTGTAAAATGTAAGAGACTAAAATGTAAACCTTTATGATAAGACAATAAACTTCTCTGATACCCCTGGTTGCCCAAATTCTATAATGTTATTGGTTATTTTACGAGCAAGTACTACATTTGTCACAGCAAATTGCAGTTTACAAACCATTTTCCTATTTAGTTTCATAAAGTAGCATTTTTGCAAGCAGTTTTAATCCACTGGGCATCCTTCCTTGGGATTATTTGTCCGTTAAGTAACACATTACTCCTGCCAGCCCACAGGCTTGCCTGGAACCAGTGGTGTTTGTTAACCCTTGGCCTTTGGTTGTTTAAAAACTCTTTAGCTTTGTGTTGTTTGGAAGTTCAGCATGAATTGACCTCCTATTCTAAATCAGCTAAGCAAACAGGAACAAATTTGACACTTCCCTTAAGAAAAAGAATTAACAACAAAACCAAAAGCCAACTAGTAGATATTCTGCTGTTATGTAACGTGCAGCAATTACGTAAATACGGATCTCAACATTTGGTATTTCTATGAGGCAGTACCTTACAGTGCTCACAGTCTATTCACCACCTCAGAACCATGCTGGGGCACAGTGTGTTCAGCATAAACACAGGTATAAGGGCTCACACATACTGCCAGCTGCCAAAAGCTACAGAACTAGAATTAATTTTTTGAAAACATCAATATTATATGATATAACCTCATTATTTAATAGTCACATGCAAAGGAAAATCAATTCAAATTTTCTGTGGATATTTTATTCTGCAACAGAACAAAATGCAGAGAAATGTGGGCTGAGAGAGATGTGCCCAAAAGAGGATCTTCTAGGGCTGCCTCAACATTTTACTGAGCCAGAACTGGAAAATTGCCCTTACAGAAGGTAAAGGTATGCTGTTTCATTAATACATGCAGCATGTTTTCAAACTATTCTGTATTACATTACAGAACACAGCAACTATGTTGTATGACATTTTGTACAAACATCATAAGCTGCAGACCCTCCCAAGATATTTTGCAGTCTATAACAATAATAAAAGTAGTAGAAAACACTTCATTCTCCCAGTTGAGTAATACGTAAGATCTTTGAGAGATTTTTGGACTCTCTATGTTCCATCCAAATCGCTGTTTACTTTTCTGTCATCCCTTTTATCTGCAAATCACTTCCCATTCCTGATACCATGCATTGACCACAACATTCTTCTTGCCTCTCTCTGCTACAGTTCCCACTGCCTACACTGCTCATTTCTAATTGTTCTTAATATCAATGCCCTCATTTCTTGCCTTTCCTCTGCCTGGCAACAGACCCCCACTTTTACCACTGTTGATCTAATTACTTTTTCTAGATTGGCATTTAGTGGAAATATTCATGTCTTTAGCAGGATCGATTACCTGCACACCTCAGAGAGCAGTGCTACTGCTTGAGGGGAGAACAATTAGTAGCTTATATAAATAGACAACTTCTGAAGTGATTAAAGTGATATGTAAAACTGCCACACTAAGTGAAGGCCTTTGAGAGAAAAGAAAAAGAAAAAGAAAAGAAAAGAAAAGAAAAGAAAAGAAAAGAAAAGAAAAGAAAAGAAAAGAAAAGAAAAGAAAAGAAAAGAAAAGAAAAGAAAAGAAAAGAAAAGAAAAGAAAAGAAAAGAAAAAGAAAAGAAAAAGAAACAACAACAAAAAACCAAAACAACCCAAAAACCTCAGCCAAAAGCATTGTACTTAGCAAAACTGATATTGAAACTCAGGGACTAAGCAGATTTACTATGCCACTGTAACTATATATTGCTTAATTTTTTTTCTTGATTCTTATTTATGCTATTGAATGAGTAGAATGTCCTTTTCATGATGATTTGGAGTGGAACAATTCAGAGGAAATCCCCAAGTGAGACAATGATTCATCAGTGGTGAGTCAGTCAGGATTTGTCCCTTGAAGTCAGCACTAGGCCAGTGCCAGGCAGATGGTTTGTGTGGTAAAAAGCCAAGCTGCAGTCCCAAACTCTTCAAGCAATTAAAGAAGCCAAAGCAATTTTTTTAAGAACAAGGATTTCACTATTTCACTCCAGTCATGTTTTATCGTTGTCATGTTTTCATGTTTTTTCAGGCTCTTCAATTCAATAAAACGTGGGTTTCTGTAAAGGACAAAATTATTAATACTTTTAAAAATATTGTTTAAAAGCTGGATGCAAACAGCTGAAAAGCATAGAGACACTTGGTGGCTGAACTAAATGTCTCAGATTCTCATTTGGGCTTGGCTTCCACTGACCAGCAGAGACATCCCTGGATGAAGCAGCATCGACCTAGCACGTTAGAGAGGATCTGCAAACAGACACTACAACAGCAAAACATGTCAGTCCCTGTGACAGGAATAACATTGAGGTGGTGAGGCACTTGCATGGAGAAAATAGGTCACTGCAGCATATTTTGATTGAAAATCTCACAGTTTTATGGAACAATGTCTGCACAGTTTCCAGTGAGTGCAGCAGAGATGGAAGGCCTTCTTCTCCCATTAACCTGGATAATCCAGCTTGGTATTTAAAACATGGGGCTGCCTCTAGGAGGAAAACTCATGGCTCAGGGAAAAAATATTTGTTTATTTCTTGTGTGCCAATTAATCATAGAAAATTTAATTATCTTTAATTTTACTGCTTCAAAAGTGCAAGAGACAAAATTTCCCAGCATCTCATTCCCAAAAGATGAATTTAATTTCTCAGATCTGGTGCTCTGTGATAGCAAAGCAGTCATAACTATGACATGTGATGAATCCTTATTCAGACCCCTGCATAACTAAACAACATCAATAACATCTGTCCTCTCTTTTATCTCCTTAAGTTTAGGTGGCTTTTTCATCTTCTAGTTGCAAAAATATTTTGAATGCACATGTATAGCTAAGAAGAAATTTAAGGCAAAGCTTGTACATCAATTGTTCAGCTAGGCTCTGCCCTTTGTTAAAATGAGGAAAGCTGTATGCGAAGTCTTGGCCAGTTCTTCCAAAGCCTTTATGACACTGCTAAACCATGGGGCTTTCACACACTAGGTTGTATTTTCTTCAGTGGTTTCCAGCTCTGACAAAGCTGTAATAAGAGAGCAGGAGATATGAGACACCAGCAAACCTCAATGCTAATGTTATTCAGGGAGGCAGGTACTTCCAGCCCTAGCCAGTGCTCGCTCAAGCCCTGTCAGCCACTCTAAACTATTGCTCTGCATTTGTGCTGGGAACAGCGAGCCTGCTTGGGGAAGAGGTAGCAGGAACAGGCAGCCCTGTGTGCAGAGAGCTGGGTAAACACTGGGAATGGGGAACAGTGAGCCATATTTTCAATTTCCTTTGCAGGAACTATGCTTTTGTCTGACAATTTTAGGGGAAAAAAAGAGTTACCAGTATGAAGACAATCATCCCTCATAGGAACAATAAATTCCTACCACTCTTGGCAAATTAGGCGAAGAATCACATTTGCAGTAATAATTTTAGTCCATAAAATTGGTTTTAAGAAATTTTTTTTAGGGACATAAGGGTCCAGATTTTGCATCCAAGTGCTCTGCTAAGTGGTGATCAAGAGGTTACTTCCAAAGGATTTTTAAAGGTCAATTCCCTCTTGGCATGTTGCTCCCAGCTCCACTTTGCAGATGGCTATGCCTGGTGCCACTCTGATTTATTTTGAAGGACTTGAAGTAGAGGCCAAGGTGAAAGTGCCGTAGGAGCCCTGAAGTCACTTGAGACTGCTCATAACCACTTGTCTGGCTCCATGGGAGCCCTAGCATGGGTGCAGTTGTCCACAGGCTGATTGCAGTCTCTTTGGGGCTGGGAAGGGCTGGCCTAGCCTCTGTTGTATACATCCTGGACTGAAGTCCTTGCCTACAACACAGAGGTTTTCGTGACACTGTCATCTTCTCTTGTTTATCCCTCCATGTGCCTGATGCATCTGGTTGTAAATCAGGATGTTAACATTTAAGGGATAAGAATTTTATTTCTATTTTGTGGTCAAAAGAAACTTAGTGCAGAAATTCTGCTCCTTATATGGATTTAGATAATTGAATAACATATGCTTTTAAATAACTGGAGTAATTTAATTCCTTTTATGAAATCCAGGTCAAGCCTGTGTCATTACAGTTTCCCTTTCCACAATTTCTTATAATAATGCTGTTTCCTTCTGTGCTCGAATGAGGCTTATAAAAATGTAAAGGATTTGCTGAGTTGGTTGGAAGATAGATGGAAAAAAGAAAACAAATTCATGGATTGCTGTTCATGTATTTCAATGCTTGATGTTTGTCCACGAGTGTTCCATGTGAAATTATGAAAAAAATACTTATATGTGAGTTTAAAGTGAAACAGCTAACAGTTTTTTATTTAAATATTGTAGAGTAGAGAAAGACATATTGTAAAAAGGAAACTGCAGTCCCAAATCTGATATATTCCCAAGTTCCAAACCCAATTATTTCCCACATCATTTTTGCTATTGATGTATATTACAGTCATGTTGTTACCTACTATGCTACATGACCAGAACTTGAGAGGCTCTGTATAGCTACCTGTTTATCTTCTTCAGGGTAAGACTGCAATGGAGTTCAAAGGGATATCCTCACTTCTTGTGAGGATACCTAAGCTGATTTTAAATGGTTTGGGTCAAGATAAGCAAGTAGTGTAAATTACCTGGGTAAATCACAAGGTTAGATATCTGTTCTGAGCTGCTATTGGGAAGCTACAGCCAGCATCTAATCTGAATAGTATAATGCAGAGGCAAAAAAAAATTCCTAGTATGGGACTAAATTGACTTCCCAACAACCTTTATGCACCATAAAATACTGCGCATCTTAAACTCATGAGACCACAGATTATATGAAGTACTGTCACAGGTTTTATCCCTGCCTAGAAGTGCCCTCCAGCTTTGATGTTTCCTGCTTTAAAAAATACCTTCTTGCTAAACGCATTGACCCAATGTATGCATAAATGCTACAGACCAAAATCAACACCTCCTCTAAAGACAAAGATAAGAAAGAAAAAAAGCAAGAACATAAGCGATACATACAATATCACAGTGATATACAATGATTTCAACTTGTTAGCAAAGTCAGGCACTAAACTCAGGTTCTCTAAATTTTATACCTGCTGCCTGTGTGTGCAGGAAGGGAGTTTAATGATAGCCATGAGGGAGCTCTCTAGGGTGGTTTATGAATGGAATTTGAGATAAGTACCCCAAGGCAGAGTTTTAGTTCTTCTGAACTGAAAAGGAACATAAGGTATCCACCTACTGAACAAACACAGTACAAATGGAGAAAGTTTGTAATTAAAGATCATTAAAGAGTCAAAGTTACATGCTGGCCTCCCAGAGCTTTATCTTGTGTGACTCTGCTGGTCCGTATGCACGAGTCCCTGTGAGAGCACTCCCAGAGCATTTCCGAAATGCATCACGGTGCCTGTGGAATGTGGCTGTTATCCTGGCACTCTCCACATGCTTTCCTGGAGCAGATGTATATCTGCACCTGTCTGCCCTCCCTGTTCATTCCCACCACAGGAACCTGAGTTTCTCAGGCGGTCACTGTGCCCCTGTGTCCTTGTGCAGCTCCCAGCGGGTGCTGTGGCTGCTCTGCTGCCCTGCACGTGGCCAGATGGGCTTGAGGTGCAAAGGTGGGGTGTCTCCTTACAGAAACATGGGCACTGCCACGTGGGAATGGCTTTCATCATGAGAAGGAGCTAAACTCGCATGTCAGCTCATCACTTATCAGCAGACTCTGTGTTCCTACTCTTTTCTCTCCTTTTTTGCTCACTTTCACAGGTGAGCTGCCTTCTTCTTGAGTATTTTAATTTGGCTTTCACAAACAGGAGTGTGACAGTGGTCACAGGGGTCTTTGGATGAGGGAAGAGGCAAGGATTTGACTCCATATTTCAGAAGGCTTGATTTATTATTTTATGACATATATTTCATTAAAACTATACTAAAAGAATAGAAGAAAAGGTTTTATCTCAGAAGGCTAGCTAAGCTAAGAATAGAAAAGAAAGATAACAAAGGTTTGTGGCTCGGACACTGTTTCCAAGCCAGCTGACTGTGATTGGCCATTAATTCCAAACATCCACATGAGACCAATCACAGACCCGCCTGTTGCATTCCACAGCAGCAGATAACCATTGTTTACATTTTGTCCCTGTGGCCTCTCAGCTTCTCAAGAGGAAAAAACCCTAAGGAAGGATTTTCATAAAAAGATGTCTGCGACACAGGAGTTATTGAGGGTGAGCACATGCAACCTATTCTGCCCAAATCCCAGGATGCTCCTTATTTACAGGCAGCCTTATGCTTCAGGAGGGACAGTGCAAGTGAATATGTCAGGAGAGAGAGAGCACCTCAAGGAAATGAAAATACAAGTGTTAGGACCACTTGACATAAGCTAAAGATGACCAAAAGAACTGGCTTGCCATGCTGACTGCATCCTGTTGAAGTGGTCACACAAATGTCACACAAAACCCAACATACAGCTTCCAGGCAGGAATATGATCATTTCCTTGTAGGTAGAGGGCTAGACATGGCTTTTGTTTCCTAAATTTAGAAATTTGGATTTCAGAAGAAAAACCTTTTTAAAGAGAGCTAACAGGATTTTGTTATAACGTGTAAATAATGATGAAATTTGATCTTGAAATAAAAAAAAAGAAAAAATATTCTCTGTCACTTTTAGCCCTTTTTCATCTTTTTAATGGTTGTTATTTCAAACTTAAAAGGAATAAAACCCCACAAAAGAGTTAAGTAAAGTGGTTTTGATTCATGTTTTAGTCATATGACCCATACTAAAGCATTTTCAAAATTTCATTTTGTGAAATAGTCCCTAAAGTGTGGCTTTTTTAGTATCAATTTTAGTTTTTAGCTTCCAACTTTTTTTTAATGAGATCCATTTCAATTTTGAAATTTATTATTAATCAATTACCTTTTTCCATTTTTGGTCCAAGGAGTAGACATATGTGGCTGAGGCCACACTCAAAGGATTTGCTTCTTTACCCAAATTTTGAGTACAAAGTGGTTTTTTTTTTTTTACCATCCCTGCACTGAATTGCAAGGCAAAACCAGGTAAGGTAGTTCTTATAGTTCAACTTTTTATCAACATACTTAAAATTACTGTTTTGTGTCATTTGTTGCTGCTTTAGTAGGCTTACTTTGGTAAGCCTGGACTGGGGGAGCCAGACAGTGAACTGCTTTGTTCATGGTCTGTCACAAACGAACAACTCTTCAATATTTCCCGAGTGCTCCTTCCCCATTTTGCCTTCCCAGAAAACCCCTGGATATGCTCCCATAAGGTGGTAGAGAAGGGACTGACAAGGGTGAACCAGAAGTTGAGGTGAAGAGTAGGATGAGGGAAAGGAGTATGAGACCTCAAGAAAAAAGTATAAATCCTTCCCCAGCTTGAATTTCTGATGGGGGACAGGGGAAGCCTACAATTTCTATGAACTCCTAGTTATCCCCTACCAACCACACCTCTATTTTTATTCCCAAGAGTTTTGTGGCTTTCCACTTTCACCCATAAATCCCTGAATTTTCTTTGAGGCTTGTTCCAAAGCCCATGGTCTGCTCCTCTGAGCTGAGGTGATGAGAAAAGGGATTTTCCCAAGTGGCTAACACATAGGTGAGTGAGCAGTGGAAGAATGGAAATTTTGCAAGATGTGTATTGCTGAAATATAAAACTGTTCATAAAGGCATGTTCTGTCTTATTAAAAAAAATAAAAAAAAAAAAAGAAAAGAGAAGAAACAGAAACCTCAGGAAGCCACAAAGGCAAAAGTGCTGTATCCTAGCCTGTATTCAAGGTACACTTGCTAGCTAACACTCACATACACACAGAGTGTGTATATATGCATATATGTGCATATCATCAGGATCTACTTCTCAGTTGTGCCTATCAAAATGGTGTCTGTGGTGGAAGTGAACCATCTGCTTCACAGCACTTCTTTTTATAAATCTGCAGCCTGGCAGTGTAGCACATGCAGTGTCACTTCAAGCCCTACTCCCCCAGATGAACTCCAATATGTCACTGGGTCGTCCCCTCAGCTCCACGTTGGTTCTGTAAACAGAAACCCTATCTCCCTGCAGTCTGAGTCAGCAGCTGTACTGGAGTGGGACCTCTCTTTAAGGCTTGCAGAATGTGTAATCTGATGTCAAAAGAACCACAGAAGGGTATTTGCCACCTGACTCTGGAATGGACAGCAGCCTTTTAATAGGAGTTTCCACAAGTCTGTCCTCATGGGCATAGATTAAACTTCTGCTGCATTTGCTGGACTTTTCCAGCTTGCTGGACTTTTCCAATTTGGTGGTCTCTTCCACTTTAAACTATTTTTCTGGGAGTTCTGGCTCTCAACTTCTTCCCTGACTTCATGCCATTTTAGGAATGATGTGCTATGTGCTTATCAGTTTTCCATATTAGATATGCAATGTGCATACAATGCTTACCTTTAATTTTGGGATTTACTCCTAAATCCCCCTCAGGCATCAAGGAAATAAACGTAGCACAAGCAATCTGTCTGAAAAGTCCAGGCAGGAGCATGAGCAGACCTAAAGAAGCATTGTGAAACAGCGTGTTGACATACAGCTGCTCTCATCATGCATGCCATTAGAACTTCTACACACATTTCAGTGCCCTCCTGCCCGTACAGCTTATATAAATTCCCCTCCAGCACTACCATTAAACATGTTCAAGAAACAGCCCACAGCTTATGGTAGATAATGGTTCCTATTGACACCACAGGAGGGCAAAGATGTTTGTGCTAGAAAGTGTTTGTAGTATTTTCCAAAGATGGGACATGTAATGACTGTACTTGGGTCAACTGACTCCTTTTTCCTGTTGCATTTTGATGGTAAAGATTAATTTCTTGCTTTCTTTGTCTTCAATCACTGATAGAGCAGAAATCTAATTAATGAGATCACACAAGTTTCCTGTGGCTGATGATATGTTATTATTGACACCAGTCTATAAGCATAAGGTGGCACAGCTTCATCAGTATTTTTTGTCTTTTATTACTTGAAGGGGTTAAAGTCACTTACACCAACTTCTGACTTCTCCAGAAAAAAAAAAAAAAAAAAAACCAACACAATACTTTGTCACAAGTTATGTTGTGTGGGAGAGCAGACAAAATGGAATTAGCAATGTTCTCCACATCAAGAGCACACAGCATGATCTTGTTAAAGAATTATACTGCTTCATAATCCTCAAACAAATAACATTATGATATAATGGATTGTTTTTTACTTCCTAAGCAGAAGATGGTAGGTTTGTTTTTCCTATTAAACTCAATTTTCATTTCAGACACAAGACAAATGGTACATTGATGCATTCACTTATCTGTTTCTTGAAGTTTACAGAAGCAAAGAGGATTTTTTGGATCCATTGGTGTCAATAAAACTTACTCTCCTGAGTCATAATTTATCCTTTTTTCTTTTCTGCTGCTTTGAATCTGAGTATTGATGGAAGAAACTGTAATCAAATACACTTGCCATTCTTGATAACAAACAAGTTGTTAAATACA
Source organism: Melospiza melodia melodia (assembly GCF_035770615.1). Lineage (NCBI taxonomy): Eukaryota > Metazoa > Chordata > Aves > Passeriformes > Passerellidae > Melospiza > Melospiza melodia. The sequence continues at coordinate 85,460,905 of NC_086197.1, read as the reverse complement.
TATTTTTTTTTCATCTTGATTTCAGAAATAGATAAAAAATATTTCTGGGTCAAAACAGTCATGATTTAAAAAATCCCCATTTCTTGCTTTTCTCTGCTGCAGCCCTTTGGCAACAAGACTGACTGGGAAAGGGGTCCAAATTGAAGCTTAGTGCCTTACCCTGCAGAACCTCTCCTTAAAATATAACTGATAACAGCACTACGAACTTGGTGTCAGGTCAACTAAAAGTTTTATATTTCTCCTTTATCAATCTTCTTGTTTGATGCTTCAATTTTCAAATGAACATTTCCAAAGAGAAAAATAAAAGTGTATCTCACAAAAAAACCATTGAAACTATACATTCCAGATTTAAAAGAAAAGGATTATTTTTAAAGCAAAATTGTTTGACAAATGCTAACAAATACTTCTAAATAATGTTGATCAACTTTAGAATGTATTACTTAGATGTAAATTTAAAAATCTGAAAAACATTATGCCAAGTATTTAAAAATCTTGAAGTTAAAAACATTTGTGCCCCTGATTATTAGCCACTAATAACTTCTTTTCTGCATTGGATTGACGATGGAGTAATCTTCCTGCAAATTAAAATGCCTTTAAGGCAAATACAAATATGTAAAACTCATTCTATTCCTGACTTGTCAGGGTTTATCCCATTTTCTTGTCACAGTCCTCAGTTTCTTTTTGCCATGACAATGTTTTCAGTCAAATTAAAAAAAAAAATAATTGTGCAGTATCAAGGATTTTGAGGTAATTTCTCTTTTTTTTGGTCACAATTTCTTTATGGTAGCTCAGTAAAACGTGGTTGCCTCAAACTGTGTCATCAGCAGCTAGTTTGGAACAAAGCTCAAAAAACTATTAAACATACCAAAACCCCCACTATGTCTAAAAAATTTGAAGGACGATTTTATCTTTCATAGGAGATCCCAATGTGATATTTATAATAAATTATAATATGTGCACATATATGTGCACATATTATAATTTTCCAACCACATTTCCTGAGAAGTGATGAAGACAATGACTCCCTGTGTCCAGGAAAGATCGCTGTACTTCAAATAGCAGTAAGGTGTTGGTGAATTTAATCTTTTCCTTTTGAGTCTATTGCTGAAGGTTATAAATTTTGCAGATAATTCAAGTATTACAGAAGTTTTACAGAAAGAGAAGATGACCATGAAGAAAGAAGAGCTTCTGTCCATCTGCTTATCAACACACATGGTAAAAAAAGGCCAGATTCCAAATTTGACTGCATGCCTCCTTTTCTTGAAATAAAAAGGCTCTGCCTCAGACTTTCACATGGATCAGGTAGATGATGACTCTGAATACACTGGATAAATTCGCTAGTTTGCAGTCTCAGCTCTGTCCTTGAGTAAGCAGCATGTAGAGCCTCCCTCTCACTCCTGCATCTCCAGAGTGTGTCTTTCATGGATGAGCAGACCTGGCAACAGTGGAGGGACAACTGCCCCACATGGCACTGCCATAATCCAGCACCAAGATACCAAGAGGAGGTGGGATCACACAGACCTAACAGACGTGTGCCTCTTGGGAATTCTGTGATATATTTACATAACCACTGTAGGGGGATAGAACATAAGCAAATAAAGGTAGTACAGAAAGTAATCTTACCCCCTAAAGAGTTGCAGCTGAGCCAGTTATTAAGGATTAGGAGCAGATCTGAGTTTAACAGGCCACAGCTGTAGCCAATAAGAAGAGTGTTATAAAAGAGTGGGTTGGTTGGTTGGTTGGTTGGTTGGTTGGTTGGTTGGTTGGTTGGTTGGGAGGGAGGGAGGGACGGAGGGACGGAGGGACGGAGGGACGGAGGGACGGAGGGACGGACGGACGGACGGACGGACGGAGGGAGGGAGGGAGGGAGGGAGGGAGGGACCTGGAGTTAGTTAGGTGCTGTGAGGGCAAGGAAGAGTCAGTGCCTAGAGGAGGTGCCTACAAGAAACTTCAAGGAGGTACAAAGCCCTAGCAATATGGAACCCTTGCAGTGTAATGACAATAGAACTTGTGTAATATAATGACAACAAACCACCTTAAATATTGCCCAAACACTGGAATGGTGTAAATAGCTCAGTAATAAACTATCAAGAGGAAGAATATTTTTGCAGAAGAGGTAGTGACAGTAAAGGAGATAGGGGAAAAGACAGGTGAAAACAGAACCAAACAAAAGCCCCAAATAAAATAAAGGGTATATTTTCAGATGAGAATTAATGCTTGCTATAAGAGACAAAAAAAAAGGGAATCGGTCTGATGGCTCACAAGACCTGGAAAAATGCATTCATTGTGACACTGTGGATTTCTCTACTGAAGGGGAAATTCCAGTTAGAGGATGTACAGTTCACCAGCACACATTGCCTCTTACTACCAATACACACAATGGCCTGGGCTTTTGCTTGCACCTGGGGGAACTCCCCCATTGTCCTGTGCCAGGCTGCCACCTGCACACTCTCTTCTAAGGGCTGCTGGGTGCCAGCAATGCACAGAGCAGCATGAACACAGGTGAAACGAAAGCCAGAGTAAAGCTCCGTTGCTGTCCTAATGTTCTTCCTGCGGTTCCTAGTGAATGTTTCATAGTGTTCTCTGCAAGTTTAGAGCCGATGAAAGACCTGATTGCGCTGACCTTTGATGCTAAGGCAGCTGGTATTTTAGGAGTCAGGTCAAGAAGGTGACCCAGCCACAGTTAAGGGCATTGAAGTTCTGGACTGAATGCAGAAGTCAAGGTAGGCACCCCAGAATGACATTCACTCTAAGGTAGAATTTGCTTACAGCTATCAAGTAGAGAAAGCTGATCCCTCCCCTGAATCCGAGCTCTTCATTTAGAGATTTAGAGATGCAGGAAGCCATCACAGTCTCTTCCTGTCATACCCTTTCTAGAGAGTGGGCATGAGGACAGTTTCAAAGAACTGGGCAGGAATTACTTTTAAGAAAATGTAAACCTTTATAAATGGACACAGTGCTTTTTTCAAAGGACAGTTTCAGAGTGGGAGCTTAGTCACAACTGGGAGACACTGACCAGGTTTAGACCGCAAAGCCAAGCATGGGACTGCTATCTAAGACCAACTTGTACAGATTGATCATATCCATGTAACAGACCACTTGGCTCTGCGTCACTTTTTATCCAACAGTGGTATTCTTAAAGCCCTTTATGGAATCTTTTCTTATGAAGTTCACTTATTTCTCACTGGAATTGTCTGAATAAATGGGGAGAAGTTGTGGTGCAACCCACCAGATCAATGCCTATATATAGCATGAGACTGAGAATGTGGTCAAATGTGGTCTGATCTGCACAAAAGCTGAGCCAGGCTGTGCTAAAAGGCAAACAGTGAGGATGACTAGCAGTGTCATGCATGAGTTTTTTCTGTGTGACATTATGAGCTCAGATTAGTATTCTAGGTCTTCCTACATTTGCTTTCTCTCAGGACAATCTCAGTCATGAACAAAAGCAGAGGGAGGATAGTCTCCAACTGTCAAGTGGGAGTGCAGGATTTTGTGAGGGTGGAGACTGCAAGGCTGGCCAGATCTAAGCCTCTGACACAGAGAAAGGGTGCCTGGGGTGACTGTCCTTCCCTCTGGGCTCACATATCTTACAGTGAACAACCAGAACTGCACAACGAGCTCCCTGCCTGCCTGAGGAAAGAATTTGCCTCACATCTACTGACAGATCTTCAATCACTTGGCAGACTTTAAGAAAAGGAAAATAGAGAGTCTGTCCCCATGTGCATATATGAGCATGTGCATGTGTCAGAGGGGGCTGTCCCAACACCCACTCCTTTAAAGAGATGTTGCTTAAGGTTGTATTTTCTGAGGGTCTTAATATGAGTATGTTTGAAGCCCACTCACTGGGTTGACACTCCTCCACCTCTCCCTGAAAATTTTAACAAAGCAATGACTGCTAGATGCATCCCAGCATTAGAGACCAAGCTGCTCTGGCTGCCAGTCTGTATGTATGCAGAGAAGAACCCTTGGCTCCCAAGCAGTTTAGAAGTCAAACACAGATGTTTGCAGAAAGCAAAACTCTTCTAGGGTGAAAAGGTGAATGATTTTTTAAAATTATTTTTATTTTTGCTCTCAATTTTATCTCCGATCATTTCCATGTCTTTTATTGTATGCTTTTCTGGCTTGGCCTGACTCTTGCATGTTGGTGCTGAAGCAGGATAACCTTGGGTCTAAAAGCCAGGAAAGAGGAAGATTACTTTCCCCACTGATCAGGTATAGAATCTGGAACTGATTTTTCAATTCTCTGCTCTATTTAATAAACACTTCATTCTTTCTGGGATTGGTGTGGTTTAGGATTATTAGAAGACTGACCTTTGAATATGGATCCCCTTTTCCTCTGATTAATTCTGTTATGTCAATATTTATATTGTACTCAAAGGAATGTCTTTATTTGTGTTTGGGAACTTATCCAAAATTTGATTGTCTGGGAGAAAATAGTCTGTTTTGTGCATGTAAAAGCTGTTTTAGGTCAGGGAGAAAAGAAGTAGGTCAAATTTTATATCCTCACATTTTGATCTAAGGGATGGGAAAACAAAAATAAAAAGGCATCACATGACTTAATGCTTGTGCTTTGAGACTCTTTTTCTATTAGAGTTACTCTGAGGACACACACACAAATCTGTATACACAGATACTACGGCAGCAACAAATCAACAAGCTCAGTTATGTGGAATGGGGCGTATCAAGTTTGTAAACAGATGTATGGTCCAGGTAGCCATTTATTCTCACTCCCCTCTTGAAGTCTTGGAACTGCAGCACGGGTGGGGACAGTAAAAGGCAGAAAAACAAGTTTGTCATACATTCAGCTGATATTGCATGGAGTTAATATCTGCACACAGAAAAATATTCACTCTTCATCTCATTGTTATTTTTATCAATCCTAGGTCAAGGAGTGCATTTGGTGTTAATTTTTTAAGTGGTCTGAAATGGTCATTTTTTAAAATGGTCTAAATAGTTTTAATTAAAACAGCTTAAAGCTTTAATCACAAATTATGTAGCTGAAGACTTTCAGATAATTTTTCCTTCATATATTAAGCTTCTGAAACATGATTGTGCAGTGACACCATTTCTAGGTAAGTACTTTAAAGTAACAACAGTGGCAATAATGTCCTGGACCTTTAAGTGCCAGGTGTCCACAAACTAGCTCTTCTCTGGGGAGCTGAAAAGAATGCAAAGAGAAGCATTAACTGCCTTGGCTGGCAGCCTAACCTGCAGTGCTTTTGCCTCTACTGTGGGAAAACTTACTGCAGTGTCACAGCCCTGCTAGTATCAATTAGTGTCAATATGAACAAAGAACACCAGATATAAGGCCAATGTTCTGGAAATATAACAAGCAAAATGATGTTTTGTAGCAAAGCTGAAATTCCACTTTGTATGTGAAAGAGGATCCAGGAAAGGGAAAACAAAAGCAGATTAGTCATACATCTAAATTTAGGGGTTTTTCCGTACATGCTACTGTTTCAGATCAGTCATGGAAATTAATGAGTTCAGTGTTATGAGATGAAAAGAATCTCATAGTGACCTGATATGAACTCATGGAAGCCTGATAGGAGGATTTGGCAGGGAATGTAGAGAACCTTTTTATATCATCCAATGGCTCCTTTTAACAGTAACCACTATCATGTTGTCAGCTGAGCAAATAAAATTGGCCCACTTCTCAGGCCTCCCCTTCAGTGTGTTCCAATATCAGAGCTGGCTTGATTTTCTACCTCTGCTTAAGGCAGCCCTTCCCAGAGGGAAAGGGATCTGTTGACCAGGAGAATTGTCCCTTCATAGGGACCTCCTTCTCAAAGAAGTGAAGGACAGCATGAGGGACACCTGCTCACCGTGCAAGCAACTTAGTTCTCATGTTCAGTGCAGGCAAAGTTTGGAAATAAGAATAGCTAACCTCTGGTTATTATTAATTTTTCTTTGTAACTTCTGCTCTGTGTCTCTGTGTTCTGTGCAGTTGTGTACTTGTACAATAAAGGTGAACATAAAGACCTATAGAAACTGAACCTCACGGTATAGAACTATTCTAATTTACATGTTTGACACTATCAATTGCATCCCATGGGTGCAGGGACAGCACTGACACAGCCTTACTGTCATTGTGTACTCTCCAAAACCAGAGCAGAGATTGCAAATTGGAGGAGTTTGGTTAAAAGTCGCTACAATCAGTTTTCTAGCATCTAAATTAATCAAAATGACTAAACAGTTGAAGCCCAGCTTAAAATCCAACCTTGATATTTGTTCTTCTTTTGCCCTGGTATATACGATATTTATTTATTTACATTTATTTTTTTGACTTTTTTAATGTAAAAATTACCTTGTAATGTGATTTTAATAGGGTTTGGAAATGAATTTTTGCCCTAAGAACATTTTGTTCAGGTGTGTGCAAATCAGAATCACCCTGTAATTAATCATAATTTTGTATGTCTGCTTAGAAAATAATAGTGTCAAAAGTCTTATTATTGTTTTCCTGTGCATTGTTCTAGATAATACACACCTCAGAGAACACACATGTGCTCTTTCCCTCTCTGAGGGAGAGAAAAAGGTAATGTGTGACTCCTTGCTAGTGGTAGAAATAATGCAGCATTGCACACAGTTTCCTGAGCCAACACTAAACAACCCATCTTGGACACTGGAAACAGTACAGATTTGTAGAGACCTCTGACTGGGTTACATTTATGGTCCATAAAAATGCTGGTACCTGAGCAAATCCATGATTGGAGTCATCATCAGCATCTCCCCAGGACACTGCAGGACCATCAAGGAAAACTTTGAGGCCCAGGGACTTCAGTCATTGCTGAGCAGCAAACATAGAGGTTTTGAGAACCTAGAGCTTGAGATTGGCTCCTTGGTGAAGTGTCTGAAAACAGTGATGGATAGCTAGGCTGTGTGATGGTGTAAACTTGAGGACCCCCTCCAAGCTATTGGTTTTGGTACCTCTACCCTGGAAAGCAATAAAAGAAACCCAGGATGATTCAGTCAGAATTTCTTGCGATTAAAACAGTTGTGATATTATTCCCTATGCAATCATCACTCTCCTCAGTTTACTTGAATCTTTGGCAGAAGACTTGCAAAAGAGATTATACAAGAGAAAGAGAAGTTCAGAAATGCCACTCTCTAGTAAAACCAAAGTATCTTTTACAGAAGTATTCTCCTAATCTGAGTACAGCCTTTGGAATTGCCCATGAACTAGCAGCTTTCTCTTTCAGTTATTCTGTTACATAAACAAAATAGTTATAGTGAAGAGGAAAAAGGTTTCTTTATTCAAGGTGGCCATATCATCTTTAATAAAAATTAAGTATTTCAAGGAACAAAAAAAAGGTACTGACCTACTCAAACTTGGGTCTTCACAATGCTGGTACATGGTAAACATTTTCATAACTTCATGGTATTTTTCAAGAATTGTTTGGTTTTCAATTCCTTGATGTTAGCACCTATGATGTAGACCAAAATTCTTGTTTACTTGTCTACCTTTATTGTCTCCAATGTTTTTTTTTTTAAAGAGGACTTGCACTTTTCCAGGTTTTATCAGTTTTCCTTGATATTGTATTAGATTTCCCAAAGCAACAATGCAAAGTTCCACCTCAAATTGTCAAATGGTATACCATGTTGTTTAATCTTCTTTACTCATTTGTGTTCCCTCCTTCAGAAATTGGAGGTCTGAATATCCTGTCTTGAATAATTATTTTACCTGTCTCACACTGATACACAGAGCATGACTAGGCAGCAAAAGAAGATGAAGAACTCAGCAGTTCAAACAATGTCAGAATAGTGCTGGACGTAACTGATATAATTGAGCTAGAAAACCCCTCAGAAAATCACTCAATGAGTCTCCTTGCCCAAGAAAGGATCAATTCTGTCTATGGGACTCTTGAAACCTTACTTAATTTATCCTGAAAGACCTTCAAAACTGGAGTTTTCATGATCATCCCACACAATCGATTTCAGGGTTTCACTATTTCATTGTTAGGAACCTCTTCTTGACATCTTAAGTTAAGATCCCTTGTTGAAATTTAAAACCATTTGGTTGTAAAAACACATGTGAAATTTGTAGTCTGGACACACAGACTTTAAAGAAACTCACCACAGTTTTTACCACCTTTCCTAAAGTTACACTTATTTATCACTTTCTGTTCCATTATTTTCCAATGGTGTGATTTTGGTCTTCTTCTTACAAGGATGACATTTTTTTCTCCATGCCTTTTTTTTCAAATAACTAAAATTATTTTGGATTCTGGTCCTATCTTCAAAAATGCTTTCAGTCCTTTGAAACTTACTCTTTTTTCTATCATTCAGGATTTTTACTGTAAATATCAAGTATCAGGGCCAGATGCACATCCCATAAGCTTCACTAAATGCATCCTTATGTTTGAACTTGAGGGAACAATCTGTGATAATTTGTAAATTGAGTCAATTTACTTCCCTCCACACTGAAACAAGTGGAAAACCAGTGATCAGTCTATGAGTCAGGTGCAACTTTGCTTTTCATGTTTTCTTGAGGCACTGTGATCAGTTTCTGTGCTAGATATGTAATAGTGTCCAGCAGAAGTCTTTCCATGGAAGGAGCAAAGTGTATGCTCTGGAATATTAAATAGAGCTTTTGATGCAGTGGCAAGAAAGATGAAGAAATCAATCATCAGAATATTAAATGAAAGGAGGTGAAGGATATCACAGTGCTCCTTGAGTGTGTGTAAGAGGAAGATTTCTATATTAAATTTGGAGCAATCATGACTGCAATCTGGGTTGGAAGTAAGAATAAATGTTGAATGTTAGGTATTTCCACAGAGAACAGAAAAGAGAGCAATGACAGACATAAGGCTCAAGAAATGATCATCCAGTGAAGTGGTTTACCTGCACTAAATTATTTACCTGCATTAAATTATTTTCTTTATGAATAAAAAAGAAGTAATAAGCAGCTATTTAATCCTTCTGAAACTTGATCCAGACCCACTGACACCAACAAAAAACTTATATAACTTCATGGGATTTGGAGTAAATCCCTTAGAGTGTGTCACTGAAACATTACAGGATAAATTGTTACCTAAATCGAATTTATCATTGGAGCCTGTTATGTCCAATATAGATTCCTTCTGTTCTTTACTAGCTCTTCCTTTCATTCATTCATTTATTCATTCATTCAAATGAGATCTTAGCATGCTGTAATCAGTCTGCTTACTGGAAAAAGACAGGAAATGTGCACTGTGAACTTTAGCTAACAAGAATTATGGTTTCAAAAATTATCTGTTCCAGCACATATTTTTAAATACCTTTCATAATTATGAAACTTAAAAAAAAAAAAAAAAAGCCACAAAAATCCCTCATACACCATTGGGGGACACTCCTCATATTCCATTAGATTTGTGGTTCTTATCTGATGAAAACAGCACTGAGCTGGAACAAACAATGCGTCAAGGATGATTATGCAACATGAGATGAAGAAATATTTCTCAACCCAGTGCCAGGAAAGCTACAGGCAATTCTGGAAGTCACATGCTTTCTGGTGGGATTTTTTTGCATTTTTGTTTTTGTGTCTTGTACAAAAAGATAGTTCTATTTCGGAAGTCAAGTTGCAGGAGGAAACAGCCAGTAGAGAGGATCTTTTCTGTATTTGTGAATTCCGGCTGAACCACAATGAGTACATTCTTCCTTCTCTCTTTTGTGTGTATGTTTAGAGTTTTGTTCTTTTAGTAGTGAAAGTTTAATGGATAGAAAGGGATCAATGGAGGCATTGTTGAACTGACCTCTGGTGACCATCAGAAAACAAACGAGGGCCAGCAGATGGACACTGCTCTAGCTAGCCATATCTGCAGGGTATCACAGCTATTTTCAGTTGAATTATTGTATACTAGATTCTATACTGTTATGTTTGCTCATAGTGTCATAAAGACTAAATGTCTATGGGAAACTAAACACTATATGGTAAGAAAACAGCAGATAAATGTCTGGGAAAATGACAAAACAAAGAAAATAAAACAACAGGGATTTTGCTTAGTAGTGTATATTAAGTCTGAAAAGCAGTGATAAAATAGTAAACAGAGCTATGAAAAATTTAAATACAAATGAAACCAGATTACTGTGATTTTTGTGTCAGTTTCAGCTGTCCCAAGTTAGCAACAACATTTCTGTGTGAGGTAGATGGAGGCTGAACAAATCCAAAACCTCAGTGAAGAATTTGATAGGGCCACAGATGGGTTGGTTACACAAGGCTGGCAGAACTATCACCCTAACCAGCATTGTCTAACCCCATAGCCTGGAGATAGTCCCAACTTCATCTATATAAGCCACAGCTGTAATATGGAGCAAAATCACTAAAATTGCTTTTCGAACAGGGATCCTTTTATACCAGCATGCATACACTAATTTTTATCTTGATAAATTCCAAATTTTGCACAAGTGTTACTAACTCCAGTCTGTGAAAGGCTTAATTCCGTTGCCTCAAAATATTGTCATATGCATATTGTCGGAAACTTCAGCGTTTAGCTAGTCAGTGAGGGCTGGATGTGACAGAAGAATAATAGACAATCTTCTTCTGAAAAGGACAGCCTGATGCAGAAGTAGCAACACAGAGTTACAGAGTCGCAGAATCAGAGAATGGATCAGATTGGAAGAGACCACGCTGGGTCATTTGATCCAATCTCCCTGCCCAAACAGGATCATCCAAGGGCACAAGGCACAGAGTTGCATTTGGGCAGCTCTTGAATGTCTCCAGTGAGAGAGACTCCACAACCTCCCTGGGCAACCTGTTCCAGTGCATAGTTACCCACACAGTAGATAAGTTCTTCCTCCTGTTCAGGTGGAGCTTCCTGTGCATCAGTTTCTGCCTGTTGCCTCTTGTTCCATTGACTGGCAGCACCAAACAGAGCCTGGTCCATCATCTGAACACCTCCCTACAGATGCTGACAGATATTGATGAGGTCTCCTCTCAGTCTCTTTTCAAGGCTGAACAGGCCCAGCTTCCTCAGCCTTTCCTCACGAGAGAGATGCTTCAGTCCCTTAATCGTCTTTGCCGCCCTCCCCTGCACCGTCTCCAGGATCTCCACGACTCTCCTGTGCTGAGGAGCTCAGAACTGGGCACAGCATCCAGGGCAGCCTCACTAAAGCTCATTAGATGGGCACGGTCACCCCTCCTGGCCTGCTGGCAGTGCCCTTCACACTGCCCCCCAGGATTCCATTGGCCTTCTTGGCCCTCAGGACACACTGCTGCCTCAGGGACAGCTTGGTGTCCAACAGGGCTCCCAGGGCCTTCTCACATGGCTGCTCCCCAGCAGGCCAGCCCCCAGCCTGTGCTGGGTGTGGGGGTTATTCCTCCCCAGGGGCAGGAGCCTGCATTCGCCTTTCTTGAATTTCACAAAGCTCTTTGCCCATCTCTCCCAGCTGCCAAGGCCCCTCTGAAGGGCTGCACTGCACTCTGAGTGTCGGCCACTCCTGCAAGGTTTGTCCCATCAGTGAGGTAACACACCACACATTCCTGCTCTGGCAGCTGAATCCCACCCTAAGCACAGACTTCTCATCACAAAGGAAAGCTGCATTTAGGAATCCAGACACGAGAGATGGCACCTGGGCACCTAAGTTTGGTTCATCAGTCTTGATTTTTCGTGGACAGTAGTGAATAAGTCTCAATTATTTACAAGGCCAGTTTAGACACATATTTAATGCCTGCATAATTCTATTTTAGTGTATTCTTTCGAGGGCTAAATCCTACCTAAACATTCATATACTGCTAGTATTCGTCATTTTATATAACAAATATTACACCCTCGCCTTCGAAATTACAGATTCCTAAAGAAAAATCACTATTGTTGAAATCAGGGTTATAGTGGGTAAAAGCTTAGGGACAATACTTTAAACAAGCCTATTATCTCTTTGTCTCAGGGGAACTACTTAGTTGCTGTGAAATAGACACTAAATATTAACAGTCAGAGAGCTATTTCACACTTGCACCTTCACCCAGATTCATTTGCCAAGTAGGTAAACAAGATTAATTAGTTGGAGGATTATGTTTTGTTTTGTGGAAGTGGGAAAAAAAATGTTTAATCATGTGAATCACTGGTAGTATCTAACAAAAGCTTACTCATTCCTGTGGGTAAATCAGGTGATCAAGAGAAACAAAGACTGCTAAGGGACAGGCAGAGTCACAACTTCCTGCCTCTTGAATCAGGAATCTACTATGTGTAGCAGCAGGGTTTTGCTTCCTTATTTTCCATAATGTCACTTTCTCTTCTAAGAAAAAGAGGAGCAACCTCCCCTTCCCACACCCCCAGGAGAAAAGGGAAAAAAAATAAAAATAAAAAGGGGTGTGGTTATGCAGATCTTTCCTTCCATTGTTCTATGTTCCATATGGAATGACCGTGGATGATGAAAACAGAAAACAAGACTAAAACAATCCTTTTATTCTCTTCTATTGAGCTCTAAACCAGATGATTGATTGATTCAACTTGTTTTGATTCAACTTATAGTTTTATATAAGGAGTGGTAAGAATTCTTTAGAAAACCTGAGGTATTTTCCTCGCAGTTTTGCTTCTTCCTCTTTTTGTTAACTACCCTTTATTTATTGTTAATGGGGAAACTGACATGAAGAGAAATATTGTCCTTTCTCTCTTGAAATTTAAATATACATAACCACAACCTGGCTCCAATCCCACAAATAATCCAAAATTCAGATACACTATGCATCTCTCTCTTTTGAAAATCCTTCAAAGAACTTTTATGTCATTTTTTTCTTCCACAGCAGATGATCCAGTAGCTTGGAGAAGGGTGACAACCATACAGAGTAACTTTCCTAACTTCCCAGACATCTTGAAAACATCTGACAATGCCAAGAAAAAGAATATTTTTTTTAAATGACAGAAGAACGTATTAAACAATCTTGATTGATGGATGGATTAAGGTGGTGCTCTTTTATCTAAATCTGAGCATATTTGTGTTCTGAGGACTTCAAGGCTACAAGCACTGTCCCAAAAATCAGACAAAACAGGTCAGATTATTCTCTCAGTTATACTGTTATACAGGAAATCTGTATTGAATCCAGTACAATTTTGAACTGAGACAGAATCTTCACCACAGAATATTAAAACCCTAGATTAATTGTTCTTAGACTATTTTTAGTGCCTATGCATATTAGCAAATATAATATGTACTTAATGCTATTTCTTTTTATATCCATTTCACTTGTACTGTTTGATGCTTGGTATCATAAGCTAAATTTCAGCAATGAGAATTATTCCCTAACAGGAATAAGCATCTAGAAAATCTTCAAAAATTATGTCTGCTTTTCTTGAGCCTTTTGGGACTTTGGCCAGCAATGAACAGATGTTCTGGGAAGAAAAAGGAACAGGGATAAAGCATAATGTAAATATGTGCTATATATTTGCTACTGCTCTGAGCTTTCACACAAAAGGTGATTGAGATGAATCAGGCACCATGGTGGAGTGCTGGGAGCCCAGCCACACTGTACTCTGAGCACAGGAATTTCTGGGCTCACTTACAGTTTCATGGGTCAAAATTAAAGGTGATTGTTAACAAGTCAATGATTGGGGTTTTTTTCTCCTGCTTCACCCCATATGCAGATCATTTGAAACAATCTAAATACCTGTTATGGTGTATTACCCTGTGTCTTCAGGAAAACCTATTGAGAGGAGCCAGCAGATAATAAACAAAACCACTGCTGTTATGCATGTGCTGACATGGACTGCAGATGAGTCCTGTTCTAAGGGGTTTTTGTACGCTTGAGGGAAAAATCTTGTTTTCCATTCTCAATAGTTTGGGCTAACAGAAGTGAGGAATCCTCATTTCACAGAGAGGAAACAAAGCAATTGCTGAAGAAAATCTTCACTGAAGTGTCAGTTAAGCCCAGACCACAGGTATGAAGTAAAAGGCCTCACAAAACAGTCATCTTCCAATTAGAAAAAAACATGGTGCTTCCACAGAATGCTTCCTGCCAAGTTACATTGAACATGACCTGATATCCCCTTCAAGGATAAATATATGATTTTGTTGCTTATGTTCTTAGTACAGGCAATGAAGTCATAGAATCAGAGAATATGGTGTGTTGGAAGCATATCTGGAATATCAGAGTTGGAAGGGACCCACCAGGATCAGCTGGCCCAACTCCTGGCCATGCTCAGGAGCCCCAAGAGTCACACCATGTGCTTTCCACTGTAGAAATTGCAGGATATACCAGGTGGAAGGTATATATGATTTAGTCTACCTTTTCCTATGCAATAGCTTTCAATCTATCTCAGATAGACAGTATTCTAGACTTGCAACAGATCAACATAATTCTCTTGTATTGCTTTTGTTTATTGTGCAATATAGATGAGTGTTTCCTCTTCTGTACCCAAATATGGTATGGCCCCAAGTTACCCTGACCAAAAGCAGCACACCCAGGATGAACAAAAATCAAGTGAAAGTTAATAAACATAATGGTTTAACCACTGTAATTTCCTGAATCCTATGGGTGGCCTATATTTTCTCAAAGGTCATTCAGATTTGAGGTTTCAGAGTAAGTACTTTTCAGTGCTTGCTACTTAGTGGAATTTCCAACCTAGTTTTACATTCATAGGGGTATGAAGAGAGTTCATCACCCAAAAAACTAGTGGTCTGGAAAGGATTTTAACCATTATTTGAATACTGTCCTTGCCTTGCTCTCAAGCAGGGAAGACCATCACAACTTTTCATTGATTCTTCCATTGTATGTTTGAAATCATACTCTAAAGCCTACTTTGTTCACAATTCGAAGTATATTGGTGAATTTTTTTATATTGTAAGTGAGCAGATGTTTCTGACTTCTAGTGAATTTTAAGTTCCAAGTATCATCCTCAAGTGATTCATATTTTATGTGAAAAGATAAAACTCCGTTATGATTTAGATTTTTTTTTTAGCTTGCCAGTATATAAAAATAGAGAGGCATTGAAAGCCTTCATTTCTACCTCCTCTATTGATCACCCTGAAACAGCTGAAATGGAATTCAGATTTCTCCCTAAGGAAGTACAAATGCACTAAAAATCTCTTACCCCAGCTAATAGTCTACTACGCCAGAGTAAAATCAGAAAACTTAGTGAATTTAATTGCCCTTTCAAGGACGTGTTCCTATACACATGATCTGTGACCTGCAGTAAATCAAGCATGCATGACTGTGAACTAGCCTACTGCTTTTGTGTGGTGCCTCCCTCCTATTAAACAGAGGTATGGTTTGTCTCAGCAAAGACTGTAAAGATTGCCCATCAACCAGGAGCTGCTATCCTTTTTCTTTTAGCTAGAAACTTCCCCCTGCCCTAGAAGTTATATTCCTATCCTAAGTAAAATACATTTTTGCATTGTTTTCTTTTTACTTATTGCTGCTTTTTAATTGCACCAAATTCCAATATGAACATTCATTTAACGTTGCTTTGATAGCTGTAGATTTGAACTATGATACATTGCACCTCAAAGCTCCAAAGCATGTCAAAAACTCTATTCTGCATATTCAGAAGAGAAGGGGGAAAAAAAGAGAAAACTGCATCTAAAAGTTGATGAGGAGCAGAATTTGGGACAAGGAAGTAAAGGAAAAAATTACCCAGGAACCTTGACAGACTTAAATGTCAGGCACATTCTTCACAAGTACTGCTTGCATATTTGAAGGCCATTGCAGTCAAAATAGGACATTCAAATCTTACTCTTATTTATATAGTACTGGAGTGTATGAACTCTGGATGTATTAGTTCAAGGCCAACAAAGCTCTCAGTGGTTTATATTTGAATTTGATTTATGTATACAAGAAAAAGTTTATTTCTTCTCTAAAAACATGTGAGAGCTTTCTCAGAGGGTTTTCCAGGACCAGGGTACTCCAGGCCACTACAGCAACATCTGTAAACACCTGCACTGCAGATGCTGGCTTCAATCACATGCACTTGTGTAAAAATAAAACATTTGATGAGGTCCAAAAGCAACTTTTTAAAGTTCCCAAAAAAAAAAATGGAAAAGGATTGTGGAATCTGGTGGGTGGGCAGAGCACACAAGGTGATAGCGTAATGAGCAATAAACAACAGGATGGGACAGATTTAATTCAGCTGAATTTCCTCCTTGACATCTAAAAAGGAAAGAGACAACATTTCTAGTAACTTTAGTAGTCCTGTTGACTAAGACAAGATCTGACATTGGCAGTGCCAGAGCCTAGGTTAAAGGGCTCCCTTATTTATCCATATCCCCTCCCACTTGCATGGTGGCAGCAGCAATTTGGAGCTTTTCCCAGGCTGCTTCTGTTTTCTGGCATTCCTCACACAAGCAAAGTTTTTCACCTCTAAGGAAAGAGAGAAAGAAAGTGTGCCTCACATTGGTCCAGGGCTCTGAGTCTCCTGTGCACATTCCTGGGGCTGTGCTTGGTGCTTGAGCTCTCCCCTTTGTCCCCAGGAAAGACAGGGGCACCAGATGCCTGTCCCTGGAGCTGCAGGTTGCTAATGGGGCTGTGATGAATAGGGTGAAATTCATCATAGCACAGAGGAACACCGTGCTCCTAAACAGACCTGCAAGACTGAAGAAGGGAAAAGCAGGCATGAGGTGAGTTATTATGGGAAGCGTCAGAAAACTAGGATCCATGTCCAGAGAAAAGAACCTTAAAAAGTCTTGGCAATGTGAAGGAAAGAGGAGGAATGACTACTCCTCTGCACTTTTTCCAGAAGTAAAGGGTAAAAGAAAATTAGGGTCAGGAGATGATCTGGTAAAAGAATGAGTTATTCCATCAAACTCAGCTCTACAACTGGCATCAGGCCCAAAACCTGCGAGGCTCCTTGTTTTTCTGGGTCTTGTCATCTTGCTGGCAAGTGAAGGGCAGTCAGAGCTGCCACGTGTCACAAATAACACATGGCACATGAGCATCTGTCAGGCCTCCTCATACCCCAGGTGGAAGGTCACTCGCTGTGCTCCCACTGAGCACTATTTGTCTCTCAGGAATACGCTGCAGGCCAAAAGTCAGGCAATCACAGGCTCCAGACTCAGGGGACTCATGTTAATAATTCCTCGTGGTTCACAACCTTTGTAACCAGCCTGGGCTCCATTTCCCTTAGGAACTTGTCAGGCAGTTATCAGGAGATGTGTGAAAACAGAGATAAAACAAATGTATTATTAAACAAATAGCCTCACACTTAGGAAATGTGGACCTTTCAAGCTTTAAAGGAACATGCTCAGGTTCACCCCGTGATTCAGGAGCTCCTGCAATCCTATCTGGTGTGAGGGGTGTGTGGAGCACAGCATGCTGGAACCCCTCCAGCCTCACCCAGAGTTCTGCAGCTGCCAGCTGAGCACAGAAAAAGGAACATATCCAGCGTGGCTTCTCAGAATAAATTGATCCATACAGGTGAAGCAATCCTGAGAAGTTAGCCTCAGCCATCAATAAAACTGAAAACCCTAGAAACCAGGACAATGCCTACTATGCTAATCTGTGACCCGTTGGTTGAGTGAAAGATCAAATCCTTTGGGATTTGTCCTAAGAAATACCATGAAACTCTTTCTCTTCTTAAGAGAGTCTGTAATCTCTTGAGGGTATTGTCCAAACCATAAAAACCAGGTTGCTCCCATTGGGTCAGCTTGATTGCTATCTCTGCTCATTCTGTTTTCAGTGGAGTGTGGTGTAGCTGTAACCACTGAGCAAGGAAGAGAATGAATGTATGAATTGCTAAGCTGCATTAAAAGTTTAAGTAAGTGATAAGTGAGGAATTTTCTTTAATGGCTTATTTACTATACTTACAACAATGTTTTGAATTATGTAGTGAACGTTCAGATCTGTCACAAGACTTGCTTTGCCTGGAGACATACAACATGTCAGCCTGCTGCCGTGAGCTGTTTTGCTGTGCATTGCTGGGGATGTGTTCACTCTCACGCAAATCAGCACAGACCAAGCTGCACTCACAGAACAATTTTGTTTTCGGTAAGCGTGAATGAAAGTTTCAGGAAACAAATTCAGGTTTCCTAAAGTGAGAATAATTTTGCCCTGTGAAGTCCTCTTAATGCCAATGGAAGCTTAATTTTCCCGTTCCTTGAAAAGAAAAAAATGCATTATGAGATTTGTGGTAAGAGTTGCAATAGTACTAGTGAAGTAGAATCTGTGAAGACATAAGGACAAGGGGTATAGAAAGATTATATATTTAGAAAATATGGACAAGAGTTTAGACTTCAAAGCACCTTTTCAGAAAGAATGTTCTGGAGTTTTTTATAGTGAGATGTATTTGCTGAACTCTAACACAGGCAGTGATAGAATACAGGGAAATTTCTCTGAAAGCTTTTCCAGACTGACAAGAATTACACAGGAGATGCTATTGTCCCAGTCAACTGTCTGATGGGAGTTTGACTATGGCAGAGATGGGGAAATACAGGTGTGACACCTTTTTAAGCTTTAAATATTTGCCCCAGTGTAATTTTTGCATAGTGGTCTATAGTTTTGGGGCTCAGGAGAGGTTACAGAAGAGCTTTATGCAAAAAGTAATGCAAGAGTGGCACAGCAGCAACTTGAGCAAGAACAGTTCATTAACTAACTGAAGTCACCCTGCTCCTCTGCTTTGGTGACCAAAGAGTCACAGATCGTTTGAAAGCCTCACTCTACAGCTACATTTAGGGAAACAAAGTTGCCACAAGTGGTGTAGTGTGAGTGTGCTGAGTCAAGCTAACTATTCAGCCCTGTGAGTGGGTATCATGTGTGATAGTGCAGCTGTAATTTAGTGGTGACAGACATACTAATTAATCCCAAAACATTTACTAAGTTGACTATAAAATTAAAGTATCTAGAGTAAAGATAAGTCTCAAAAGAAAAAAGCCCAGCTGAAGGAACTGTGCCATTCCCTTGTAAACTATTGCTTCAATAAACTTCAAGCTGTTCCATTAAAACACAATTTGTTCCATAAAAAAAAAGCCCTGTTGGTTAGCTAAGGTAAGAGTAATCTAATCTAACTGTAAATGTCTGAGAGCTGGTCATTTCAGCTTTTCATTTGGTCATTTTAGCTTTTCCATATAGCAAGAGGTGAGCAACAGGATGATGCCTGTGAGCTGTCTTTGCATCACTATCTGAATGCAAGAGGAATCTGTCCCTGCCTGTTCCTCCTCAGTGACTGACTAGAAAGGGTGTAGGGAAAATTGTTCAGGCCTAGACATTTACATTTTAGATGTGTAAGTTAATGTACACTATGTCTTATGCTTTCTCTATTTTCCTACTCGTATTCCTTTCCTTCTTCTCTATTGTATAATCAGACCTCTAAAAGTTTAAATTGTCAACCCATGCATTGGGCAATTATTGGAAAAACACATAATAGTAACTAAGCTTTCATTAGTACAAAAATGCAGTAGTAGTTTATTAATTTTCTCACCTCACTCTTTAACCCTTGGCTTTAGTACGTGGGAGTTTGTTCCGGGCATGAAAGAGAAGCTCAGTTCTCTTGCTCGTTGAATATCTGAGTGTTATATTTTGTTTGAACTAAAAGCCCAGGCAGTGGCTACTTTGGAAGCATTCAAACATCATAAAACATGAGCAAGGGAGCATGCATAGCAAATAAAAGAATTCATTTTCACACAACCCACCATGATCAAAAAAATCATTATTAGTGAAATTGTTTCAGAAAATTCCCACTAGCAGCACTTACCAGTCTGCCTGGCTTGTGGCTTTATTTTACAAATCAAGCAACACAAAACAATACAGAGCATGAAACTTCATCAAACATATTTTTCCCTCTGTTTGACTGCTATCTTACTACAAAAGCCCAAACTGCTTAGTCAGAAATGTAAATAGCATTTTTGAGTTTGACTGATTTTGCTTTTTGGCAATTTCATTAATTTATTGTATGTGAAACATATTGTATCTATTATATATTTGAATGGTACAGCTTTCCACATTTCTGTACAGCAGGTTACTGCAAGATTTGTTAATGACACAATAATTGTGTTTGTCTGAGCTGGATTGTCACAACCCACCTGAGCTCTATGGAAAAGGTAGCTAATATGAACTCCCACTGGGAAAACAAAGGAAAGAAGACAAAAAGAAAACCAAATTGCAACAATTGAAAATTATTACTATCACTCCAGAATTGCTTATAATCCATGAGAACAAATAGAAAGCCAGGTGGAAATATTGCATTATCTATAGAGAAATTTTTGTTCATTTTCTTGTTCCATTTCTACTCAGCTTAGCACAGTTCTCAAGCAGAACTTCTGCAGACCTTAAACAAGATACTGCAGTTTGCTCTTGGATGTATTAACCTAGAAAGCAATTAAAATGCAGCTCATTTAACCCTGTAATAAAACTGCTGCGAAAACTGCAGGCAGCAGAGGAATCTGCAGAGTTCTGCAGTGCATTCTCACCACTTCTATGCAGAGCAGAAGATGCAGGTTCTGCTTCACAGCAAACTTTGGGGTTTGGAATTTTCAGGTCGAAACAAAATATTTGGAACATGTTTTCTCAAAATTTAGTTGTACCAAAACATAGGTCAAAATTTTATTGTTCAAAAACCTCGCTGAACATATCTTCAAAAGCTGTTCAGCCTCATTAATTATTCAGCTTAAATGAAACAACACCTTTCAAGAAAAATAAATTTTGTCAAAAACTGCCTGACTAGATCTTTCCTGTGTTAACAGAAGCCATGTAAAAATAGGTTTAAATGTATTTTTAGAATTGCAAATTAGGGGAAATCTATTTACTCGAGAAGTGTAGGCTCATAAACAATGCTTAGTTTCTATCTTCATCTAGAAAAAACTGGTATTTCTGTCAAGTTGTAATTACTATTCAAGGACAAAAATTACACTTGACTATTCAGGACAAAACCTTTAATTCCTGCTAAGAACTCAGCAACCTTTCTTTTACTGACCTCTGCTACAGAGCTATCTGTCCTTCGGGTTTTTTTCAACTACCTGACCTTCTGCAGAAAAAAATAACAATCCTAAAAAACAAGAAATATACTACAAACAGAATAGCTTATAGAATGAGCTACATAGAATAGCATAAAGCATCTCTCTGCTACCAGTTTGTGTCTCTGCTCTTTGTTTTTAGTGTCCCTGTTCTCCTCTGCTTACCACCCTCTGTGATAATTTGATTGTTAATACTTCCAGAGAAAATGCCCCTCTGGACAATATCCTTGTATTTTTACATATCTGAAGACTATCTTGGTCACAGAGAAGATTTGACACACTCACCAGGATTTCAAACTAGCCCTGCAGAGAAATGGGGCTTGTCTCTGAGGCAAATTTACAAGGAGTAAAATATTTTAAAAATCAGAATTGATTTAGATTCTTTTGTGAGACCCCTGTTTTCAGGAAAGGGATTGCAGAGTGAATGGAGAGAGAGATTTCTCCTCTGACAGTACTAACCAGCAGCTCTAGTCTATGCATAGTGTTCATTAGGTCACTTGGAAAAAACAGGACCATAAATGCCTCTAACAATATTGTAAATGCTTCATGCTAAGCCACTCTCTCACAGTTTAAGCTAATCAGATAGACAAAATTATGGATGAATTTTTTAAATATAAGCAATCAGAATATGAAGCTACAGCACTAAGGAATTCTCTCTAATGTCTGTGAGTGAGAAGATAATGGAAAAAGAGAATGAGAAGCTCATATAAGACTGGAGCTAAATTGTCCACTATATGAACATTCCTTTAAGTTTCAATCCTTCTTAGCCACAATTAAATAAGATTGCAATTTTCTGCAAGAAAGTGAGTAAGCACAGTAAGTACTTGTGAGAGACTGTGAAAAAGGCTGACTTTAAGAAATTCATTCTGGTGTGTTAAATAGCTCCATCTGAAAATAACCCCAGATTCAGAATCATAGGAGTTGAGAGACTATCTTCTCAGCCAGGATATGCTTGAACCTAAGTAGCCTAAAGCACTTTTTGCCATGCTATTATCAGACCTTAAAGGTCTTAAAACTACAAAATCCTTCAGATGATTTTCCCTGTTAAGTGGTTTCTTGTTCTGAGGTACATGGAAACAGGTGTGGTGCTCAGCCCATTATCTGTTCAGCCCCCTGTGAAAAATGGACCGTGGTGGTGTTCTATGTGTTACCATCTCCTGAGGAGAAATGCAGACCATGAGGAAAGGTCTTTAGGTCTGCCCTCACCATCAAATCCCAGGGGAAAGGACATTCCAGATGCCAACACACCAGCTGTGGGACTGCCATGGGACTGATGGCACTCCAAACACAGCACCCCTGAGCACGAGAAAGAGGGATCATTAATTCAGGCAATGCCAGTTTGTAAGTGCTGGAAGGACCTGTATATAAGGTATTTTGAATGTTTTAGACCTGACAAAGTAGAAATCCCCAAAACTCTGGTTTCTGCTATTTGGAACTGGTTTATTTATTTATCATTCTGCTAATCAGAACTACCACTTATTGCTAGGTGACATCTCAAGAGATATTCAGGGAAGGAGCACGCCATTTGACGTGGATTAATTAATTCAATTGACAACACAGAAGTAATTAAAAAATAATAAATCTACTTTGTCCAACAGAGAAATTCCTACTTCATCACTTTTTTGTGCAGCCTACTCCTGTGATTGCAGGTGGAAGGTTTTTGTGGGCTACCATAGATGCAATTTTCTGAAAGAAAAAGTGAGAGAGGTATGCAAATGCAAGGAAGAAAAATCTATATTAGAGATAAGTGTACATCATATATTTTTTAATTTCATTCTGAGAATCTTTAAAGCACTTTAGAGTGGTTAATATTTTGTCTGCACTGACCTGTGTCAAGTCACTCAAGATTTATGATAATATAGCCTTTTTCAGAATCAATAGTCTGCTGGTCAGAAAGGATTTCCTCAAGCATGGACAGCTGGGTGGCTGCCTCAAGATGCTGAATACTTTCCTTTCTTCTAGCAAAGGGCCATGGTGAATTTTATCAATAGGTCAATTGCATACAGGTGGATGCAGTTTTCAGGTCTTTTGCACAGCTACTTTGCTCTTCATTTTCTGTAATCAGGAAGAAACAGGAAATCCAAATGTCTCAGTAATTTTATCCAGTTCAGGGTTCAAATTCCTGTTATAAATTGTTGTAACTCAGTTTACTTCAAGAAAGCTGTGGTGATTTACCTCGGCTGAGTATACACAGGTAGCTGTTTTCCATTTCCTTGCTCTTGCTTCTCAGATACTACGTTGTAGCAAAACATAGTATTTTGTATTATCTTTTGAATTTATTGAGGGAGTTAGTATATGTTGATATATTTATTGTTAGTTTGTGTAGTTGCTTATTGTTTTTCTTCTGCCAATTGATATTCTGCTGCCAAATAAGATTCAGCCAATGGTCAGAACTGCAGGATGGGATGGCCAGGAGAGCTCTCCTCTCCTCCAAATGTGAATATTGACTAGAGAGAAGCAGGGCTGGGGTTGTCACCTCCCAGCAATTGACTTGAAGAACCACAGTTAATAATCTCTGCTGCCTTCATTGAAATGAAACACTTTTCTAGTGGCTTGGTCAGGTAAAGAGCATTTAGGCTATCAGCAATCTATGACTTCTGAGATTTTTGAAAGTTGTTGAGCACTTAATTTTTTTGAAATCATATTGCATGTTTGTGCTTTTTTATAACATGTCCCTTATTCCTGTCAGCAGATACCTCACTGTGCAAAGGACACTATTTCCAAAAATCCAGACAGAATCTTTTAGAAATCCAGTAAAGCTTCCCATATATCTCTATAGATATACTAACACAGCTGTACTGAGGGAGAGATGAAATATCTACCAGCAGAAAATAAGCCATTAGGAGAAACAATAAAAGGGATAAGCAATGCCTAAAGCTAGAGAAAGAGAAGGAAATTTGAAATTCAGGCAATAAGAAGAACATATCACTTAATCATTTGATTAAATGAGAATCCAATGGGCAAATTAACATTTTATTGTTTCCTGAGCTGGTGTAACATATGTGCTGAGTAGGCCTCCTCCAAAGGTAACAAAATGCAGGCTTTGCTTTTATGGAGCAAAACATGGTAGTGACTGTCTGCTTTCCCAGACACAGATTCTAATGTATTCACAAAGGGAAGCATTTGTCTGGCTCAGCCATTTTCAAAGTGTACATCTAGATGAAAGCAGTGCAATATTAATGTCCACCAAAGGCATTAATAGGAAATTCAGATATAGGGCAGAGATTTAGGACTCTCTGAATACACAGCCTACTGCAATCTGAAGTAGGTGAGTGTTGGATAGTGTTTTGCTTGCATGAGAAGCAGAAGGAAGAAGGAAATATGCTCCTTTACCTGGTAGCTCTGTATTTGTCTTCTCTTATTTGTTCTCTGTTACTGTTTTCACTTAATTTCTGGCCTAGTTACCACCCTTAAGTGGCCTTTTCTAAGGCTCAACTTTGTTTCTTTGTGGAGGAGAGTATTGTAGGACCATTCCGATTTAGTAGACAATTTTTTTGTTCTACCTTCACTGTACAAAGTGAGATTATGGATTATCTTCATTAGTACTTACTACTTATGGACTATGTTCATTACTACTTACAAAGTAGACTTTCATATAATTATTAGGAACTGGCATTTGTTATATTTTTTCTACTGTTTTCCCACTTACTAGTTTTTCAGTATTCAGCTGTTCATATATGTTCTCCATGAGCTGTTTTGTTATGTATGAAAGTACACTATGATATCTGCCTTAAACAAAATAGATTGAATTTATCTGATTTTTAATCACCTTATGTTTCTTCAGTTGAGTTTGTCTTACACACCCTGAATTCCTGCTACAGTCAAATCTGGGATATAATGAAGGAAAGATTGATCATTGCTAATTATCTCAAATTGGGTTTTGTGCAATAAACCACTGAATATTACTCAAAATAACTGTTCTACTCAGGATTAAACCATTCAACAATTAATGAATATTTTCTGGTCTTCTCAAGTTTTCTCTAATTTGCAAGTCTGTAGACAGGCCTGTGATGCTGCATCATTTAACAATTCTTGTATTTCTTGTTCATCTGTGTTTTTATGTGTTGTTAGTGTGCTAGTAAAAACTTCCTTAATACTTGCTTTCAAAGGGAAAATCTTTGTGTTTAGAAAAGGGAAAATAGAGAGAGATGTAGAGTCTCCTTTCCAGGCAGGGACACTGTTTTTCCAGTGCTCCCCATTCTTTGTTGGGGGAAATCAGATTTTCCTACACCAGATGGTCTTCTGAATCACGTCATCTGCATCACATTTACAGGTGCAAACTATCATGTCCCAGGTAGCTGCCAGTTACACAAAAAAGCTTCAAGAGTTATTAACAAGTTTAATTAACAGCGTGTGAATCATGTACTCACGTCTTCTACTAATGAGCAGTTATCTGAAACCCTTAGCTATGTTACATACTAACAGCATCCAAGACAACACACTATGTCAAAACAGTTCTGATTTGCAAAAGAAAAAAATCTTTCCAAAGCTATAATTAAATATTGGTAAGATATGTTTCTGTCATCAGCTAGCAACTAGTGTACCATCTATTCAACCAAACAGGCACCCATTTAAATGACAGTCATACAGTTTACATGGATGCTGATCTAGTTCAAATAGATGCTGAACTATTTTAAACTGTTTTTGCTGAACAAGCACAAGCAACTCAGCAGTAATACATAGAGATGAAGCCTAGTGATGTTATTTTCCTTAAAGGAAAAACCATTAATGACATCATTAAAATATTTGCTGGAATGTCTTACTAGGAATGTCTTTTATATCTTGTATTCTCTTATATAAGAAAATATTCTCTCCTTTTTTTTCCCCCTCAATATTTGTATATTAGAGATTACAAGAAATCTCTGAATAATACCCAATGGTATATTACCTCCCCTCCACTAACTTGTTTTTACTATGTTAAAAGCAAATAGTAGAGTAACTAAAGAAAATATCAATAATAAAGAAATTAAATCCTTGGCGCTTAAGTATCTGTTTGGGGAACAGAAATATTCTAGAAAACTTTAGATGTTGCCTCTGTTGATGTACTTGATTGAGTTCTCTCCAATGGTGCATGAAAGCGAGTAGCTGATGATATGAAATCTACAGGCTCCTCATGTCTTTTCGTGGGAAGTTTTGTGGGGAGGGCTCAGGGAGCCTGGGGATTTAAACTTTCTCCAGTTTCTCATGTTGGCTCTCACTGAAGGGAAGAGGCTCTGTTGGGTTCAGAACGGCGTCCCCAACCCTGTTGACCCAGCTGCTCCAGGGAAGGTTCAGCCTGACTTGTGCAATGGTTTTTCCCTGTGTTTTTCCTGAGACTTCTCCTTTGGCCCAGTTCCATACACTTTATCTTTTCTCCAGAGAGCCGTCCCTTACTCTTTCTGGGCCTGATCCCAGAAGAACTGGGATGACAAGAGATCGTGGAAGAGAGTTGCACTAATTTTAGTAAGCTTGGGAACACTGTCTGTGGAAATAAGAGAGAATAAGCCCCCAAAATATCTAAAGAAAATGATGAAAGAGATATTGATGAAGTCCTGTTCCTCATTGAATTGAACAGGAATGTTTATTAATAATGTAATTTACTTCAATAGAGTTATGACTTAACTTTCTATACTCAAAGGTGTTTCTAGCAACCAATGAATTATTTTAGTAAACAGAAAGCATTTTGATTATTCCACCATAAGACATTTTCAAATCTTTTGTGGAGGTACATTTTTGTCTTTATTCTCTTACAAGGAATTCAGTAGAGGAAAAAAAATATCACTGGGATGCACTAGGATCCAAGCATTATATGATATTTGCTTAATATTTTCCTTTCCTAGTCTTGAGGTTTTTACTTTTCCTGGAAGAAATTAACCATTTGATTCCCTGAATAGTTGCTGTATACTTACTAATAATTCAAAAATGAAAAATACATCAGAATAATCTCTTCAATAAGATGGTTTGTGTTACAGTGTATATATATATACACTGATGATATGAAATCATATATATATTTATATATATATAAATCATTTCATATAATTACTGATGATATGAAATTATATATATATTTATAGATATAAAGAGATCTAAGTACCTAAAAAGTAAAAATCACAACAATGATGTCCCATTCTTTTCTTCTCTCAATTGGCACATTCACACACACTCATATATATGTACACATATTTATGTCATACACACTCATATATATGTACACATATTTATGTATATGTTTTTTTCTCAAATTTGTACCCAAAATGATTTTGTTATTTGTATATCACTTAAAATTACTTTTCAGTGTATGAAGATCTCACTGAAGTTGAACTGGCCTTCATAAATTGATTTTACTTCTTGCTGTGGATGTTCCTCTCTTGCCCAAGGACGATGCAGCCAAACTTCCACACCCAGCATGTGACAGGCTTGAGATTTACCCACCACAGAGTTGTACCTCATCATCTGGGGGGCCAGAGGATGGAGGTGATTATCCATTAGTCCATTTCACTGTGGCTGGTCGGGTACAGAACTAGCAGGAGCGTTTGCCAGTTCCAGTTTGTCAGAGCTGATATTCCCAGTCCTGCTGTGCCTGTACTGAAATGGAGCTGCTTTCTGCCACGTGGGGTACTCCTAGGTGAGGTCTCCAAAAAGTCCCACTGCCAGTATGGTTGGGACTTCTTGTATCCCCTGGAGCCCAGGAGTTCCTCATGGTGGTGACAATGCATTGGAGCTGTATCTCGTTCATGGGTGAGGAGATGGAAATGATTCTCCATGCAGTAGGTTTTGGTGCAGAGGGTAGAGACAAAGGGTGGTGCTTTCACAGTAACATCTATTGCTGGGCAGATGTACTGTTGTGTTTTTCACTAGTTGGAGCTGTTTCTGAGTGTGTAGTCCTTGTTTTGATGCTTCAAAACACTTACAGTATTTTATTTGTCCATTTATTGCAACTTGAAGAAAAGAAATTACTTGTAAATGTTCAATAAATATTTGGAAGTCTCTGTGACAGAGACTGCCAATCCAGCTTGGTGGAACACCTGCCCACCAAGATTTTATTCTTTGGCAGTGGCAGATCTCACCTGGCTTTGCTGATGATACTGATCCCTCTGAAACAGAATACATGCCACCATAAACACCAATATTATTTTTTCTTTTCTCTCCTCCTCCGGCAGTCCATTACGAGACAGAAATGGGAACCCAAAACAAATAGAAAGGCTTTAACCTTTTTATTAGTGATTATCTCTCCTCTGAGAGAATTGTTTGATGTTGTAGTCGCAGAAGCAGTTTGAACATAGACTAGGTCAAGGTGAGAGCAGAGACCCCACCAAAGACTGAGTGAGACTGTGGAGACCCAGTTGTCTGAGAGAACAGATCTGTTAAAGAAACCTGACTTGGTCAGAATATACAGATTTACCCAAATCCAATAATATCAGAGGAAAATAAAGTTTTGGACAAAAAGTGGAGAGAGGGAAAAGGAGGGCAGAGTGTTTTTGTGGGACAAGGAAGATCCACTCCAGAATTGTGCTTGTGGCTACCTGTCCAGTCAGCAGGAGAGTGAGAAAGCACAAGTTTGAGTGTTTATCTTTTGCACCCCAGAGAAATGCCCTTGCCATAGACATGCTTCCCCTGCTGAAATGCTTTGAAATGTTTTGGTTTCTTAGTGATATGGAAATGGAACAATTTTGTTATGTCAAAATATTTCATAGGTCAGACTGCTCACTCTCAGCTTAGCCCTGTTGCACCTGTGTTTTATTCAAGCTCTGTCCACTAAAATAATTAATCCAAAAATAATGCACATAGAAAGAGCCAGCAAGCACTATCAGTAAAAAGGCAAACAAGCTAACAGCCCTGTCAAATGATCACTTTATTCTTCTACTGAACAGTGTATGAATAAACCTTATCTATATAACTCTTTTGTACCATCTTTTGACTTTAGATATGAAGCATTTTGTAAGTGGTAAACTCTAATCCAGGATGTAATTTAAGCACATGTTTTAACTGCTCTTTAGAAAAAGGTCTAACAGAGCACTTATTTAAATGTTTTTCTAATTAGGGGTTAATTAATGACAGCACCTGAATTTCCTGTAAAGGGATATTTTTCAGATAGAGAAATGGAAGCCAGACAAGTTGTCTTGCCAAGGAGTGCACAGAGTTACAGGCAGAGCAAAGATTTGAGCACCTCTCACCTCTCTCCAGACAGTGCTGTTTTCCCAAAGTTCCATGCAGTTTTATTTCCAGCATTTGTGCTGCATTCATGGGCTCGCTGGTGCGCCACAGACTTTGAAGTCAGGAAGTGTGGTAGACTACAAGGATACAAGCTGACAACTTTTGAAACATTCTCTTACCTATCTTTATGGGTCAGGACATAGCAGAATAAATGAGAACATGGGTACTATTTTATTGAAACCTTTTCTTTGTAATTCTTAGACCCTCTAAATCACTGAAAAAAAAAATCCACTTTTCTGTAAATCAGACAAAGGAAAAGGGAGAAGCATTTTATTTGACAGAGAAGGTCAAGAATGTTTTCCTCTTTCATCTATAATTCTGGCAGCCAAGGGAAATCCAGATTCATGAACAAGGAATATTGCTCTTATGGTCAATTAATCTATTGCTTTAATTCCCTTCAGAGTGATTGCTGTGATCCCCAGGTGTTTTTACCCAGAGCCTTCTCTGCCTGTCTTAGTCTTTGGTGACAGTCTGACAAATTCCTTATGAACAAGTGCTCACTTATACACATGTTAATGCATCAGCCACACAGCAAAATATTGTTAGGTTAACTAAAAGCCTACATATTAACTGCATGTAAAAGTTAATGCTATCATTCTGTAAGTAGACCTGGGTCTTTTTGTAGCTGTGTATGAAGAAAATTATATCTTAAAATGTTTTCTTCAAAACTATTTAATTTCAAGCTACTTCTGCCTTTGACAGGAGCAGCCTTTGTGAACTAAGCAGGGAATGCTGCAGTAAATTTATAGGAACATTTATCAAAACCTAGCTACACCACACTACTAATTTGGGATTCAGCACTTTACTAAATGTGCTAGAAAGTAACAGCAGGAGTTGTTCCCAATTTGTGAATGAATTCAGTGCTCAGAGAAGTGAATGAGCTAAGAACAGCCTGGGAAGAGGGAGGTGTGTGGTTCCTCACCTCTTCTCCACATGACAGTTCTTGCTCAGAATTGGACCCATGAATCTTGAGAGTTGGTTCCATAAATGAGTCACTTTCTGAGCAAAAATAACCTACATTAAATTAGAGTCTGAAACGGTTAGACTCAAAGGAACATTGAGTCTAACCATTTGAATTTATTCAAATATATTTGATTAGATAGTATCCAGCTCAATATCTAGGACCTGAAAATTCCTGGATCTGCCTTCTTACATGGTTTGAGTCATCCATTTGATTTTGCCCTGTTCTTAGCATCAGAGACAGTAAACTAATCTTTTCCACTCACTGGCACATTTCCTGGTTCTGTTCTCTCCCAGATGCTCACCAAGCCTCTTAGTTCACCTTTGTACTGCTGTAGCTTTTGTGCTCTGCTTTTCCTTACATTTCCACGTGCTTTCTCCCAAGGCCTCTTCTTTCAAACATCAGTCTCTTTTCTGCTGGTTTTATGTTTTATCTTAAATACACTTTTTATTCCATCCCTTGCTGTAGGCTAGCTTTTTTGTTTGCTTGCTTCCTTTCTTGCTTTTTTTGGTTTGGTTTTGTCTAGTGTTGAGTTTTTCTTAAAAGAGATACACTGAATGGTTAAAAATAGTGACAACTTTTTTTTAAAAATCACCTTGCTAAAACAATCTCTCTTACCAGGGTTTTGCATGAGAGCTGTTTGAAGACAGTCTCCAACAGGGCCAGCTAAGGCTTTCTGCTTTTCATTTTCATCTTGAGCTCTTTTTTTTTTTCCTTCTTGTTTCTTTCTTTCTAATCATTTTCACTTCAGCTCCAAAACAGATGAGAACTTGTGCATCTAACCCATACACATAAATTTATAAAAGAAAAGAGAGAAAACAAGGGAGAATTTTTCTTGAAATTATTTTTACTTATGCAGATATTTAGCTGATATTGAACCACAGATAGTAACCACAGAGTGACCACGTGCTTTCCTTCCTACCCAGGAGTCCTGTTAATCAAACCCTCTCTTGCATTAACTGGTACAGTTCTCTTAAATCAAAGGCAATGCACTGATTTGCTACAGTGTTCTCCAGAAAACATTACCCTCCTCTGGGTGTGTTCTTTGCATTCTCTAGTAGGCATATCACATCAGCAAATCCAAAAAATGAATTGCCACACAATAAAGCAGCATGGCAATAGATCTATTTCTCACCTGTGCACTGAAGTGTGGTTCTTCTGCAGTGTAAATGGGGCTAACATGTTTGTCACTCACATGTAGAGAAAATATCATGTGCTGACAGAAAAATGCTTGTGATGACAGAGTAATGCAGGGCTGAGAAATATATCAAGAAAAAGGCAAGGAGAAGTTGTTCTGCTGAGCAGCAATGTATATAATCTACATGTACTTGTGCCGCTGGATCACCATCTCATCTACTTTCTTGGACTTGTAAATAGAGTATATTTCAATTCTTATGCAGGAATCCAAAACTGTACCTTTAATTTTACACACCTTCTTAAGTCTGCTTCCCTGTCTGTTATAAACATCACAGGTTTTACTTCACTTAGCTCTGACCTTCTAACAGTTAATCATCTCTTTTAAGTTAACTGATCACATCTCCTCCAAGGCTGATGGGAAAAGATTCATTCCAGCCAAAGCTCTCTGTATATGTTTCCTTGGTTTACTACACAAGCTAGATAAGATTGCACAGTGAAATTATAAATAGCTGGTACTGAGTGAGAACATTCTCACCATTTGTGGCTGTGTCTTGTATAGCACAGTTCTTGTGCAGAGCCAAGCATTTTTGAGTATAGAAAGGAAACATCACAAGTCAGAGCCAGGATATTTATGCAATCCTCAGATGTCTAACAACACACTTTCATGGGTACAGACATGTTAATATATAGGTACCTGAAAATTGCAGGAATTGTTGTTCCAGTCTCTCTATTAAATATTTCATCGACTTGTTTTCATGTTAATGCAATAGTTTCATTTTAATGGCCTGACTTCTGTTTGTTTGTTCACTTTCCCAGTGAATAGAGGACAAGCTAATTCCAGGAACTTTACAAACCCACTCAAATCCCATCTAAAATTGAATTCACTTGTAACTCCATGGGTAGTAAAAAACACAATCTGAGATCAGTGAGTTGAAACTGATTGACATTAGTTGATTTTTATTCTTTTTCTGAATCCAAACCTCAAATTCCACCTAATTCATTACATTCCATCTAACTCACTACATTAAAAAGTGGAAATACCACTTTTGGTATTTCCACTTATTAATGTAATGAGTTAGATGGAATTTTTTATTTTTGTCTATATTGCATACAGTCTTTTCAGTACCCAATAAACATAACAGTCATAGTGAGGGGCATGCTTATTTGCAGAGAAGAAGTGCTAATTCAGGTTTAAATACCAATGGTTTATATGTACATGTGTCAATTCCATTATTGTATGAAGCTGGTTTTCAATACTCAGGTGGAAAAGACACATAGTTCCTTATTCTTGCAGATCTGGCTAGATAGAGACAGCACTGGGAGTCCCATCTGTGCTGACTTGCTGTTTGGCATCTTTGGGGAGTGCTAGATGTGTCCAAAGGATTTGGATGATCACAGCAGGAATAACAAAGTGTAGAAGCACTGGACTCATGTACAGATCACCTTTGCCTTGCAATATCAAGAACATTTTCTCATACTTTTGAAAATCTAGAAACCTGAACTGCTGAGTAGCTGTAAATCCAGGGAGAGCCTAGCCAAAATTGCAAGATTTCTTTCTATGGTAAGAGGTAAAGTGCCACACATTGGGGTGAAAAAGAAATATCTGAATGAGCAAGGGAAGAGGTATCAGTTCATAGAGAATGAATCACCTGTATCTCCAGATTCTATGAGATATTAAGGCAGTGTTGACCTACTTTTGCAAAAAGGTGAAACTTGGTTTAGGTTAGGTCATCATCAGTCATATAAAATAATCTTTCTATACCAATGAACATTTGTAAAGTCTCAGCTGGATTATCACACACAGGTTTCAGTGTAACAGCTCTGAAACAATGAAAAAAAGGTACCAAAAGCCACAATAAATGGTAGAAGATTTTGCACTGCTGCACAGAACACAGAAAATGGAATTTTGAAAGGGTTTTCCATTTAATTTGCTGTAAAGTGGACCTGTGTGCTCCCTGTGGTATCCATTACAGGACAAGAAATGGTGGCTTGCATTTCAAAGTATGGAAATCCCAGGGAAGGAGCTTTAATGAAAAGGGTCAAGAGACACAGGAATTGATTATTGGGCAGGAAGAGGGAGAGTCTGGGACTTTTAAAGCAGGTTCAAAATATGTTTCTTGTGAATGACACAGTTCAGATGCTCCTGTCTTGAGGACTGGCCCTTGGGGCTTATCCAGCCCCTTCCACAGGGATTTCTATAAATATGTGCTGAAGGTGCACTCAGTCATCAAAAGCAACAGAGTCAGCATGTACCTCAAACCCTGCCTGACTTCAGCTGAAGCAATGTTCATGCAAAGCAGTCAGAGAGTAATGTCAAAAGGAATATGGAATCAAGCTAAAATTACCCTGAAGTACCCCATGAATCCCCATTAATCTTTGCCCCTCTGCCCTCGATATGGATGGGAGGGCAGGAACTGCCCCTGTGCCCCTGGATATGGATGGGGTGGGAGGGCTGGAGCTGCCCCTGTGCCCTGATATGGATGTGAGGGCAGGAACTTCCCCTGTGCCCCTGATATGCATGGGAGGGCTGGAGCTGCCCCTGTGCCCCTGACACGGATGGGAGGGCAGGAGCTGCCCCTTTATCCCCGATATGGATGGAAGGGCTGGAACTGCCCCTTTACCCCTGATATGGATGGGAGGGCTGGAGGTGCCCCTTTACCCCCGATACGGATGGGAGGGCTGGAGCTGCTCCTCTGCCCCTGACATGGATGGGAGGGCTGGATCTCGGGTCACTGGTTCTGCCAGGCTCTGGCACCATGCAGCTCCTCAGTTCTGCCCTCACTGCAGAGTTTCCTACACAGCACTGCAGGCACAGTCCCACTAAACCCCTCTTCTGCCCAAGTCTCTTTTTCTTTCTGTATGGCCATATCTGTTGCAGGCTCTCCAGCACGAGGTGCAGGCAGCAGTGCCAAGGAGGGCAGAGGAAAAAGTGGTGGCATTTGGTGAAAATGAAAAATACAGCCAGCTTCCATGGAAATATTATTATACAGGGTAAACTGCTCTTACAGCCTTTTTAGAAGCCATACCTAAAAACCCTAACAGACTCTAGAGCTGGCCTCAATAAATGCTTTTTATTTTAAAGGCACAGTTGATAATACGGCATATACCTCTAATTAGAGTGTACAGGGAATAAAAAGTAAATTTAAAGGCCTGCTCTTCTGGGATTTCATTTTTTTTGTCTTGTCAATGTTTGTGCCCCATTTAATCATTCCAGAGGTATGAATAAAGTAATAACATTTAAATTGTTTGGAATTTATTTTTCACATTTAGAAAAAAAAGAGAATTGATTTCTTCCTCCTTTAAATGAGATATAATAAAACATAAAGAATCTGGAAAATTGTAGCTTTCCCCGATAAAAGAAATGATGTGACAAGTATAACTGCCTACTGAGAAACATAAAATGTCCTTGAATCATTTTGAGTAGTAGCAAACAATATTTATTCCTCATGACCTAGTACTTTTGTCCAGAAGCAATAGCCATTAAAAGCATTCACAATTTTAAAGTGACATAAAATCAGTACAGGTGAGGGATTTTGGGCACGTGGCAGGGCATATACTTCAGGGAAGCTTTCCTTACAAATAATACTTTCATCCATACAAAAATGTCATCAACAGAGATGTCTCTAATTATCAGAGTCTTTAAGTCTAAACTTGTCCTTCCTGAAACTACTGTTGATTCTTGTGGAGACAAGATGTGCCTCTGTATTTTTTAATATTCAAAACAGACTTTCTATCATGGATATCTTTCTTACAGAGTAACATGATATGAAAAAAATTTTCCCTACTTACTCTTCATTTGTGTCTTCATGCCAGGCTAAGCACAGCCCTGGCTGAGTGTATATGATGCATTTGATGCTAAGGATGCTGGATGGATAAGGAATGTGACTGACAAGTCCTTAAAAAAGATTTGTCACATGGATTTTAAGCTAAAAAAAGCTCTATGAGCAACAGAATTCATCCTCAATGTTAAGCTTGCTAATATTTTCCCAGCAGCTAGTGGAAATAGGGAAAGATTTAAAACATAGATGATCACAGAACAGAAACATTGTTTGCTAATTAACTTGACTGGATCTGACATGATTAACTTATGAGAATCAGTGCAGTTTCTATCAGTATTTTGAGACTATCTCAGATCTTGTTCTGTCATAATGGACTCCTGCAGACACAGGACAGACATGCTATCTCTGAGCGGATGAAACTGGTTTCTCATCTGCATGCGACACACAAGTCTTTAGTTCAAGAGGTTCTTCATTTTCCTTCTCTTTTCTTAGGAAAAAGGAAAACTTTACCATGAAGCAACTGGACTGAAGGACTGGCTTGACATGCAGCACTTGTCAAGATAGCTGGGCTGCATTTCTTTGTGAAATGTTCTGCCATCCTGCTTCTGCCATGCAGGACCCTCAGCATCAGCAGGTGTGCTGTACTACAAAGAAAGCAGGACAGCTCAAGCTACACAGGAAAAGGATTCAGCTAAAGAAGCTAAACTGACTTCTACACCTTCTTCAGTAGAATCCCACTGTGAATAGGCATTAGGAAGAGATAACTTTGGGCAGCTTGGGCCAGTTTTAAAATTTTGCTACTTGCAAATTGTGCCAGAGAACAGCTGGGACTTTTGCTTTTCCACAGATACCTGCCCAACAGAATCTTTTACTTTGGCCCTCCTGTCATATCTTGTCTCCTTAAGGTTTTTCTGTGCTCAGAAGGGATAGCTGCACTGCTAGAGCTAATGTTATCCCTCCTCCCTCCAGTGCAGGAACAGCTCATACAAGAGATGGAGCTCCTTTACCCGTACCACTGTCAGAATAAGCATCACAGGGAAAAAAACCCCAATATTTTCTTGTTAAATGGAACCTGTTAGGGCTAGGGTTTGGAGGCTTTTTGCATATTATGTTGATAAACATAAAGCCCCGAGATATCTTTGCTCCTAATAGGCTTAGTTGTGCTTGCAAAGATTCAAAATGTGGGCCTGTCTTGGGAGTGTATTTCTATGGCTAATTCAGCAAAAAGCCAGAAAAGTTCTGTGTGCCTTTGTCTTCTGCTTAACACCTGGAATTTTTCAGTGAAAATACTATATTGTATTAACAGAAAAATTCTCAAATGGGTTATTCCTTAATTCTATGCAGCCTGCAGCCACAGTTCTTTTTCATTTTTTTCCTTGGTGTTACTATTGAGTAAAGATGTGGATTGCCAAAGGTATGCATAAAGCTTCCTTGGCCCTTAGGATTGAAATGACTTCTTTCACCTACTCTAGCCAGCATAATTATGTTAATTTTGTGCACTATTAGAAACATTTTGCATGACCTTTGAAAAGTCAGATAGGTTCAGAGCACTAATTTCAGGGGAAGTCAGATGCAGGGTACCTATTAAGGATGAGCCTCTGCTGTACTTTCGCCAACACCATGAGCTGACATAAAGTTCCTCTGGTGCTCATTGTACTCTGGCACTCACAGATCACAGCTCCTTCTCCTCCTGCCCACAAGCACTCTCTTCCCTTTCAGTTACATAAGAGTTTGTGCAACTGTACAGTGAACTGGAGCAAGAAAGTCATCAGGGTAAAACTAACTTGCTATAAAAGTGGTTAATTTGGATCTGAATTAACTCCTGGACAGAGCTGACCCTGTGGCCTCCCAGCACTGAGTGTGGCTGTGGCAGGGTGGGGAATGAGGCTCCTGTGAGATGGCTTCTGACAGAGCTCCTCACCTCCAGAACTCCTCTGGGAGCTGCAGTGTAGATGTGCTCACACCACTGGTTCTCCTCCACAGTGTGGGGAAGCCAGCCCTGTCCCACACCTCACTGATGCTGTGAAGGCGAAATCTTACAGACTCTGATCTTCAGTTTGAACAGGTGTTATAACATATTTTAGGCAGGTGAATGAAAGTGGTAACTCCCAAAGTAAAACAGAAATAGCGGAATATCTTCAGAAACACAACAGGAATGCATGTATCAAATTTCAATCTTTTCATTCACTTTACAACTGGAGAATAACTCAGGCACCATGTGCCTGGTCCTGTGCTATGCACAAGCACCTCAGGAGTCTCAGTGTACCAAAGCCTTTGGACTTGGATAGGAGAACTCATGTTTTCCTGCATTCATTGAATCAGTTTGAATAACTCCAGTGGCAAAACCACCATTTAGTGGTTACTTATGAGAATAATTTACAATTATGTTGAAACAAACTAATTTGGATTTTGTGAGAGCAAAAATGTGTCTTCTAGAACATTCTCTTTTCTGAAATGCCTGAAATCTTTATGAAGTCTAATGTAAAATAACCTTTGACCAATTAGACAATCACTGCCTATACATATTGACAAGAGGCTCCTGTAGATATCTTCTGTAAAGTAGGTCCTCTAAAACTGATATGATAAAAAATGCTGCTTTTTAATATTTTAATTGATTTTGCAATTGTTCTCAACAGATGCTGTAAATATGCATTTGAGTTAAACATTTATCAGGTTAATATTGTGTTACTCACAACTAAAATGTGAGATTATCAGAAAATATACTTTTTCTCATCAGGCGTAGAGAGAGAACAGGTTTAGAATCAACTCTGTGGATCTCTAAATTCTCTGAAGATATTCCATCAGTAATGAACACCACCTGTTTCACCCTGCTGGTCAAGATCCCACAGGGTAGAGCAAGTATTAGGCATCTGAAAGAGCATTTAACAGCACTTGCCAAGCTGCTCAGCTTTCTAGAGATAACAGAGTTATTCTTAGAAACTTCTTCGTGAGAGTCTTTCACAATTAGATGCAGCCAGGAGACAGTCAAAGAGTTCTCAATTGTATATATCCATGTAATGCAAATTTTAGTGGTTTATTTTACCTGAAGATCAAGTGTGTATAATCAGCTGTGTTCCTAATAGCAGTGAAGGTTTTTTGGAGTTTTGGAGAAGGCAGTAACCATGACATCAGTTCTGATAGGAAATGACAAAGAACTTGGAATATTTCAGTACACGTTGAAACTTTAACTTCAGCACTCTATCATACTCTCCCTTGTTTTGGGAAAAAAATGGAATTTTTGTCTAAACATATATAAATTTTTCAGTGAATGGCTAGATCAAACAGAGAAAGCCTCTATTTCTCAGCAGTAAGAAAAAGACTGAAAAATGTTATGAAAGGCAGAAAATCATGACTATCTTTTACATAGCTTTAAGTTCATGGCCTATCAGGATATTTCTTCCTCACTGATGTTGGTCTATGGTGAGTCAGATTCAAAGATGTATCAGACATTCATTTTCTGTAAAATCAAGCCAACAGAATCCATACCCCTTGGAGTTATTAAAATTCTTCCTGTTAGATATGTTGTCAGATATCTGTACACTGATGAATCCACTGCATTATAATGCAGATTGCATATTTTATGAATATTCTCAGAATATATTGAAATTCTTGTGTGATGACAGAAAGGATGCTCGAAAATTCCCTTTCCACCTCTTTTTTCTTTAAAATAATGGAGAAATGCATGCCCATCTGAAGCAATCTTCCATTTTATGTTTTTAGTAAGGTTTCATTACAAGTTAGCCAAATAGATAGAAAGAGTGTTACTCACCTGAAAAAGTTTTGGTTAAGCCATTTGTGTAATAGAATTTCCCTTCTATGGAGCCTTTGCCTTCATCTGCAGTGCCTAGAGCTGAGTTTTCAGAAATCTTTGGGACAACTGGAGGAAGAAATAATGTTAAATGGTAAAACCCAAAAAAAAAGAGTAAGGAATAGATCCATCGTCTTGCTCTGAATGAGGTTGAACTAAACTAGGAAACAAACAACTTTCCTTTCGTCAGGGAACCATCATTTAAGTAAACCTGGGTGATAAAGAAATATCTAATGAGTATAAATTTTGTGTCCATGAGGGAACATCTAACAAAAAGTGTTTGGCTTATGATTTAGTTATGGAGGCATATAAACAGATAGATAATTTTGTACTTGTGCATGATCTTCATGTCAAATACTCTCTTTTACATTGTTTCTGTTAAGCTATCTGCAAACACTGTCAGGTCATCTTCTGCATGAGCTGTGGATAATCCAGAAATCTCAATGGCTATGCTGATATCTTTGAGTTACTGCTTTCTTCATATATTAATTTACGTGTGTCTAGACTGATCTCCACAAGATTAGTAGTTGTCTTTGGAGGTGGAAACATGATATTTAAATGATTACTTATTTCTTGAGGATTGAACTATAAAAATATTGGATTTGTTTTGCAATGTTGCTTCTTATGGGATGCACTATAAAAATTCAATTCTGAAACATTACTCAATAATCTGAGAAGAAAGAGATTCTGTTTTCATACTATTTTATTACTACTTCCATGGAAAAGAAAAATGTGGATATTGTGAACCTGGAAATCAAGATCTAATCCTATCATCTTGTGTTACTGTTACAGGATGTTTAATTCAGAAATTGAAATGAAGGGATCTTTTTGCCTTGTTTTTTTTTTGTCAAGTAAGTGTTTCATTATTTGAGTAGCATATAAAATACACCCCCAAACCACAGGAAAAAGTAATATTGAGCTTCATAATAAAATATACATTTTAGTTTTCCACTCTCTGCTTCATGTCAGCTAATGTGTTTTTAATTTATCATTCAAAATTAATTTCAGAATTCAAACCTAGCACTGAAGTCAGCAGTTGATGTAGTAAACTTACCATGTCATGTAATATCAGTCCCTATGTTTGTACTACTAAAAATCTGTATTAGATATTATTGAATATTTTTAATACACAAAGATTACAAGCACATGCATCTGTGCTTATTACTGACCTGGATTCTAGGGTATTAAATGATGGTGCATATTATATGAAACATCTTTCCAGAGAGCAGTATCTGGCTATGTATTTGTATTTTGATATTGGCTACAATTTTAGTAGATATTTACTTTAAAAATGTGTTACATTTCAAATATTTTAAGTCAATTGATTTGCTTTTCTGATAGCTCATATAACCTAACAAACAGCCTGAATTTGATAAATGTACTTTGTTCTAACTTATAAAATAGTCATTAGAGTTTCTATGAGAAAATGATATGTCTACCAGGAGATGAAAATCCTGATCATATGATTAGAAAACACTGGTACATCCTCTCCCTCCCCAAAACACATATTTGTTCATCATGGACGATGAAGCTAATTATACAGGATCTCCTTGCATGCTGACTGAAGCTGGTTTGCATGTTAATGTGGAGAAGAAACAGCATTAAGACTGTCAGTGCTGGACATGCTTCAATGTTGCCTTTTAATTAAAAGTTCAAATTTCTGAGAGAATAGCTGGAAAAGAATGTACCGGAATCTTACACAAGAGCTTGACTTACAAAACACAGCAGTCACATGGGTTTGTTTCCTGTCACACACTGTTAGCATCAATGACACTGCTGCTGCCAAGTTCACTTGATCTATGCATAAAAGAGATGCTTACTTTTCAAGAGTTATTTGCCCAGCAATAATGAAAACATCCCAAATTCCTTCATAGTTAACATGCCCCCACCCCCAGACGTTATTAATATGCAGCCATACAGATCAAGAAAAACAAAGTATTGAATTGCTGACCTCAGGACTTTTCCTGTGGGGTGGGGGTTGCTTTGGTTTGGGGTGGTTTAAGTTTTCTCATCAGGAGCAGAGTTTTCTTTTAATGGCTGCTGCATGAAAGCACATCTTCTCTATTTACTGGCTTATCTGTAGTGTTTTGCATGGATTTCTAGATTGAAGTTCCTCTCATTAATGAAAATTGAGATAGCTGGCAATTCTCTCAAAGCTAGGTTTATGTCCTGAAAGTGTAACAGCCCAAGGAAAATAATGCCCCAAGTTTGTGATTTAAATCATTCATTCCTAACAGTAAGTGAATATCATACTTTCAAAGACAACATGTCAAAGTTTCCCAGAGATATTCATTCCAATGGCTCACATCTGATTATCTGTTGCGCTGGGGTAAACACAAAGTAATTTTCCTTGCACAGGGAAATCAGCTCTGTCATCACACAGCTATAAATTGAAGTATAACTGGCCCACCCTTTTTTGATTTTGAAATGTAATGGCTCAGCTCAGAACAGCAGTAGAATAATATTTGCATATTTGGTCTATTTTAAAGTCAAATACCATTATTTAAATGATAATTGGAATACTTTCTTTAGTAAAGACAGCATAAACAATACATACATGAATTAATCATCTTTCCTTATGAACTTACACTTCAATGAAGGAGATAATTTAGCCAATGAACAACTAAAGTTGCATTAGATAAATGAAGAAAATCTTTTCAGTGAAAAGGGGATTGACCTTGTTGCAGTCTTGTAATGTTTTTTCAACTTAAATTCCATTTGATTGTTGATTGTTTTAAAAGTAATGTTTTAAAGAAATAAATGTCAGATCAGAGGAAAGGCAGTCTACACCAGTGTCCTCCCTCTGACTGTGAGAGAAAGAGGATGCCTAATTAAGCAAAATCATATAGTTATTTATAATATTCTGTCAATGTGCTGTTCTAAGTTCTTATGCTTCTTGTGTTCTGTGGTTTGGCTTTTCCAGTGAATATTAAAAGCAGAGAATGCACTTGAGACACCATGTTTCTGTTAGCCATTCAAAGCTCTGCTCTGCTTGCTTAATTTTTATTTTTCCCCCCAAAACCATTCCATAATTTTTACCTTTTCCCTTTTTCTGAACTTCAGAAACAAGAGTAAAATTTTGTTGCATTACAAATACATGACATATTGCCTGATCACATGAAAAAGCAGTATAAACCAAAGTCACCTTTGGCCTGGTTACCTTTCTAAGATTTTGATCTAGGGTCCTTTTACAGAACCCTTATTCTAGACAACCAGATCAGCTCAGAGGCTAGATCTTCCTTACAAAAGAGCCTCCAAATGCTAACATTTTCTGTTACTTCACTTTTGATAGCTATCACAGTACTGCACTAGTTAACCAAGGAATAAAATAGTAGACAACTGGGTGCTCACAGCTGCTCAGGTGCTGCTTTAATCCAGGACACTGCACTCCATGCATCTGTTTGAGCCTTCTCATTGTGGGGCTTGGATGCTGTGGGCTCTCAACATGTTCACTTCAGAGGGAGAGGCAACTGCAGCTCGGGTCTTGGGTGACGCAAGTCTCTTCCAAGGGGCAAAGCTGTGTGTAGTGACTAGTCGGACCAGATGTTCCAGCTGTGGACACATCTTGTTCGGGTGTCTGAGTTTGGATAAGTCCAGGCAGCATAGCTGAAAGACAAGTAAGGTTAAAAAGTCTAACCAATTAATTGATAAATTGACACTTTTTGGTGGATTATTTATAGAGTTTATTTCTTTTTTTTTTTTCAAATTCATTTCCTACACAAGTTTCAATAGACTTTTTAAGTTGAAATATGTGGTTATGACGAATTTTCAAAGCTCACACTTACGGAACACTGGAACATATTTCACCTGTGCACGTGGGAGAGTCATCACCAGACACTTTCCCATGCCCAGACAAACATCAGAGCAAAATGATCCCACCTGAGTGATGTGAGTAACCATGTCTACACAACACAGCCAGATTTTCAATGTCCATGAATGATTGCATCATTAAATGGTTCAAAAAAGCGATTACTGGGAAAGTTGAATAATTGATTGTATCCTCAAAACTGAATTCTCTACATGGATATTTGACATAATCAAGATCCTAAATTTATCAAATAAAGCTTTTGTTGTGAATTAGTCACTCCATGACAGCTACAAGCACAAAAAGATGCAAACACACATCAAATATTGCTTTGTGAAATTTGTCACAATTGACAGCCTTCTGTTAAGGTCTCTGACAGAATGTAAATTGGGTCTTTATTATTTGAATAATGTAGAAAAGAGGAATATGTCAAGTCTATTAAATTTATTTAGACTTTATCACTCTTCACTTGTACCAAAACAGCCAAGTGCTTCCTACAAACATTTTGCCAGAGACAATATTTTACCTTTTTATAGCAAAAAATAATTAATAACCTTTAAAAATATGAAAGATAATTTTAACTTTCTTCTAATCTGTTTGTTTTTAAAAACCCAAAATAGAAGTAGAAGATAAACTGTATTCAGAAATTAGCAAAGGAAGATTAGCCAAAAAAATTCTCTTTACCCAAAAATAGATAAACTGTTTGACTATATTTATTTATCTGTTTATTCTTGTTCTCACAAAACATGCCAGAGAATTAATAATGTATTTTGCAAATAAGTTATGATCTAAGACATCAATCTGAGAAGCCACATATGCACATATCTGATCAGGGAAGTACTTAGCCATATGCCCTGCATCAGTGGGACTCAAGAATATTCAATGAGATCCTTTCCAAAATTAAGGCCTGAGGCAGTGAGATATTGAAGGAGAATGTTATGACAAAAAGTCATGGAATCATAGAATCATGTATGTTGTAAAAGACCTGTAAAAGGATTGAGTCTGATCATTAACCCAGCTCTGTCAAATCCACCAGAAAATCATGTCCCTAAGTTCCACTGGACTAACTTGGTGTGACCTATAAATGTACTGAGGTAAAAACAGACTATTTTTTAAAGGGAATATTTCAAGGATCGCATTCACAGCACAGGCCCCAAGAAGCCCTGGTTGCATGACCAGGCTGGGGATATGCCATGGGAAAAGGGTGAGTGGTGTGGAAAGACTGAGAGCTAGTGCTGGGGCTGAAAGATGAAGATGAAATCACCACCTCTGCCACCACTTGGCTGGAGCCTTTCACATTCCCTCCAAGATGTGAATGTAGTGAATGACTTTTCAGAACCTCCACACTCAGATACTGTTTGCCTTGATTTGTTGGGTAACATTTTGCACTTATTCTTTGGTTTTCTGGGATGTAATTCTTGGTTCTTAGGTTCGATTCTCATTCCTGCACTTACTTTCTCCGTTTATGTTGATTTAAGGAGTCCTACATGCTCATGATATTGTTTTTAAAAGCATCAAGCCTTGTGTTTATTAGACAAATATTTGATTGCTCTAAATTAAACTCTCAACTGATTAGTCGTAAAATGTTGCTTCAAACCTACTCCTTTCTTTAATGCAACAGCCTGTATGTGGAT
Organism: Melospiza melodia melodia; assembly: GCF_035770615.1. Classification (NCBI taxonomy): domain Eukaryota; kingdom Metazoa; phylum Chordata; class Aves; order Passeriformes; family Passerellidae; genus Melospiza; species Melospiza melodia. The sequence continues at coordinate 85,416,735 of NC_086197.1, read as the reverse complement.
TCACCTTTCCTCCCCATTTTTACTTGCCACCCAGCACTTTCCTGTGAGAGCTACTTGTTACAATGGTTGACTCTGGAACTCTTTTTTGCAGCTACTATAGAAACTGGCTCTGTCACTGTTTTGTATTGAAAACGAGCCCAAAAAGCAATAAAATCAAGTGTGGAAAGAAAATGGCAAGATTTTTGAATTCTAAAGTCAAGCTCAGCATCATCCTTACAGCAGAATATGTTGCATGGGGAAAGAGCATTTGGGATTCTTGGCTCATTCCTTCCCTTCTTCTCTTGGCATATACTGAAAACTGAAGAAGCACATTAGCAGCCAGACACTCCGTATCCTCAGGGGTCTCATTTCTCAAGCATACTTAGTACTCTTGGGCACCAAATGGAGACATGTTTTTGGTGCTCAGAGGAAAAGGATATGATTTAGGTATTTGAGAGTGTGGTGCTGACAAGTTTGAAAGAGGAAAGCTGACAATCTTGATGCTCGATTCTTTTTGAAATCTATCTGTGAACTCTTGTGAACAAGACAAACCTAATTTCTTCAAATTCCCTAATATTTTTCCAGTGTGAGATGTTCCTTTGTGAAAGTTTTTAAAAAAACCCCCAACTACTAAGTCTGTCATTTGACCCACATTTGTTTCAAATCTAATGCAGCACAAGCAACCCTTACTACTTCATACCTCCGGTTACTCATTCTCACTCTTCCATCACTCCCTCATGTTGTCAGTACAACCATTTGCAGGGCTTTGAAGAGAACTTGATTAGATAAGTGACCTGGGTTAAAGATAAATCTTCCACATTCACTCATTTACAGGGTTGTTTTTCAGCCATATCAGCTCCTGATCCAGATGACCACGTGAGCCCCAGTCTGAGGCAGTTGTGAGGTGGGGGAAGAAACACCTCAGGTGCCTGTCAGTGCAGTTGGCACTGTGAATGTCCTTAAACAAATCATGAAAATGCACCAAGCCATCTGCTCTTCTTCTCCTCTCTCCATGGCTGAGAGAACCTTTTCCTTTCTACCCCCCAAAAGAGCTGTGTCTTTAATTTGGTGTTTTAAGTCTGTCTCATGATGTTGCAGCTGGAGAGGCTGAGATGGGAAAGCGTGTGGGATTTGAAAGATCAGGCAGGACCCTATAGGTTGGGTGGGCCATAGTGCCTGAGCTGGGTGAGCAGCACTGCATAGGCTGCTACAGGTGAAGAAGCACATCAAGATCTTACACCTATGGGACGGTGTGGGGACTGTGGTGAGATGAGGATGGAAAGGCAAAGTCAGGGATGGCAAAGAAATAAACATCAGTTTTGAACCCTGCTTCATTTTTGATGTAACCACTCTATACAAAAGTCTGAAACCAGGTTAAGGCACAGAATTCTAGGTGGAATATCTACATTGAAGCTTGTTGAAGTTTAGTTGCCCCATTTGAACTTCACGTGTTTCAGTTAATTTGTCTTACTTTTCTTGAGAGAGACCATTAAAATAAACCTCAGAAGGAACTATGTGTTTGGGCCTTGTGCTCCCCATGTGATTCCAATGCCAGGTTTGTATTACCAGTTTTAGTTTATGCACTGGCCTCCTCCCTTCTGGCAGGCCCCTGGCAGCCCTGCTCCATTGCCAGTGAGCCAGCTGCCCACACAACTGCTGTGAGAAGCAGGAGAGACACCACAGTAGTCAGGCAGCCCTGGGCTGTGTGTTGGTTTCTGGGGCAGATGACTCAGAGCAGAGCACTGGAAGCCCTGGTGTCCTTTAGTCCTTTTTGTCCCTAAGACATGGAGGTGACAGTCTGTTCTCCAGGACAACCCCAAGGTGTGTTCATCATGAGGCCCCTGACTCAAATGTACCCCGCTCTGGCCCCCCATCTCTGGTTCCACAGTGCAAGGCAAAACCACAATTACAAGAATTTTAGTTCTGGGGGGAAGCTGGTAGGTGAAGGAATTTAAATAACCAACAATTACCCAGGAAAATATGTTACATATTTTTTAAGAGAATTGAGCCTTGAGCTCTCAAATTTCAATTGGAAATTCTTTGATATGACAACTGTGGTTTGAATTTACACTAGTTTCATCAAGGATATTAATTTATCATGCACTGACATTTTTTTCTCCCAGGACAGCATTTACCAAATAAGATTTCTTGAGCTTTCTCAACATTTTAAGAAATATTTTCATTATTTTCAGTTTAATTCATTTATGTCTAATTTAATTCATTTAGATAATTCATTTCAAGATTTTTGAGCCTTTTTTAAATCACCAACCCATAAATTTACTTACTATATGGGATTTTCAAAACTCTTAGGGTTCTAATTAAATCACAAAACCTGTTTGGACTCGATCATCACAAGTGTTAAACTGACTTCTTGAGAGCCATTAACGAGACATGATAATGTCAGGTGTTTTACTTTTTCTTTAAGTGACAGAAGAAATTCAGCTGCTGTGAGCTTGAGCTTAAAAAAGCCATTAAACTGAAATAATTGCTGTTAAAGGTTCATTTCTTTAACCTTTTGTTCGATAAAAACTCAGAACCGGTTAACTCAACAGCTGAGAACACATTTAATCTTGATTGCTTCATTCTAGCATTACTTAATTTAATTCTTTTTCCTTTATCCCTAGATTTGAAATCTTACCAGCTCTTTCCAAGCCACTGTGATTGATAGTCATATTACTCTCATGTGAATTGGTAGTGAAGGTGATGTTTCTCTGCTTTGAAAGCAATGCCACAAATGAAATTGAAAACCATACTTTTAAAAAGAGAAAGAGTACTTATGATTTGCTTAAAATTATCAACCTTGGTGCCAATACAAAAACTGAAGTACAAGAGTAGCCTCATTTACTCATATCCTACATTTAATTTACATTTTATATCAACCCTTAAGTGCCAATTTTAATGCTAAATGGGCTGTTACTTTGGAAATAGATTATTTGGTTTGATGGAGAGCCAGAAGCTTTGACATCTATTTCAGCACAAGGATAGTTGAGGAAAACCATCTTACATGCAAGGATTTTCAAGGACAGTGGGAATATATTGTTCTATTCAGGAAACTCTGTATGCTAAACACATGCTGTTTACAGCTTATATGGACTGCAAGTAGTAAAATGCTCTGCAAGCATTTACCCAGTGTTTCCATTACTCAGACAGCCTTGGTATTAGCTTGTCCTAGCATGTGGATCTTTTAAGTTCTTCCAGCTCAGCTGATTCAGAGGTCTAGTTTTACTACAATACGTTCACAGCAAGAATAGCAAAGAAACTGGGAGTCCACACCAAGGTTCAGGTTACTGATTTTGTGTCAAGGCTGGCAACAGGACAGCCCTGCAGAGCTGAACTCTCAGAGAGCAGTCTGGGTGGCTTCTGTAGCAGAACCTGAAATCAGCTCACTTGGGAGCTCCAGGTCCAGCCTCTGCCTGCCTGGGCACGTCCCAGTTTGTGTATTTGGGCCCCTACCTTCTGCTAGGCAGCTCAGAGATGTCTAGGGAAGTACCTAAATGCCTCCTAACTTTCCTGGGTGAACCACCAGGCATGTTCAGAATGTGTCTGACACGCTGGACCAGGAAAATCTAGAAGTTATTGTTTTCATTCAGAAACAATTATTCTCCATTGTGGGAGCCAGCCAGTTTGATCACCATCCCAGATACTCTCCTCCTTGAAGGGACTGAGTCTATAGCTCCTGGTGGCAAATCACTCTGGTGGACACCAGCCATGAGGTGGCTTTCCACAGTAGCTGGGCTTCTTCACAGAGAGAGGGAAGGATTTGTGCTACCACAGGGAAAAAAAAGGAGGAAGGCACACCTCTATCTGCCAACACAGAGGGTGATTACCCATAAAGTCTTAGACTCTCCTTTGCTTCCACAAATGCTTGTAGATTTATTCAGTGATTGACTTTTTAATGTGACATTCCTAGATTAAGGACTACAAGTCATACTTATTTACATAATTTTTATTATTACATTAGCATCTAGAGTCCCTAACAAGGTTGATCTCTAATATTCTAGTCAAGGTATTCATTTGTTGAGGGCCAGTCCCTAAGAGTTTACAATTTAAAAAAGAAAACACAGCAGTCAGGGATGGATGGAGGTCTTACAATGTATATGTGCTCAAACCATTATCTCTTTTCCATTTGTGTGAATTTCTCTTATATTTATATGGTTTTGTCTCTGCCACTTTTTGTGGTGAGCTGAAGGGCTCTGTACACATCAAAATAACCAAAATTTTTCTAATATCTATCATCATGCAGGTATTATTTCTGAAGGGCATTAGAATAACACCCATGACATACTGAAACTATTCTTTGTATCAATATAAACAGACTCTAAATAAGGTGCATAAACTGAGCCATGTTCCATTTTGAATTTGAAAGATTTACAGGGTGCTAAGCATGCAAACTATACTAGATCTGCAAAGAGCACTAAAATATATCCCTTCAAACTGAAAGCACGAATACTTCTGAGAGCTTAAGTTTGATTAATGATATCAATGGCTGTAAACATTTGGTTTTCAGATTTTGACCTTAAACAATGCAAGAGCCACTGAAGAACCACCACTCATCACATGTAATTTACAGTCCTGTCTTTTTCTGGTCTGTCTTTTCAATATTGCTCAAAGCTTTATCAGAGTTAGACCTTGCCACTTTTTTTCTCTCTTTTTTTTTTTTTTTTTAATATGAGATTTTGTAACAAGAAGAGTTGATTTTGATAGTTCATAGAAATTAAATCAGTAGTGAAGCAATAACCTATTAACCTTGCAAGAAGGGGTCACAGTAGGCAAGGTGTGAACTGAGGCCTGTTCTGCTCTTAGAGGCACAGGGACAGGTTTTCACATCCTACCTATGCCATGCAAGCTATGCTAGTTTGAATTTACTCAAACTACATGAAGCCAAATCAGTGTGCTGCACATAGTGCCCTTGAGATTCACATGGAATAAAAATATCTGTATTGATCTGTGCACCTGTCTTCCTCATTCTCTTCCTTTACCCTTTGTGCACACCTCAAACCCTGTGGAAAAATCTTTTGACAAGTAGGCAATCTGTCCCTTTGGTTGTATGCACCTCTCTGGACCCAACTTCAAGAAACATTAGAAGCAGGTGAAATTCTCTTACCAGTGATGCAAAGATTCTTTGTATTATGATGTTGTCTGAAATATTCTCTCTATATATAAAATTTTTTAAGGAAAAGACTAAAGAAACTCACTAGTTCAACTAAAGATCTTTGTGGGTGAGATGGAGGAACAGTGTCATGTCTCCTCTGGGATGCCCAGAACTGCACAGAGCACAAAGTGAGGCTGTACCAACACTGAATGCAGAGGGATAACTGCAGCTTTTCACCAGCTGTTTATGTTGTACTTGATGCACCCCAGGATGGGGTTTGTTTTCTTGGCTGCCAAAGCAAATGTTGCATATTTGCATATGTATTATTGCATTGTATTTGTATTCAGTCCTTCCAGTTCATCAAGGATCCAAGGAAACTACTACTACAAATGACTGTTAAGTAAAAACTAGATTGGCCCTGAATCACGCTGAAAAGAATAAGTGGTAGGGGATATTAACACAAGGTTTTGCAGATATTAGCTGGACATCACAATAGGCAATACCAAGTTTCTTACTTTTTTTCAGAAGTTTGTTATACTGCTAACATTAAGCCAAATTTTGTGGCTACACTGAATGTACCAGAGTTCAGGATATGTTAAGATTTAAAAAAATTAAAATATGAAGGTGGGAAAGATAGAGTTGTGGAGAATATTCTAGGAGTAATATTGTAGAGAAGGATCCTGATGAGAGAGGGTGAGGATGCTGGGCCAGATCCCTGCCTTCCAGCCCCTGCCCTCTCTCCTTCTGTCTATGCAGAGGGATGCCAGGAGCAGGGCTCCTGCTTTGTTCTTGGCACTTCACCATCCACCTCTACCAGCCTATAGAAATTGTTTTCAAACTATAGGTAAGCCACTTTCAAACTATGTGCCACAGTTGTGAGGGAAAAGGCCATGAGAAGGAAAAAAATAATTTAGGCTGAGGAGATGAGGACTTGTCCCATCTTTATAGTTTGCAGACTGCTTTAATTCTTGTCTGTGAGCAGCTCCCACAGAGCGACTGAAATTACAGTGAACTATGACATAATTGAGGGAAAAACCAGGATCTTGTTTGATGATGACCATATACTCCTGTCTGCCAATAAAATTACACACTCACATTTATTTCTGCTTTCACTGTAACCACTCATCCAGCTTTTCTGCTGTTTTGTGTTTAAAAGTTTAAAGAGCCTGAAACAGTACATTATCTACTCAGATTTTTATATGTACTTCAACACCAAAGGTACAAAAGGATTGTTTTGACAATTTGCTGAAAATGCTGTTATAGTTTCTAGCTGTGAAGCTGAACTTACATTACCTCAACTGACCGGAGCCGCAGCAGACTCTCAGATGGAATGTATGCATCACTCTTTGCCAATTCAGGGTTATTTAATACGCTATGTCTGGAACCAGCCTTTTTGTTGAAATTGTTTTGGCTAAGAAACTATCCAGATGAGTCTATTGCAAAACTATGTGCTTTGACTGGGATTTTCAAAGTTGGTCTGGAATCAGTCTGCTCAAAAACCAGCAGTGTTAGAGATTACTTCTTTTGGAGAATATCTCTGAAACCAAAGGTTTGAGTTGGTTTTGCTCATTTTTATTTTGTTTATATATAGGATCAGTTGAACTCATGTATGTATATATATGTCATTGTGTAGAAAACAACTTTACCTTTTTTGCTGTCTGCACTAAAAATATTCAATAAAATATCAGCAGAGATAGGTGATAAAGATACAGAAGAGCTCTAATTTAGTCATGTGAATGGAAGATATAATTTTTCAGTATTATGTTTAGCCATGAATCATATTACCCAGAAATGGTTAGTTACTATGTTAATGGGAATAGCTGATGTATTGCTGTAAGTGTTGGCATTTTTCTGCTGTGATGGTTTTCTATTCATGCTAATGAGCATTTTTCTTTTAAATTGGTTGCACTCTTTAATTCATTATGATACCTCTTTGACACTCCAGAACAAATTTTGCTCTCAATCATACCAGTGCAAATCTAGGATTGGGTGTCTGTTTTCATCAGCGGTAGACCTTGATTTGTTCTGTGTTTTAAACAAGATTTTAGGCGCACTTCCATCACACAATCATAGCTAAGAAGAATCTGAAAGGTTGAGCTTTTATTTCTTTATGTTGGTGGAAGAAAGAGACTTTGGTCTCATGTAGTTAAATGTACTATTTCATACCTGAGTGTACAGTTATGTGTATCACAGGCTGTAGTAAGTAATGAGTCTGAGTTATCCTCGAAAACAGCAATCATGGTGAGTGAAATATTAAACCCAAGTCAGTAGCCATTGCTGAGAAAGCAGAGCTTGTTAACCTGGGCATGACAGCCCCACTGCTGCTGCTGCTGTTTGAAAGGTGACTGAAAGGCTGCCCACTCCGGCAGGAAGGAGCTGGTGAATTTAGCGGAGGTGAGCTCAGGTACAGCCTCACCTGCCCCACAGCTGGGACTTAGTGAGAGGTGACACCTGTGGAAGGGGCAGAAAAATGAGTGTGTCAGCTGCTCCCTCAGACACTGGAGTTCACAATCTGGCATATTCATTTCAGCTGCTTTTCTTGGACGAGATTTGTCTGGATGGTTTTTCAAGTCCTACGAGGTAGATTGAATTCAATTTTTCATCTTACTCATCATTAAGTGTGTAATGGGCAGTTTCAGGCTTGTAATGAAACTAGGTCAAACAGTAACTGGCTTGTATAAGCTCCAAATGTCTGGTTCACTAGAGTCTGGTGTGTTTTAAATGAGAATAGATGGTATTTTGATGTACCTTAAAAGGTATAAAAGGATAAATGTACATTATCCATGAATAGATTTTTTTTATAAAATATGCTGGAAATCAATTACGTCCCAAGTCCAGCATTCCTCTCTTCAGGCCTTTGGCATGTGGTCACAAATGCAATTTCAATGTCTAAAATTCAAGTTATATGGTTTAAATCATGCCAGCTGTCACTGCACTAATTCTAATCAACATCACAGAAAAGATACTTTGAAGTCCAGAATTGAAATCTACAAGGAATTTTAATGCCACGTAGCATAAAATCTTTATGTAGTCCCACACAAACTCATGCAGTGTTTCAAGTACTCTGTCCAGCTTGTGATGCAATAGATAATAAACCATGCAACTATTTCTAGAAAAGTTAATGCGAAAAAAAAACAACAACCCAAACCAAAAGAGTTTACCATTCTTATTTCTGAAATTTTAAACAGGTGTTTTGGGACCACAGGAAAAAAAAAAAAACCACACAAATTAGGATTTGTAAAGTTTTCAAATGCACATCTTTGTACAGTGTTCACAACAAAGGAAATAGAAACAAAGAAATGTATGCTAGACACTGAAAGACCAGACTGCAGGGCACAGTCTTGTGGTTCTCATGCCAGCACTCCTGCTGAGCCCTCAGCAAGCACCAAGCCAGGCTCCATCATTTCTCTTCACACCTTTTATTCCTTCTCAGATTCTCTGGGGCAAAAATGCTTTCTTTTTTTTCCACTGTGCTTATAAGAGCAGTTGATTTAATCAAGAACTAGTTAATGAATTATGATAATGGTACCTGGATGTGATAGAGTACAGGCTATGATAGATAACAAAACACTCAGTCAGTAGACGAAGTGTCAAAAACCATGCAGGTATCAACAGTGGCCATGATATTTACAAGTTCTCAGAGAATGTGAATGAGGAAAGTTTTCAGAAAGTGCTGGTTCCCCATCTTCAGAATCCCAGAGTCCTGTAATATAACCTACTCTTGGAATCAAAATTTATGCTATTAAAAATTAAGACACTCTACCTTTCCTGGCTAAATCCCCGTTTGGATCAGTCTTGCTCTAGTCCCTTAAGTCTCACTTTCCCTTTCCCTCTGCTCAGCATCACACCTTTGGTATCTCCAGGGATAGGGATTAGTCTTCATCTTCAGCTATTCACAGCCTTGCAGTAAGAACACCTTCTTAAAAATGGGATCAGCAGATTCAAAACTACCACAGGCCAAAAAGAGTCAAAAGTGTGTATTTCTCACATTGTAAATGTTAGTCTGTTCTGTTAGGCTATTGCGTGGAAGTCAGTGCATGACCTGATCATGTCTAATGGATCAGGCTTCTCTAAGAAGTTAGGGTTGCTTTAGCTGCCTCGTGCCTTTTATCAGCTTCTCCTGGAGTGTAGAAGCTTTATACCCTCAGCCAGTGCATCTCTGAATAAGTGATAAGGCAGTCCTTAGGATCTTTGTGCATTTAAACAGAGGAACAAATTGATTTTAAGAACCTTCTAGGCTTATACAGGACCTGAGCTCCAGCAGGCAGAGCTGTGCCATGGTCCTGGTGACACGGGGAGTGCGAAGGGAACCTGGGCAGAGAGGGAGGCAGCTGCTCCCTGGGCTGGGGTAGCAGCTCAAAGGAATACCTGCACTAGCCATTCACATGGCTTATTTGTAAGGAAAAACCATGTAAAATAAGTCTTATTTTTTCTACCCTGACCCCACTTATTACTTGAGCTGAGGGAATATTTCACAGCTTATTTCTTTCCTGACAAACAGAGCTGATTTTTTCTTCTTGGGCATGAAACCATCTGCCTGCAGCTATGAATAGATTGCAGTTTCCTCATGTTTCTCTCTAAAAAATGCAATGATTTCCACCTCCTCCACTTTCACCTCCCCTCTCCCAATCTTCTTAGCTCTATGGATTGATCCTGACGTGGCCTCTGATCTGTTTTCTGGTTACAGAAATCATCAGGGTAGTTCTTTCAGCCACAGGTATAGAGAGCTCACACATGTTGCTATTTGCTAATCTTGTTTAATCTTTCTTTGTTTTGATAGATGCTCTCAAGAAGAACAAGATGTTATGATGAACACTTTTACACATTTCTAATCTATTGAATATATTAAAATCCAGGGGAAGATGCAAAATTACTATTTATTTTATGCTACACGTGCAGCATAAAATATAATTGAAAAAGGTTGGTTAATAGAATAAACAGTTTTCTGAATAATTTCTAGACCTAAATCTGACATTCATATTTGAAGTCAAACATACTTGAAACCTTATAAATATTACTTTGAAATTAACTTTTTGCTATTCTTTATTGTAGTAACATTTTCTGACAAGCAAGTACTGCAGTGGCAGGGTGTAGGTTGAATGAACCATAACAAACATGAATATGCTAAAAACTCACAAGTATTTTTGGAAGGACTTGTGTTTTATTTGGGATGTATTTTGCTGTAGTCATTCCAGCCTTTTTTATGCATGATTAATCATTGCTAATTTGTGAACTGACTAAGGCAAGGGTTACTTCTCACTGCAAGTCTTACTGCAAGTATGTGAGTCATCCTGGTAGATCCAAGGCCTGTCACTCTGTGTCTGCTGTAAAATCATATTTTTCTGTCTTTCTAGAAGCCTGTTGTCTAATTCAGCCCTACAGCTGGATCAACAAAACAGCACTGAGTGAATCATTTGCTGTCATCCCTGTAAGCAAGGTTCTTGTACTAACTCTGAGTCAAGTCTGGAAGTAATGCCAAATTTAAAACAGGCCCCATCTAAGATGTTTCTTTACAAGTGAATATAATGTCTGTAGTTATCTTAAAGATTTATTGTTATTCTCCGGAAGCAAATCTGGGAAAAGAGATGGGAGAGACTTGCTACTGCACTGAAATCATGTGAGCCTCAAACAGAAAGGCTGATAGTAACAGATATGTATTACAAGCTTTTATATCCTAAACATGCTGGACACCTCAAAGTGTGTTGACTGCCTTTGGTTCACTGATCTCAATGGCAGTTTAAAGCATTTGCTGTAGCAGGAGATAAGAACCATTTTACAGCATGGAATGTACCAATATGGGAAAGACTGTCATGTTAACCATGACATCTCAGGTTTCACACAGAAACTTAGCACTTATTTGGGCTACTACCTAAGTGCGCCAATCACTGACTGTCAAGAGATGGATCAAGGTATTCAGCAGTGGCTGTTCAATCTCTCAGATTTTCATTAGACACTTAAGCATGAAATGAATTCTGATTTTTTCAATTACTTCAGCTGGATGCACAACTTTCTTTTTTTACCTTTTTTTTGAGTCAAAATTATTGGTCTTTTTTTGTGAAACAGCTAATAAATTAAATCATTTTGATAAGCATTTCAGTAATAGTTCCTTTCACTCTTGAGATGCCTGAAAACATTCCAGTTTTTTTCTGGTTTTCTGTATTTTAATTAGGAGTTATGTCAGTTCCAAATGATCACAAGTTATAAAGTACTTTTTCATTAGCTAATCTAGCAAATTATGGTCTGGAGATTCATCAGAAATGGTACTGACTTGTATTTCTTTGGGGTTATTCCAGCACAATGTGATCACGTGTGAAAGGATGAAGAGGAAGTAATCTACCTGAAGTCCTGTGTACTGCAGCAAAATCAGGGAGGGCAACTTGTCATTTCCTATCTATTATCTGTCTGAGTGCATTCCTGACCTATTCTTGTGACAGTTGTCTCATGGCCTGTAGTGCTGCTCTTCCTGTATAGGAAAAATGGCATGGGATCCAAACTGTGATACAGTCTAGACAGATTTACTGCATTACTCATTTTAAACAGTGGAATTGTCTATATTCTTTGCTAATATTAAGGAACAACTTTGGTAGTTAGGTTGGCTGGTTTTAGTACTTATTGGGACTTTTTTCTGTTTCTGCCTATGAGGACTCTGGTTTGCAATATGCTCTCACTTCTCCTGTGTCTGTGGCAGTTTAAGATTTGCATAATCCTTTCTTTTGTGCTTCTTATTTTTTCATCTTTATATTACTGCCATGACAGTAAAGACTCCTTTGCCCTCATATCAGCATAACATTGATCCAGTGCAGAGGAAAGTCCATCCCAAAGCACACAGGTTCTAAGAGTCAGCCATTTTTCAGTATTTGAGTCATTGTGGAATCAGGATCATAACACCTGTACCATATGGAGTTGCCTTGAGTCTGCAAAGAGACTCCCAGTAGCTCATGTCCTCATCCCCTTTGTCAGGGTTTAGCAACATGCTTCTTACTCCAAGGTCATAGAGTTATGTGGGCGTATAAGACACCTCTTATATTTTATTTTAAATGTATGTACTCAATTGTATTTGATATCAAATCAAGGAGGGCATTTACTGACCTTGCACCTTGACTTAATGAGATCCAATACTATAGCAATTCAGAAGTTAAAAATCCACCAGCTATTTTAACAGAAGTAATTGAGGAGTCAATTGTCAAATACCAGGGTAAAGACTGAAGCCAAAACAGACCATTTCAGGAAAAGCAGACTTAGTGGTGGAATGGGAAAAGCTTCATAGAAACATGAACACTTGATAGCTAAAACAGGGTTTCTAAGTAGAGGACAGTCCAAACCCACAAGTAGGTTTTCTACAGCTGCCTAGTTCAAGGTCTCTGGGATAAGAGCAGAGGAAATTTTTGGACTGAATGTCTGGATGTAAATTCTATCTTTGCTTTCATTTTATTTGAAATCTTTGGGAGAGGAAATAACCAAATGTGCTACAGAGAAGGGACATGAGGTGACAAAGAAAATTTCTAAGCTGCTTTGCTAGCTGGAAGATTTTGAGATTGACTCATTTTCTGACCTGAGATATTTGGTTGCCTCTTCATAGAACATTTTAGCACTTATGTTTCCCTGCCTGGAGATTTAATGGCTACTACCTGTCAGCAGAGGAATCCTCCTTCCATTTCTCACCTAAAAGTCTACTGTATAATGGTGACATGTAACTGTGTAGGAACTGACATAATTTCCCAGGAGAATCTAGTAATTTTTCAGACTTTGACAAACATAGCCATTCATGTGTATGCTTTTTGATTTGTTGTTTGTTTTGTTGTTTTTTTCCTTTTTCACAGAAGGTTAAAGTCTAATATATACTTGACCTATGAAATGACAGTATAATTCTGCTGTGTTATGAAAGGCACATATCCACCAAATTGATAAGTGATACACAGTCCTTATTTCTTAATTATTTACCAGTATAAGACCTGAAGGACTCTTTGTATAGGAAAACTGCTGCTCATGAGAAATTTTTTATCTGGAGAAAGTGTTATAATTGTTTAGACATGCAGACATGTAGTCATGCTTAAGAATTCATTAATTTGGGGACATTTATTTATTTCTTAGGAGTAGAATTAGCTAAACATGTGACATAACAGCTCACCATCCTGTGAAGGTAGCCCACTGATCAACATTCCTAAGAAAGGTCCTCCCACTTCTGCAATGAGATATCTGTAAATGTTTACTGGTAAAAGAACTGTTTCTACATGTAGCTAGCGTGTGGAAAAAACTTTAATAAAAATGCTCCCTTAACATTTGATAAGCAAAAAAAAAGTGATAAAGCAAATGAAGTAGATGTCTCAAAGAGCTTTCCTTTGGCCTTCTGTTGTAGAATTAAAAGGGATGACTTTGAAGAGCTTATGAAAATAGGCTCACTCACAATAATAATTTCAATACAAATGGCATCTTAAATGAAAAAAATTTAGTTGGGTGAAAAAATATTTAAAAAGAAATTGTAATCAATAACATGAACAAGGTTAGGTCAATGGTAAGAACTCCTAAAGATTGATCCTTTCAGTTTCCTAATCTCTTCTTGAGAAGATGTCAATATGGGCATCACATTAAAGAAGTTTTAGCAATACAATCTTTAGCAGATACAAGGAAATACATCCTTACCCAGTTTAATGGAATCATCTCTTTATAAGTTTAAGAAGTGGTTAGGTTGGTGGTTGGGTTACTACCATAGCATGTTGTAATATTTTCAATTGTACAATTGAAACTTGTACAAAAGTACAATTTTCAATTATAATTGAAAATATCTGTGCAGAGTACAAGGTGAGGTTGCCATCATTTTGCACATCTAGATGGCAGGAAGAATTATTAGCACAAATTTCTAATGGACTTTAATTAGTTCATGTGTAATTTGTGCTAAAGAAATTCTCGAAAGAGAATTGGTAACCAAGGGACAATAGAATGAGACAAGAGACAAATGAGATATTAAGAAACAAACTCTTATATGCCTATGCCCATAAACGGCCAAATGCTGCACTAGTCAGTGAGGGAGAAGAATAAGGAAAGATGGAAAAGAAATTATTTTTATGGCAGCTTTTTTCTCCACAATTATGACAATTCAATGACAGATGTAATTCAAATTTGTCTCCTGTTGAGGCTGAAAACAAATACTTTATTTCTGAAAACTTCAGCCTTTTGAGGGATTTTGAATAGTAGAATGAGGAAACTTTGGGAAGGGTGCTCATGTTTTAAGGACAATGGGAATATTTAAGAGATGTTGATAGGGATCTTTTCCCTCATGCAGAGGATGTTAGCTTATGGAATTATAATACAGAAGTTAAAATATTTCTTCACATAGAAATGAAGATTTGAATCATTCTGAAATACAGTATTAAAGAAAAAATATCTTTTCATATTTTGCCCAGGTCAAGATCAGTTACAAGCTTACATTTTAAGGGGTTCTCTCATAAGAGATCACATCCTGATTGAACCTAAGAGGAAAACGCAAAAACTCAATCTGCCAGAAGATCCAAAATTAATCTCTAACAAAGCAAGAGATTCACCAAAGCCTAATCTGTACATCAGTTTACTTTCAACTTGAAGTTCAAAAGAAATAGCAGCTCTGTGGTTAGGCAATGATTGAAGAGGATAGTAACAGATCAAAGCAAAGGATAGGAGAGAGATGGCTGAGCATCTGGAAGAGAAAATGGATAACATTTTCCTTGGTCTGGTCTGAGAAAAAATGAGAATGTGGGGGAGAGAAGGTAAAGGAAAAATAAGGTCAAACTTCTAAGGAGAAATGCTTTTGCTAGAATGAATGATGAAAATTTCGAGAGAAAAATGTGAAAGATGCTACTGCTGTACTTTAATCTTTCAAAATTATTTCTGCTACTAGTTGCTCCTTTGAAACCTCTTACTTTATTTCAGGACTCATTACACAATTAAAATGCCCCAAAACTCCAAGCCAGAATTATTTTTCCTCCTTAGTGCTCTGATGTGTTGCACTATATCATGAAGAGGTTTTTTTGTTCCTTTTTGTTTTCCTGAGATGTTCCTCTGGAAATGAAAGTGTGTTCTTTATTAGTCTTGTTACATTAAAGTCTCTATTTGCACAACATTCACATAACTTAAGGATATATAGCTCCCTGTTTTTTGTTAATATTTGAAAATAATTTTGTTCCCATTTTAAAGTCAGAAGGCAAAAATAATCCTTGCTGTTTACCACATTAATTTATCTACAGACCTATAGCATTATGCGCTACTAAAAATTAAATTTCTAAAAATAGTGAAGTTTAAGTTCATTAAGCAACTAATTGTTCTATATATCCCAAGTCTTTGTAAAATAACTTTTATTTTCGGATTAAGGTATAAATATTTTGTACTACAGTAAATACCTCTGAAATATTAAAATTTTGGCTTGATTCCATCTTTCTGTTTTATACAGTGGACTTTTATTTATATCCCCAGTTCTTTTTGTTGATGGTGCTCCTGACCTACATGTGATAATTGTTTACTGCTTTCTTTGGAAGAAATTTGCCACCTCTTCTGTGTCTGTCTGTAGGGCTGTTTGTGATTTAACAGTGTCTCAAAAATTTATCTGTATATTACAGATGGGAATTAAACTTCAAGAAAATATTATACATTTGACTCTTAAAACATGAAGAAAAGTATTGTGTATATATATCCTATTAGCAGAATACAGGGTCTTTATAAAAGCAAATTCTGTGTGTGGAACAGGGAGTATTCTATAGATGCGTAATTACTGAGAAGTAAACATGTGACCCCCTACAATCCATAAGAATTTCTCAGGCCATTTGATAGGGATAACGGACAAGATATTCCCCATTTGTGTAGACATATTGTTCTTGAGCATTTTTAGGGAAATGAGGTACTTTTTCTTAAGAAGAGGGGTCTAATCTAATGAAATACTGAAATATTTTGGGTCAGTTAAAAAACCCCATGTGTCTTCTATTGCATTTTGTGCAGAGCCCAGTCCCATGGTTCTCACTTAGGTCTTGGGAGATAGTCACCCAGTCAGAGCATTTTCCCCCAGGGTTGGCAGCAACTGAGCAAAGGGTTTTGAAAGTCACCATTTTGGACTTAGGCAGAATTTTGGTACTAATTTGTGGCATTTGGAAGTTTTCTTAACATCGGAAGCTGTGGTGTATCACACAACAAAATCCAGTTATCTTGTGTTGCAACCCATAAATACTGGACTCTAGATAGGACTATGAAATAATTTGGCTCTTGAAACACTGTTTTAATGGAAAAAAAGATGAAGAGATGGTGAGTTTATGTATTTAAATATCTAGTTGCCAAGTTTTTCTTTTTATATACTGATAAAATAGGTTATACTCTGACTGTGAATATTTTAAGCTGTTGAAGTAACTACAGTGGGAGGGGGATTACTGTAGTTTCTGTGACAGACCTATCAATGCCTTTTAATAGCTGTTATTTAAAATTAAATTTTGCAATTAAACTAATGAGGGAAAGGAATTCAGAAGAATAACTTCTTAAAGCTAAGCTTGTGGAAAAGAGAGACAAGAGTAACAGTTTTTTAGAATTCTTGGTCACTTTGTTAAGATGGCAAAAAGCAAGAATTCATTGAGTTTAAGAAGGAGAAAAAATTGTACTGAATGGACATTTGCAAAAAATTCTGCTCAGCAAAAAGAAAGAGCAAGTGCAGGGGTTATCTCTGACACAGGTACCCTAAATTCCATTCAAGTGCATTGTTATTGCAGAACAAACGAACATCCTACTGTGCTACTTAGTAATGACATTCATTATGATTAGAAATCTTATTTGCTGGGAAGGAAGACATGGCTTGGTAAATTGGTCTACATATAAATTACATAAGGGAAAAGACCCTTACATTGACTTCAGTAAGGGGTAAGAGAGAATGTCAGATTTTTAATAACGGGCAGTTATTCAGCATGTGTGGATTAGAACCATACTGCTGTAAACTCTCTTCTATAATCTTTTTATTATCTTTGAGGCTGTATAATCAGAAACCTTATCAGGCTCTCTAAAAGGGAGAATAATTGCATCTTCAGAAATCACATAGTGGAGACATTATTATTTTGATTAAAAACAAACACTCGCCTTTCTCCCAAGGAAGGATCTTGACATGTGAAAGTGCTTAACCAACCTAATACATATTCCACAATTAAAGAAAATTGGAAGAACTTAAATAATCAGTGACAGGTTTGAAGTGTGTCTTGTACTGAACAAGGGAGCCAGACTGCAGCTGTACTTAGCAAAGTGTGGATTAATGTCAACGAGAGGAACAAGAGACTATTATGCCTCTATTTTCCTATTTCTTCTATATAATGGTTGGCTCTGTGATTTTTGATATTTCTAAAACAAATTCCTCACTTTAGTAAGCACTTGAAAATATATTTTTAATGTTAATTGGCTGTAGTTTCAGTTTATCTCGAAGACCAAAGGGTTAATAAAATCTTCTCTACTCTTCAAGTGCTAACTGCTGAGAGTTTTCACTGCTTTCATTTGTAAGAAGAGCCTGATTGAATTTACTTCTGTTTCACTTTTAAAACTTCCTGGCTTTTCATTCACAAATCACACATTTGTCTTCTCCCGGAAAAGCATTGCTTTTGTTTTTGTGACCTACATTTGTAGGGCTCCTAATTAGCAGGCAGCACTGGGATCTGCTGTCCCTCAATAGCTCTGCTTTGGGATTCCAGGCTAAAAAGAAAACGTTGCTGAAATCTCACTGAAAGTAACGATCCTACTAAGGGTCAGCACCTTTCTGTGCACCGCGTTGAAAAAAATGCATCATAGCTGCAAATTTCCCCATATATTGCATTCATGTCTTAGTCTGGCAGATGCTGGAGTTAATATCAGAAGGATCAAGCATAAGTGTGAGGTGTTTTCATTGTCCTTAAAATAAAAATGTACCAGCATTTTGTTTGGAAAAAAATTCTTCCCTGAACTGATTTTGAATCACTTCCTTGTTTTTCTCTGTTTTGTTTGGGTTTTGTGGGTTTTTTTTGTTTTTTGGTTTTTTTTTTTTTTTGTGTTTTTTTTGGTTTTTTGTTTTGTTTTTGTTTTTGTTTTTGTTTTTGTTTTTGTTTTTGTTTTTGTTTTTGTTTTTGTTTTTGTTTTTTTAATTCTTTGGCTTCTGCAGATAAGCTGACCATTATTTTTACTTTTGTGTTCAAATGATCATTCGGGCTTGTGAGAAAGTGGCACAACATCCTACTTAAATAGCATTAGACCACACAAGAACTAAGTCGTCTCTTTCAATTTTCAAAGTAAATAGGAGTTTGGCTGGAACTGGAATGCTGCATTTGACTCTGCTTTTTGTATTAAAAACTTATTACTTACTGTGATGCAACTGATATGAACTGCTACATTCAAATACATCAAACATCCAACTCCTCCCATCAGGAAGATCTTGAACTTGCTAGACAATTTTTGCAGACTCCTGCCATGTCTGTCCTCAGCAGTGTCATGTCAGTAGCTGGCCAGCCTGTCATTTTGTCCTGCAGAATAAGTAATGGCATTACCATTAGAACAAACAAAGTTTTATTTTCTTTGAATTTACCTTCTGCTTGGCGGCATGCTCTGAGTTTGTTGTGTTTTAAAGACACTCTTTTTCTCTTAGAAACTTGCATATGATGAAGGCTTTTCCTGAATCTCACCAACTACAGCATATTTCAAAACTTATAGGAATGTTAGTTCTGTGGCTACTACTTCTCAAAATCAAGCTAAGCTGAAATTTGCCAATATTTTGTATATACAAATGCTGTTGGGAGAAACAAGTGGTGATACAGTGACTGCTGTTAGCCTGAGAATTCAGACTAGAAAGACTTGTACCTGGAAATACATACAATTTATTCTACAGTAATGTCTGTGCAATGCAAACCAGACACCTCAAGCTAGAACCCCAAGGGCAGGAGAGCAGTATGGAGACACCTATATTCTAAGCAGCCTCCTAGAACACAAGGTGTTTAGTCTTTCCCTGTTCCAAGCTTATCTAATAGTAGAGCAGAAAATCTGTTTCAGTGACAAGAATAGCTTGTTTACATGTAGAAACCATTTAGTTTGGGGTTTGTCTACCCATACTCCATCATCTGTCACAAGAGTAGAAGGAATATGTTGCATATCAGGTAGCTATTCTATATCTAAGCTGTTGTGCTTGCACTTTCTGGGAAGCTTTAGAATTCATTGTATATGCACAATACTTTTTGCAAAATCTCTACTCCTCTGTGTCTATCTGGGAGCTCCTGCTTCTCTTGCAGTAGGAATCTTTCTCTATCTGATCAGCAGATCTGGAATACCTGCAGGCTGTGTGCCATATTGCACAAACAGAGAGGCTGCCCTCTCCCAGGACTTGTGAGGAGAGCCATTTGCAGCCTGGATGCATGTGTGTGTGCAGTGACTCATCCAGTCAAAAGGTCGCACAGTGGAAACTGAGGGGAATTGATGTTCATGCTGAGGAACCTCTACAGTGCCAAGAGAGGCTTGGCCTAGATATCACTCCCAGGGGAAAAAGGAGGAAATGTTCCTCTTTTATTCAGTAGTCAGATGGTTTCAAGAGGAGGAGATGAAGTTTCATCTTCGTTTAAATGGATATTTAAATGTCTTTAGCAACGCAGTAAAATCTCAGTAGCAGAAAATTGAGTATGTTCTCTTAAGAAGCAGTTTTCTCCTTCAGATGGACAGTTCAGTGCATGAATACAAGTCACCCTTTCTGTCATGCTTTCTGACTCTGGGGCTTTTGGCTATAATGATTGGGATTCTCCTGCCCTGCATTCATCAGTACATTAGATGTACTCTTCCTCGCACAGGAAAATCTCCTAGCTTGGCTGTGGTTGAATTGGCTGCTCAGAACTTTCTTACTTTAGATTTTTGGTGCCTGCTTTTGGGCAGAAACACAGAGTGTGCTTATAAATCACAGAGGAGGCCCAGGTCCCAAATGGATATGCCTGCATTGTGAGCTGTGGTGCCAGGTAGAAACACAACACCGGAGTCCAGAGAAGCAGCGTCCTGTTACGGTGGCTCTGCCGTCACCCTGCTGCACCCTTCCAGAAGGAAAGGCTGTGCCTGGCTCAGACCCAGCTGTGCTGAAGTCACTAAACTGCTTCGGTTTCTTTAAAAGACTCGGTCACCACCAGCTCCAGGCTTTTTGTGCCGTATTTAATTTACATAGGCATGTGCTTGTTTGCACTTTTACAGTTACTTAGGCCCTTGGACTTTACTGATATTCATCACAAATCACTTTGCCAGTGCCTGAAAGATTTTTTTAGCAAATGCTGGCTGCTGAAAGTTCTTCTTGAACTTTGCTTGTTCTGTCAGCTCCTCAGAGCATTCGTGAAATGCAATCTTGGATACCATTTGTTTCTCTGTCTGAAAAGCATGCAAACTCTCACTCTTGTCAATGGAAATAGAGTCTGGGGAGTACAAGGAAATAGTCAGCTGACCACTGATAGATACTTATTTTAGGTGATCTGATTTGACTCTCCATGTAGGACTTTTAATATGCCAACCCGCAAGTTGTCCCTTCATGCCAATCTGTTCTCTGAGAGCCAAAGTGACAGGTGCCACAAGAGCAATGCAGATCTGTGGTTACAAGAATTTCCACTGCACAGAAATGACGCCTTGATGTTAGTGGTTTGCCTTGAAATTATTCTTTACCCTGAAATCACCTTTCATTCAATCCACACTACAGCAGATAAGCAATACTTATCTGTGAAGTCTGAAATAACACTTGCAGATGTTTAGAAAACCTGATGTGTGATAGATATAAAATGATCCTTACTGAACTCTTTCCTTCTGTGTGTCCATCAGATGAATTGTGGGTGCTCTGATTATCAGATTCCATTCTAGGGACTTTTGTACCTGAATGTTAGTTTGTATTTTCCTTCTTCTGCAGATTGTCCTATAGATTTAACTGAAATATTATCTTCCCCTTTCATGTAACTTATTGGGCCTTTTTTACAGGAGAAAAGTATAAGCCTTTTTCTTCTCTTCTGTTTATTGACAATTACCAGCACTTCAGGAATCATAATGTCCCAGTGGAAAAGCTAACATCCCAGTATCCTTTCTCATATAACCCAGGGGGTTCAAAGCTCTTCATTGCTTTCTTCACTTCCCTCCTCTAAGAATATCAAGCAATGCTCATGTGACATTTTCTAACCCTACATCTTATTTTGACAACCACACAAAATCTAATGCATAAATAGAGTTCTTTGCCATGAAGTCTATTAGTGGTAGACTCCCTCTTCACTGAGATTAGAGTGAACTGGAAACAGCCACTCTGGAATGATAACTGACTTGGCATGGCTCTACCCCAAACTTATTCTCTGTAATAGCATGTCCCTTTCTTAGGTGATCACTGCAGACTTTAAGCCCTAGAGGCCCCCTGAGTGTAGGCAGTGCCATTTTAGCAGTGACTGGGTGCCCAAATGCATTCAGCAAGTTCTGCCCTTCTGCATTGGAGTGAGAGCAACTGTGAGTGCTTCTGAACTGCCTGCACCTCTTTCCTCACACCTTCATTTATGCCATAGTGTGAGTGCTTCTGAACTGCATGCACCTTTCCTCTCACCTTCATTTATGCCATAGTGTGAGTGCTTCTGAACTGCACGCACCTTTCCTCTCACCTTCATTTATGCCACAGCGAGCACAACTGATAACCATGCAGTAAAAAATACACCCTTTTAAACTCTGAAAATAAAGTTGCTTTCTTGCTCTCATCAAGACATGAGGAGACATATGTGCACACTTGAATGCAATGCTAACTGCAATAACAAGCAGGCAAGTAAAGCCAAATTGTTTAAAAGCTAAATTGTTCCAAAATCAGCAACTTACAGCTGAGTTTTAACTTGCAGGTTGATTTCTCCTGTTCCACATACACTCATGAGTCAGGAGCTAGTTTGGACTCATAAAGCCCCTTTTCTAAATTATCTTCTGGAAAGAATCACACTCAGTAAATGTTCCTGTTCCCTTCTGTCCTCTGGTTCAGCTCACAGCACCCACTTAACAGTGAACATTGTCACTCCTAAAACACCACCTTGGATATTTCAGTTTTGTTTTGCTTTTGTTTAAATAAAAATACCCAATCTTCATGCATTTGGAGCCAACTCTATTCCCATTTTCTATCAGAAATTTTGTTGATAGCCTTTACTTAAGAGGTTTCCATGCAACCAGCCACATGGAGAGCTTAACTACAGGATGAGGGGCAGTATATGTATAAGGCTGGTATTGGTATTGATAAAACCACAATAGCTTCTGAAACATACATGTTAATAAATATATTAAATTATTTTTCTCTTCAGGGTTTTCATTTTGAAGTTAAAGAATTCTGAGTTTTTCAGAAAACCTAAAATTAAAGCCTGCAATAGCTTCATACATATAACAGTGATAAATTGCACAACAACACTTTCCCAATATAGCACAAACTCTCCTACTACAGCAGTAGCAAGTGTGTTGTTTTGTAAATAGACACTTAGTAAAAATCTGAGTCCAGCTTGGGGTTAGCAAAATCAGCCTTTAAGTGCTTTATGTAGAAGTTTTACAGTTATGTGACTCAAAATACACAGAAGATGTTCTTTGACTTGAATGTCTCATTTTGGTTCTATGATTAGTATATGTTTGTGGATCATTTTATCATCAAGTTTATTCATCAAGTTTTAAAACATAAAGTGCATACAGATTCTTATGCTGAAATGTCATGTTGAAAAATACTGATTTTCTCCTTATACCAGTGTGAATTAGGGTTGGGTTTGGTAAAATCACACAGTTTTTTTCCATCTTTAAGAACATTGCCATTGTGTTTGTTTCGAAGAGAGAGGAGAGTGTGAAGGGCACAGGACTGTGAAAAGACCATAGTTTTTCCAAGTACCCTAGGTTTCATCCTTTCTTTTTACTCCAGAAACAATGTTGTTTAGGTCAGCATTGTATTAATCATGTTGATATATCTCTTGTAGTATGATAATTAGCACATACTTGCAATCCTAATTCGAAAAAGGATATACCTGCGCTAAGTCTCTCACTTATGTAAATGGAATATCTTTATACAATACTATCTTTAGTATTGTAAATAATATAAAATGGCTATTAAACTGTGTAAGTAATCTAATTGGAAATAAAATAGGGGAAAGCAAAAAGGATAAGTTTGGCCTTTGCCTCCTCTTGAATACTTGTTGTCTTACCAGAAGCCCTGACCATAATACCCTTCTGAGTATGAAGTTAAAGTGACCAATGCTCAGCCATTCAGCAAATCTGGGCTTCCAGAGTAATGAAATGGATCTCCAAAGCAGCACCAAACCACTGGAGGGTATCTGTTGTGTGGCCTGGAGCTGCTCTGTCCTGGTGATGGAGCATGTCTCACTGCTCTGATGACACACACTTGGCTCCACAGCCTGAATTCCTCAAGTGCAAAAGTCAGCAAAAGCCAGAATGAAACAGATTATACTGTTGCCCATGTTGCTGATCTATGATGACTTTGAAGCATGGTGAGGTAGAGACTGAAGCATCAAGCCCTTGAATACCTATGTGAAAGGATTATATGAGCTACCACAGCCAAAAGACTAGGCTCAAATGTACAAAGACTTCCAGGGTTAAGGCTATGATAATGTGTATATACCACAAAGAAGTTCAAAATGTTGAAGCACTGTGCTTCCAACCTGTCATATTAATTCTTTTCTTCTATAAAAGGTTTTATTTTTTAAGATTGTGTATGGGACCAGATGGTTAGGTGATTTGGGATGGCTGACACCATCTGTAGTTTGTTCTGAAGCTGCAGTAAGGAAGTCAGCTGTGTTTTGGTCTCTTTATCCCCTTATGTGTAACCTTTGTTTCTACTTTGTTTTGGCTTTGTAAGAGAATGAGAAGGTTTTACTACCTAACAAAGAAAGCTTTGACTGGGACCCAGCTAGGAGAGTCCAAAATTAATGTTCTCAACAATGATGCTTTGTTCTCTGAATCTTTTACTTTTTCAGATGGAAGAAAGCTAAATAAAACCTGGATAGGGCTATTCTAAAGAACTAAATGCCAACATTTGATTAACTACATTTTTGCTTGTTTTTGTGGAACATGATTCACGCAATCACTTTCTGAAAGTCTGCGCTCAGCCTCTTGGCTAATTTCAACACAGCTTGATAGGGGAAAAACACTTAGAGATAACTACCTTTTTATAAGTTTTGTTCAAATAGGCACTTGCGTAAAGGAAATGGGTCCTGAAAGTGTTTGAAGTGAATGTGAGATCACAGAATAGTTCAGACTGGACCAGAGCTAATGAAACCAACTGGTCTAATTCCCTGCTCAGAGCACACCTAACCAAGTCAACTTGTCTAGTTGAGTCTTGAACAATTGCAAAGGTGGAGATGCCATACTCTCTCTGCACGGTCTGCCCCCGTATTTGGCTATCCCAATGATTTAAGAAATTAATCTTAATATACAATGGAAAATTCCAGTGCTCTAACTGATGTCTTTCACCTCTTGTCCTGTTGCTGCACCTCCAAGAAAGGTCTGGCTCTGTCTTCCCTTTATCCTGACCAGATGATTATGGAATCATCGAGTCATTTTGGATGGAAAGTATCTTTACAATCAAGTCCAGCCATTAACCTAATATGGTCAAGTCTGTCACTGGATTTACATACCTGAGCACCACGTCTGCATATCTTTTAAATACCTCCAAGAATGATGTTTCCAATGTTTTTCTGGAAAGCCTGTTCCGATGTTTGAAGAAACGTTTTCTAGTATCCAATCTAAATCTCTCCTGGTGTAACTTGAGGCTGCTTTCCATCATCCCTTCACTTACTTAGGAGGAAAGATCAACTCCCATTTCACCACAACCTCCTTTCAGGTAATTGTAGAGAGGGAGAAGGTCTCCCCTGAACTTCCTTTTCTCCAGACTCAACATCCCCAGCTGCCTCAACTTGTCCTCATAGGACTTGTACTCCAGACCCTTCACCAGCTCTGTTGCTCTGCTTAGAGCACTGCAGTGGAAATTCTTTTTTCATATACAATTTGTATTTTTTTCATATACAATTTTTTCTCATTTACAATTCAGTGTTAGCACATACTGAGCAGAGCTGTTTGAGAAATATAGTAATTACAAATAAAATCTCTGATATAAATAGTTTTGTTTAGCAGCAAGTGTGAAAAAATTTAAATAGTAGGAGAACTAACAGATTCTTCAGATTTGTGCTCATGCATCCAGAAATTAAAATTAATTTTAACACAAATGCAGAAATATACATCTAGAATATTTGCCTTTTTTTTTGCAAGAGGCTCCTGACCTGTAAATGTTTGAAGATTATGAACCAACAAACACCAATCATGTACACAAATGGACATGATTGAAATAAACAATTCAGTGTTAATCAAATGCGTGACAGCTGAATTCTGTGTATGAATTGTTGTCAGTTTAGAAGGGATTCAGAACTGATTTTTGAACATATGCTTTCCAGAACTGAGTGAAAAGATGCAAATGGTGTGGCCACTAGACAGAAATGGACCAATAACACTTAGGAATGGAAGAGATTAACACATTTATCAGCTGTGGTAAATAATTTGGGAAAACTTGAGTCAGGTATTTTTACTATGATAAATCCGAAGACTCTTCATGGATCTTGGATGAGCTGTCCTTGATCTGCTCAATTACAGTGCATAAGAATCTGAACCACGTGTTTTAAACTCAGACTTTAGAGAATGTTTCAAAATGGACTAAATAAACAACTCCTCCTACTAAATGGAATTATTTTTCTTGTAGAAGCAATCTTATCAATAATATAACTAATTTTAAAGAGATAAGGTGAAACAGGAAAAGGAAACAGTTCATTACTCATAATAAAAGTATCATTAGCATAAACAGTTCAGCAGTCATTAATCTTTTATTGTAGTCATTGTATTGTAATGTGATACTGTTGCTGAAATACAGGTACAATGCATGTAAGCTCTCAAATATATATCTTTGGGTAAGGTCATGAAGAAGCAAAACCAGCTTATGAGTACTTCAAGAGAAACTTCTTTGCTCAGTTTTGTGTCTCTATTTTAATGATGCTTGAAATGGAAATGACTAAATGTCTGCAGTGGATATTTCCATACTTATGCTGGAACACTGGAAGACCATTCTCATCCATATGATATGTGATATAAAAATACTCAAATAACTGCCTTTACAAAATAACTGTTGTCATTTTTACTGCAGGTGCTATTTTCATTTCACTGTTTCTTTGTTTATTTTACTTTTGGCATTCTATTTATTTGGCTGTGAATTTTCCTGAAATTGTACATGACGTGTTATTTAGACTCTCAAAATGGAATCTGACTAAGAGTTCAGCAACATATTTTTGATTTTTACTTTGTTCCTAACTCAATACAGTAGTTAATAGTCAAAGTCCAAGTATGCTGAATTACACAAGTGGAATAAAAGGAGCAGTGGTATTTACAAGTTGGTGCATTATTTAGACAATTATTGCTACCTGTTGACGTGTTTAGATACTCCCCTATGGCTTACAAAATAAAGCTTCACAATGGAGTAATATTTCTCTGCCTTTGATTAGCCAAACAAAAGACAAGGAATGAAGAGCTAATGTTTTACTTCAGTAGTCATCAAGATTTAGCTTGCCAAACCTGACTCTGCATTAACTTGACTTCTGGTCATCACTACTGAACACATTGCAAATCAATATTTTCTGAGCTCTATCATGTTTCTAAGATTGTCTGTGAGAATGAAAAGCTCATAAAACGTGTCATAATGAAGGGTCTGGAAGCCTCTTCTCACCCTCAGTATTCATATTACTTCTTTATTTCCACACCTGGTGAAGAGAGTAATCACTAGGAACTCTGCAGGAGTTTTTTCAATCCCTGCAATGCCTTTTGACAGTGCAATCAAAACAAAATTTTTGAGACAAACTTGAAAATAACCTGTACACTTTTCTGTAAAATGTTAATGCTATTTTAAAGCAGAAAGTGGAGTTAAATTTATACATTACAGAAATAAAAGCCTTAACTATTGCTTGGATAAATCCCACTCCTGTCCACATAAAGGACAATTTATTGAAGCCATGACCATATGCTGTTTAAAGACCAGCCAAGCAAGGAGCTAGAGGCCTTCATACCTGCATAGAGGAGAAGTAAATAAGGAACATGGTTAATATTTTTCATTTTGTATAAAAATTAGTTTGAATTATACTTTTTTAGGGGGATTTTCTTGAAAACAGGGAGACTAAAGAGTGGGCTACCAGATTCTGTGCCTCATGAACTTAAGCAAATAAATTTTGCAATATATTTTGTAAACAGAATTATTAAAGAAATGTCTTTTGTATTCAGGAGGTCTTTGAAAAATTGTATAGAATCTCACTTCTCTGAAAATTAGAAAACTTTAATTTGAAGTCTAAATATACAATTGGATTAATTGTTTCCAGCTGTTGCTATAAAAATAATTTAATTTAGTAATTTTGACCCACTTCCAGTAAACCTCATAAGTGTATACAAAGAAATCATGTCAGCTGTGCTCAAGGTGTAAAGCACAAAATGTTTTTGCTGCTCTCATAAGAAAGGATTTCCACTTTTATCGTCATAAAGGATGTTCCTCATACATCTTTCATTCTGAATTTGTCTTTTCTGACTGGTGAGATTTTTTTATGCAGTACCCCTCAAGCTGGACAAATCCTGGAAATGTCAACAGTCCTGAACTGTGCTGCATATGGTCCAGCTTATGGACCCTGACGTCATCTGTTTTCCAGTTGCACAAAGCCAGCAACTCCCAGCGATTCTCTGGTCAATGAATATACACAAGGGCATCCTTTCAAACATTTGTTTTCAAATTTTGAACTCATGGATCATGACCAGAAACTCCAAGTTAGTACTGGCAAAAGTCCAAATTCGACCTGCCTCACAATAAACACCTGCCATCAAAATGAACTCAGGGAGTAACTGTCCTTATTTAATCAAAAATAAACTCAAGCCACTTTAAAAGATGGTGTAAAGGGCATTTTTCTATAAATTATTTACAACAAGAGAATTTTTTGAATCATATTTCAGTCTACCATCTAGTCTGACATACTCATAAGTCTCTCAATGGTTCTGAAAATATTGAGAAACTGTTTAAAATTGTTCTCCTTCTCTTCTTACTTTATTTTTATGCTGCATAAACTTTTCTTTGATTTTTTCACCATGAGATCTTGGGAAGGAATAGTGAGAATCAGTGTTTCTTTTAAGGGAAAGGTCCTGGAAGGAAACTGGAAGCTACTGAAGAAACACTCTGGAATACAAAGCACAGGATATGTCCTTTGAAGAGAAAAACAAACAAGCAAACAAAACAGAGAAACTGAAATTTTAGAGAAAGGAGTTCTTAATGTTGCTGGCCACTGATAAAAGTCTTCTGCTTCAGAGTTTTAAAATATTGTCATATTTGGCACCGTTCAATAGCTCTAATTTGGTCATTAAATTCCTTTCACCTTTGCCCTCTCCTAATGATTGTGACAAAATGATGTCTGCAATCAGTAAGGCTCAATCGTTGTGGGAATGATTTGAATAAACAATCAAGTCTGCATCTCATCCATCACCTTGACTGATTTCTCTATCTCCTGTTCACCTCTTCCTGACATTTGGCAGGTCACTTGGTATAAAATATGCAAACAGTGAACTGAAGTAGCCCAAGTCTGCTGAAATATGCTGACTGAACCACTTGTCCTAAAGTATCCATGAATCTTTGCATGGCAAGCACAGATATTTTCTGTAGGTTTTTTTTTCCTTACCACACAGGCTGGTGTGGTATTTGTCCCCTTTACATTCAGAGCACTTGCACTTACAAACCCACCTCATGTGAAGATGAGTATTATGTTAAATCTCTTGGATAAATCCAAAAATAATTTACAAAAAGGAAGGAACAGTTAGCAGAAAGAAAGATGGTAGGAGTAGAATCAAAGTACTGATGAAAGCAAGTAAAGGAATGAGGTGGGAAATTAAGCCGACAGAAACACTATACATACAGTTTATTTTCTGCTTTAATGAAATTAGTAGATATCTTTACTAGGGTTGAATAGGCCTAAAATTAAGTTATATTAAGGTACCTCCAGATGGATGATCTGAGTATTTCCAGGGCTTTTTGGGTACACCCTGCCATCCACCTGCCTCTGTCAGTCTCACTGAGCTGGCTGTACCTGCCAGCAGCCAGCACACACCATCTCCCCTGCTACAGCTGCTGCACAGCTCAGCCTGGGGTGCAAGCACAAGCCTGAATCTGAGTCAGTTCAGAGTGGTATGGGCTGCAGAGGATGGTGCTGAGGCCTGGGCACATGGTCCTTTCTGCCAGCTGAGCTCTGTGTGGCATGAGGCTCCCCTAGAAGAGCAGCAGGATATCCACTGGCAATAGCAATCTCAAAAGAGTCAGAGCTCGCCTGGAGCTTAAGCTAAAATGATCTGAATGTCTCCTGGGAGATCCACAGAAAAGCATTTTTTGGGTTTTTTCCCCCATTCTCCTGTCTCCTCTTTCCACGGTGCTCATTCTCCTGTGCCAGCATGTTTGCATGCATTTGTGTTTCTTCCAGGCCTAGGAAAGAGAAAGAGCTGAAAGAAAGAGTCAGGAAGTCTTAGTACTCAATAAAGCTCTGCATCAAATCACTTTATAAGATGGCCTTTTTCCTTTAGCTTCTGTAGAGAAATATGCATAATTAGGGGCAGTTTGTCCTGCTGTGGAATCAGGAATGACTCTTGGTATGCACAGGTGCTAGAATATATCAGTGATCACCTGTGAAATACCTGCATGACTGAAGTCCAAGAACCAGTTTTACCTGTTTTCCACAAGAAGTCCTGATTCCAGAATTTAAAGTTTGAAGTACAAAGCCAGACTGGTTTGGGGAGAAATTAATTGTAGTTTACCTTTCTGGATGTAACTCAAATCAACTTTTGCTCTTAATAGCACAGCCCAAAACTGACCCTACCTGCTGATTTCTGCTTTTCCTGTCTGTGTTGGTGATAGTTTGGCTCTGTTTGAGATAGTTGCATTATAAACTAAACATTTTAAAACAAAGGAATTTCAAAATAACCCCACCAAAGGAGGGGTGCTTGGAAAGTCTTTTCCAGAGGTCATTTCCTCTATCTGCACAATCTCAGCTATGCCATTAAAGGCAATATTCATGGAGCTGCACCTCCAGTCACAGAAAGAGTGGCACCAGGTCTGCCTCAGCAGTGGGGCTGCCACATCCACACATCAGCTCAACTTCTCCTTCCCATCCCCTTGCTACCACCTGCAATTCCAACACACGACAAAAGGATATTTAATATTTTACAGCAGAAAAAGTAGATATCTATTCCCCCACCCCTTCTTTTCCAGGACACT
The DNA here is from genome assembly GCF_035770615.1 of Melospiza melodia melodia. Classification (NCBI taxonomy): domain Eukaryota; kingdom Metazoa; phylum Chordata; class Aves; order Passeriformes; family Passerellidae; genus Melospiza; species Melospiza melodia. The sequence continues at coordinate 85,386,376 of NC_086197.1, read as the reverse complement.
TTCAGCCAGGCAGATGCAGCCCATCCTGTGGCTGCACAACCATCTGCATGTGAAGGAGCTGTGAAGTGGGAAGACTTTTTAAACATTCTCTGAAGAAGCGACAAAAAATTAAAAATGGGATGAGCTACCCCAACAGTGGCTGTATTGTTACCAAGAGTCACCAATAACAGCAAATCTTTGTCTATGCCTAGATTATAGTGCAGGTACAGCCATGAACAATATGTGAAGTTGTTTGTTAGGTCAATAAAGAAAGATCACATCTCTCTTTTGAATTATTTTACTTTTATTGCTGGATAATAAACCTGAACAAATTTTCATATATCAAAAAATATGTAAATATATAAACCAGAAATATTATTAAATATTTTTATACATTATTTAAAGCAAACCTGCTTTTAATCTTCAAAGTTTCTATCTCTAGGTATTTCATGATGAATTGTAATAAAAAATTATTAACAAAGGAGAAAAAATATCTACTTTTTTTTGCAGATGTGTTCACAAAAGCAAAATAATAAGCTGGCAAAGTATGATATATTGTGGAAGAAGTTATATCTTCATAAAAATGACATTCGCTTTTGTTTGACAAATATTTTATTGCATGTCTCACAGCTATTAAATAATTCCCAGTTTAATTTTTGTAGTGTCCTAAACAGTCAATAGTAAATACTGTATATTCCCTTGCTCTCTTATATTTTCATCTATATTCACAAAGAAAACTTCCAGTTTTTATCTTGTTTTCTTTTTCATTTTACATACAGAACCCAGTAACTTTTTACCCTAGGGCTCAGTTCTTAGGATATATGGTGAGAAACCTGCAAGCAATCAGATACAATCCTGCATATCTCAGCCTCTCTTCCAGGCTAGATAACTGGAATGCATGAGCATAAGGAAGCTCAGTGTGCACACTTAAGGGCTCATTTTCCATCTCTTTTCACTTGCCATTACATGTGGCTTCCTTAATCCAGCTCTGGTTCTTATCAGCTTCATCCAGAATTTTACATTACCCCTGTACAGATACCAAAATATGAGGACTTACCTTAGCATATCACAGGTGGATTAGTCAGGCATCAAACTGGGACATTGGGGAACCTATCCTGTCATGGCAAAACACAAATTACCTGGGACATGAGGGTGCTGTAAGCCTTAGTGGTTGTTATTACCACTCCACATTGCATCCTCCTGGGGCACTCATTTGCTGTGTGGAAGGGGGATAACCCTCGTAGCTGACACTATTATTTTGTGAGTTTTGCACCAGACAGCAGACACTGTTGGTGTGTTCCTGGTGCACCTGCCTGTGGTCAGTGTGCCAGGGCTGCTTTGAACTCAGGAGCCCCAGCTGGGAACCTGCATGCCACTCTGCTTCATTTCTGGACCCTGATCAGCGGCAGGCAAGAAATAGAAACACAGCTGCTCACCACAGAGTCATCCCAGGCATGTGCAAAGCATTTGGAGAACTTTCAGGTCAAATTGGGATGCCCCTTAGTATGGGTAAGTGACTGAGCAGACTGCTTCCAGTGACTTCTGTTCAGGCCATATTTTTCAACATATTAGAAATGCATGTGACTTAACAGAAATAAAATAACACTGCTGAGGCAAAATGCTCAATTCACTTGATCTCAACAGAGACAAAATGAGATTCCAAATAAGTAACTAAATGGAATAAAATTTGGAAGTGATATTTGTCTTCAGTGAATTATAAACAGTGGCAAAATGCATATGGCAAGAAACTACCCCTTTTTGTTCAATTTTAATATGTCTCTGTAATCTTTCCTGACCTGACCGCCTTTCTCTGGTGTGACATAGCTAGATATCCATTAGATCCAGCTGATTACCAGATTTATATGTTACTACATCACTTCTTAGTATAGGAATAGACTAAAATAAAGCTGGCATGTGCCAGCCTTGCAATTACATTAGGCAAAAAATGTAATATGTCATTTATACTTAAAAATGGAGAATATTTGATGCAGCAAAGAGTCAGTCTGTCAGAAATTCAGGGTGAAGTCTGAATTGCTAGACTGGTACACTAAATCAGGGTTGTAGTGTGGCCATAGCATTTGCAATCTTGTATTGGTATGCCTCACGCTGGATTTAATGTATTTTTCAATCCAAGCCTCATTGTTTTCCCTGGAGGGAAATAAATGTAGGAATGAAGGATTTTATTTTGTAAGAGGAGCAAAAAAAATGTAATGGCAGGAAGCTTCACAAGAAGTTTCACAGTCAGCAATTTATTCTATAGTTTATGTGTTTGAAGTCTTTCAACATCAGTTGTGCTCTGTCAACTTTAATATTTTAGAGCTCAGTCAGGTGCTCCTGGCTTGATACCAGTATCTTTAAATGTTTGCTTTCAGAGACTGTAATGATGTAGTCTTGTAAGAAGAGAAACCAAAAAGAAGTGTTGCAGCTGTGCTAGAAAACAGATGACAGTACCTACTCAGTGTTTGTACATAATGTCATTGGGTAATTAATACTAACACCATTTCTGCTGATGGAGTGCTCTCATTACTCTATTCCTCTCCATTTCTGTTACAAGACACCACAACCTTTTTCTTACAGATAGAAAAACTGAGTGTCAAGGAAGCTTAAATGACTTGTTTAGACCAAGCCAGTGAGTCAGCATTACTGCCAACTGGGAAAATCACACCTTTCAAGTTTCCGTGGTAGGACAAGTCAACTACAAAACATTAGGACTCTGGTCAATATTGCATAACATGTTAAAAGGCTTCATTTGGTATCTGTTCCCCTTTCCAGCACACAGCACGTGAGTGACCTTGCAAAGAAGTTGTATCTTCAGCTTTTCCCACCCAACCAACAAACCAAATTCTCAGAGTACTGAATCTGTATGGCCTGGCAGTCACTGATGTTAAAGCAATTTGCATCTTCCCAGCATTTCAATGTACAGGTTATCTGAATATGGATTTTGAAGGTTAGCTTCTGGAAAAGGAGAAAACCTAAAGAAGTGTCACCTATAAATTTACTTTCAGTGGAGAGATTAGGAAGTTTAAATGCAACACCTTTTTCCAATGTCCTCCAGAAATGTGCAGTTTTAGCACATCCACCCTCGGATTTCTCTTAAAAGTTTACATTAGAAAAAGGACAAGTAAGGAAAAATGAAAATTACAGAATATAATATGATATTTACTGGTTGCAGTTCAGTTTTCTGGGTAGGAAAAGATATAGTAGATCACAAGATATATTCATGCTCAGCAAAAGTTCAGTGAAATTTCTGTTATCTTAAATAAACTAGTTGTTAAAAGGTACTGCTGATAGGATTGTCAGCAAGAGGAAATTATTTTAGCTCTGTTCCAGTATTGAATTGTTGCAAATGGAAAGTACTATAACCTTGAAAACTGATATGTTTCTTAAACTAGCAATAAAAAATATCAAAACATGGCTTTGGACAGCCTTTTTAACAGAGTTTTACATCTGAAGTTAATATCTTAGTGTCTAAGGTGGAGACATTATGGAGATAGCAGCATCTTGGCTCTGGTCATTAAAAATCTAAGGAATCAATGCTGTTCAGAAATAGATTCTACTAAAGTGTCTAAACACTGGACAGTACAATCACATATATCCAGACACTTCTGTCACTTTTAAAAAATTGATATAAATACTTAAAACCTAACTTTTGACAAAAACCCATTATTATTTGTTTAAGACCAAAAAGATAATATTAAAAATTAAAAATGGTGCTAAACAAAATGCACAAACCTTATTTTATAGAATGCTCTTCCTAAATTTTACATCAATTACTGCTAAATTCAGAGGGACTTACAATCACACGCCTGAGAAAAAAGGTTTTCCTATCTGTCTCTTCATGGTTTTGACTGGTACAACCATTGTTATAAAAACTAAATTATAAAAAACCATATATATAAAATGTATTACATATATATAAATAATAAAAAGTGCATTGCATAAGGAATTTTTTTTCTAATTTATCAAAATATAGCAATATAGAATATAAATGTATGGCCTTAAGATTATTTAATATGTCTATAGAGATACATGGTTTACATATATATATAATATTTATATATTTTATATAATTTTAAAAATTGCTGAAAATTTTGGTCTGTGATTCCCTGCCACTGTGAGTGCACACTGCCCATATTTATCCCAGCCCATAGTATGATTTTTCCATTCTGTTCTTTTACAGAAACTTCTAACATAGTGAAACCTCTCTACATCTCTTGTTCAGCTTCCCCCTGATTTGTTTTGGCTCTCAGCCCCACTTCAGATGTACTCTCCTCATGAGGAAAGAGCTGTGGAAAGGACATTCAGAGGTCATCTAGTCCAAGGTGGGACCTGGTAAACTGCGTCACTGCTGACATTCTTACAGATGAGGGTGATTGTGCATCCTCCCTCACAATCTGGAACTGGTGGCTGTCCCTGAGACTGAGCTTCTTCCCAGGGTCTCTATTAGATTTGTACTGCTGCAAACCCATTACCTCAAATTTTGTCAACACTGGACAAATAGAAAAAAATATTTATTTTTACTTTTCAACAACTTTTGATATTTGGGGATTATTATCACATCCTCCTGAGCCTTTTTGAGCAACTCTGTTTCCTCCAGTGTTCCCTGGCAGGTTATACCTTGTAGTGAACCCTGCTGCTCACCTCTGAGCTTGCCACAAATCCACCTCAAGTACCCCAGACCAGCTATAGTAATCCAACTACTTCTAGCCAGGGCTAATCATGGTGGAAAGATTAATTCATGCTTTGCAGCCTCTACTCCTTCTTTTAAATCCCAGCATGAAACCTGAGTTTTTTGCAATAGCACACTCTTGTTAATTGTGTTCAGCTTCTGATCCACCCACCTGGGTCTTCCCTTAAGGAGCCAGCACCTGTTCCACGAGTATTATTTGGCAGTTAATAGTTCTACCTTGTATTAGTGCATAAAAAAATTGAGATATCAAACATTTCTGGATGAGGAAGACCCTTCCAAAGATCGCAGTTCAACATCTGCATTTTCCTCTTAGACTGCAGATTAATGTCAACTAAGGTTGTGGTTTTCTTTTTTTTGGCACCAGTCTATAGAATTTGCCTCCAGACCTGATTTCCCTAACTTGTTAATGAGAATGCTGCATGAGAATCAAAAGCTACATTAGAGTCAAGATATATTACATCTTCTGCTTTCCTTCTCTCTACAAAATCTGTTCCTTTCTCACAGAAGAAAATTAGATTGATTTGACACAATTTGTACTTGACAAATCCCTGTTGGCTATTGTTCATCTCATTTGTTATCTTCAAGGTGCTTGCAGACAGTTTGATTATTTGTCCCTGTGTTTTTCCAGAAACTTGAGCTGCTTGGTCCATAATTCTCTGTTTCTGTCTTTCTCTTGTTCTATCTCCTCTTTCTCTGTCTCTCTTTTCCTCTACTCCCCCATTGCCTTCCTATTTATTAAACTAGGCATTATATTTACCCTTTCTAGTAATTTGAGTTCTCATACCTTTCTCTGAGCTCTCAAAGAGAACAGAAAACAACTTGTTTATCTAAGGTGGTTTATAGGACTATTTGCAGTCTCTGCAAAAGAATTAAATACTGACATGTAAGGACTCGGGACTACTCCAGTATTTACTCTACCTTTGTACCCCAAGTACTTCAGTGAAGTAGATGTGGAGATTCATTTGCATTAAGATGTCAAACCATTTACTGGAGCAGATGAAGCTGCTTTTTCCTTGTTCTGCTGTTCCTGCTGAAGGAGAGTGACCTGGAACAGAGGAAGGGCCTGGCAGGCAGAGGGATTGTTTTACACTGTTCCTTCTCATCTGGGTACAGTGCCATGAGCCCCCAGTGTCATTAAACCACTGCTGCTCTTTCCCAATTTACTGCAGCTACAGCCTCAACGAAATGGAACAACACAAATCCTTCTTGCCCTTCTGGTGACGTCTGTGACTACAGTTTCCTCCCACTGACTACTGAGTCAGCTCTCCACTAGATTTTCCACATGCTAGCAATGTACTTACAGATGTTTTCTTTTTCCTCCTTGTGGTCTTTTCTGATTGTACCACATTTCACAGCTTGGTTTTCCTAATTTCGTCCATATATACTTACACTGTTCTTTTATCCTTGTGCCTGATATACTGACCTAGTTTCAATTTCTTCATGCTTCCTTTTTGTGTTTGAGGTTAATGAAGAGCAGGAGATTTAGTCAAGCTGATCTCTTTCATAAGAAGAGCTTGTGATTGTGATCTTAATAGTGTTTCTGTGAGGAACAGCCAAATTTCCTTTTTTCTTTAGCCTTGTTCCTCAGGAGAACTAACCTAATAATTCTCTGAGGGCAGAACTTTGCTCAGAAGCTTTTAACTCCATTTATTCTCCATTACTTTTATTTAAAACAATGTGTTCTGCTTCAGATGGGACAAATGGGATGAGCTGTCAAAATAAAAACAGTTAGATCAAATCTATGAATAAAATTCGGCTCCTTCCTGTGGAATAAGTCTTCAACATAGGTGTCTTCAGATAGGCCCTGATTTTGAAATGTTAAGAGTGTATTTCAAAAGTAAAATAAGAAATTGTGACTCCTGATGGCTGGACTTCTCAGTTTCCCAAGAAGGATGTACAAATACTAACTTTCCCTTTCAGCATGTGTGGAAAATCAGTATTACGAGAAAGAAAGTGCAAGGTTTCCCTGCTGCAGAAAACAGCTAATGTGACTCTGCTCTTTATGTTCTACATTAAGAAATCACTCTACATTTTATTCTCCCTGAAATGTGTGAATTTCTTTGAGCTTTTGTGCCTTTACAACATCTCTAAGGCTCTAGAGGAGATCTCCTTCTAACATTAAGCACCATTATGCATCGTGTAAACTTCTTTGATGTAGGATATAATTTCAAGTATCCTTATGCAGACTCATAGCTCGCAGCAGTCAGCACTGCCACTTAGAAGTTCTTATCATGGGGTTCACATTTTGAAAACTTCTTTTAATCTTTGAAGTCTCTCTAGGGAAGTCACTCATGTTTCTCAATGAAAAGTTGAAATAGTAACAATCATCTGAAAATATGATAAAGACAATTTCAATATTTTAATGCCATTGATTACTTAAATGTATTTCAAGTCCTAATATAAGAGTTTTGAGTTTACAGTTATGGGCTAATAGATTGCCCATAGCAATTAGTTGCTCAATGTGTAACTAACATTTTTTTATTGCTGATCTGAACCCATCCAAACTATAAGAACAAAAAATGAGAAAAAAAAGTTACTGCTCATATACAATCAAGACCCATAGTCACTCACAGGAGGCTGCACACAGGGGCAAGACCTTATTTATTCATCCATCAGCTTTAACAGTTGCTATAGTAAGTTGCAAATATCTAGACTATTAAAATCAAATTTTGGAAATTCATGATAAATTATCTAGGATTAAGAATACTTGTTGGATGTTAATAAGAGAAAACATATCTGACATTATGACTGATCAGAAAGGAGATTAAACTAATTTCCTTTGTTGTAAATCAGAATATTGCAACTGTGAACATTCATGAATGTTCTTGCAAATTTTTTCTAGTGAGATCAAGCCTTAACCAATCAAGTTGTAAGTGGAGACCATCAAGTATTTGACAAAACTAACATGTGTAAATACTTGAATTAGTAAAAAAATTACTCTGTTACAAATATACTTTATTGTATAAGAGAGAATTTATCACTTTAATGAATATGGATTTCTATGAGTTGTGCACATGTAAATAATAATCAGAGATCTACTTTTTGTGAGATCTTTAAATTCTCTGTAAGACAAACTATTGACCAAGGAAAACCTGAGGTAAGTATTTTCTTCAAGGGGCAATAAATATCTGTGTTCACTGAAATACAGTTAGCTAAATGTGAAACTACCACAGGGTAAATGTAATATGACCATTATTGGCTCTGGAAAATAAAACTATTTCATGGTGTGTGTTTTCCTTTCAACTGTACTGACTTTCACAGATAAGGAACAAATAATAATTGTAATGAAAAGAAAAAAATATGGAGAATTTTGTTTGTGGGGCACTAATGGACTTGCAAAATTGCATCTTAAAAAAAATTACAGAATGTTAAACATCTTCTCTAATGGCAGAAAGCTCTGACTTTATTTGTGCAATCAAGGCCTGGCTTAGTTACCTCTGGTCTCTGCCTGACACTCTGCTCAATCAGCTTCTGAGATCCCAAACAGGCAATGACTTACCTTTGGTATCTGCAACGGGAAACATGTCTTGTCTCAAAGCTGGAGGGAAATTGCCATTACTTTTTTCTGCCTTTAGATGTGGATTTCGTTTTTCTGAAACTTTTTCACTCAAATGTGTGAGATTTTTATGAAAGCCTTGGGCTCTGATTTTGCTGATATTTAAAGAGTTTCCAGGTTGGTTCTGCAGTTCTGAACTCCCATCAGAGGTGAGTTTTCTAGTCTGACCTCTGACTGAAGTCACCTAAAGTCACTGTGATGTATATCCATGCAGACAACAATTGGCTTTGGTCCCATCAACTCCGTGACAAACACAGAAATATCTCAAATGTTCCCAGACTCTATATTTAGTCAGTCACTGTTTATGGATACATGTTGGTTGTAGAAGTTTGACATTTTTGAGGCAGCAAAGCAAAAAATATATTTCTGTTTCCATCAGGTGGAAGATCTAGTTTTACATGCTCACTTAGTGAGAGAGTTCAGTCTCTAAAGTAACTAAAGATATCTTCAAAGGAGTAATTCAGTGATGTTAATGCACATTAAATCAGTCTGATTTTCTATCTCTGAAGGTACAGGAGTAGAACTCTGCTTGAGAATACCTCCCACAAAAGATGAAATATCTGGGAGGGAAGCTGGAACTCAGTTATCATAAACCATACCAGGAATTACCATTTCATGAAATCAGTAGGAACATGGGTTTGAGAAAGCTAAAGCAATGGAACTGATGTTACAAAAGATGTTTCCAGCTGTAGTTCTGGCTGTCTGGAACAGAACTTTTCAGATTCCAGAAGTTTGTGCTGGGGCAGCAAATTCAGAACCCTTAGAAATGTTCAGTGTTTACCCTTTCCTGCGAAAGTTGTGTGGCTAAATAAAGCAGATATATCATTGGCCTCCTCTAGGGAGTCCAGGGTAACTGTTTTTAGTTATTATGATAAACACATACAAAATATTTGGAAATCTACAGCAACACATTTGGAGGGGCAGTAAATTCAGTGTCATCTACTAATTCTTAGCACAGTTACCTATTTTCATTTTTCTAAGAAAAATACAGAAATACATAAATAATTGCTATGCTAGTTTCTGGCAGTATGTGTATGACTCACCAGGCACTGCTAAATTCCTTTCTCAAGCAGATGAACTCTTATAGTACATTTACTTTTTTTATATGTTCACAAGGGTATTTAAATCTGCATACTCAAATTAATCTTAAAAGATTTATAATAAGATTATCTCTCTCAAATTCAGCTTTTCAAAACTACAGCATGTATCAGGGTTGTCTAGACTTCCTCCTAAGTAATAAAGACAGCTGTCTTTGGAGGATGCCCTTCTTATCTCATGCTATTATGAGTGCCAAAAATAGTTGAAATTATTTATCATCTGAGGACATTTCCATTTCCAGGGAAATCCTGAGCAATATCATAACAGCATTAAACTACATTTTGTCTTCAGTATGAAAGCTGACTTTAAAAGACCCTGCCCATCACAGTCCACTCCAGCCACACATTTATTTCCATGTAAAATTGCCAGAGCTGTAGAGAACTGCTCTGGGTCAAGCATTGCTGTTCAATGGGTGAAAGAAGGCATTGCCAACCCTTTTGCAGAGATATTACAGCTCCAGTAGCAGCTGTTCTGTCAGCACAGAGGCAGAGCTAGAGAGGAGTAGAATCACCCCAAGTTAGAGCCACAATTCATTTTAACTAACTCATTTGTACGAATGTATCTTTTAGCGGGATGAAATGAAATGACACTCGCATTGCTGAGGTACCCTTGCCATGGTTTTGGATCAGCGCTTCCCAATTCCGGGTCCCCACGGAGACTCTCCCAAAGCAGATGCTGCTCACTCGCTCCTTCCCCAGCTGCCCTCCCCCTTCCTGCTCCAAGGATGGAGTCAAGAATCGGAGGCACAAAAGCTGAAAATCACGGGCTGAGATAAGAACAGTTTGCTGGAAACAGAAATAAGAAAACTAACTGTAACTGCAACAATATTAATAATGAAAGGTATAAGACAATGAAACGATTTACATGGAAAACTGAGACAGACACTGACCAGCTCTTCCCCACCATGCCACTATTTCTCCCGCCAGAAGGGAAAGTCCTTCTTTCCCCACCCTGGCAATGATTAAAGTGGTATTGAGTAGCATTATGAGATAGATTGGCCGTGCCCCACCCCACTGATTTAGGCTGAAACCAGGACAGTTGGGAATATAATTTAATAACTTTCTAAAAAACATCTTCTGTTTTTAAACTAAAGTTTGAAAAATTAGCAGCATTTTTTAAATTGTTAAGAAATCCGGAAGGAAAGGGTTTTTCCTTCCTTGACACCTTAAATTTTTATGGCTTTTCACATATGTCGATGTATCAACCTCAGAATTCTGTAAGATAAAAGCTAATATAATCAGCAGGACCAGAAGTAATGAACAGCAGAAGCTTTTCAGTTACAGAGGAGGAGAGGAGAAGAGGACAGGGATCAAAGTGCAATAAATTTTATTGGATTAGCAAATAAATTATAATACAAAGGCTTTTTAGAGCTGACAATTGAAAGAGGAACTGCAGAAGTCTGTAAAGTTATAATTGGTTCATCAAATTAAATCAGATAGTAAAATATTGGGTGTCACAACCTCTTCTAAAGACTAGCTCTTAAATAGACACTTTTTATAGGATTCATTTTCTGATGAGATGAGATTCATTTCACCTAACTTTAAATTTCTACTTTGTAGCTTTCTACATCTGAGATAGTGTCCCTAACATCCCTTTATATCACTGATAAAAATGACAATTTAGAGTCCAATTAATTTGATTTATTTTGGTTGCCTACTTTGACATGAGATGAATAACATGCAAGAAGAATTTTTTTTTTTTCCACAGATTAAAAAAAGTCTGTGGGAGAAAAAAGTTAGATATTTATATCTACATTGTGGAGCTCTGAGTTTGGATAAATTCATTTACATGGTTCACAGAATATCATCTTCATAAACCTTATTTATTTCAGTTATTGGAACCACTTAGGTGAAAAATGTCTGGAGGTAAATGATGTAATATCTGGAGGTAAACGGCAATATCTGAAAGAAAAGGGTAAAAGGACATGAAAAGCTTTTGATTTAGTTTGTTGCTCACTTTTCAAGACAATTGGGATTAAAAATATTTCTGCTCTTATTCAAAATTAATTGCAAAAATTCTCTGTCACTAAAAGTCTGTGTATTTATTTACCAGACTTCATTTCCTGGATAAAGTGAACAAGTTCCATGTATGAGGGAGGTAATCCTGGCAGAGCGGTGTCAGAGTTCCAAAAGGCAATGAGAACAGCAAGAAGACAGTGGTGGGATTATATCTTCTTTTAAATAATCTAATGTAGTTGGAAAGAGCAGACAAGGCTCCAGCACATCATCTTGTCAAATGTCTGCCTTTTTTGATTGTGTTGTGTTGTCTCTGCTAGATGACAAGGTCTCAAGTAAGAGCTTGAGATATTGGGCATATGATTGCTTTTAACTGCTTACACAGAGAAAACAATTGCGATCACAGGGAAGCAGAACTTTTCTTGTACACAATATTTTGGGCACCCTTCATTTATACATGTGAGGGACTTGTGTATTTTTGAGAGGAGCATTTTTGTGTCTTTTGTTTCACACATTAAGCAGCTGTCTCTTTGAGCTTTGGAGTGGAACACGTTAGTGCTTTAACAAACATAATTTGGATGCCAGGATCACACAGATTTCAGAACTTCCTAATACAATATGCTGTTTTAGACCTTGTGGCTCCCTCAGACAATTCAAGTATGTAACTTATAGATAGCAATATCTACATGTCATAACAAAATGCTCTAGAGTTTTATATAATCACATTGAGAAACCACATCTACCCTCAGAAAATAAGAGTAGCTACAATGAGCTATAAGAAGGAAGATTGTACTGAGAGTTTCTCCATTTTTTACTAAAGATTTTGTGTTTTATTTGTATTCTTTCCTATATGTTTAATTCAGTTTCTTCACAAAGGAAAAATCCAGAGGTGCTTTTCCATGGAAACCAATGGGACTTGGCTGCCTGTTTGCTGCACAAGTCACTACTGCACAGAATTTTGTAGTGCCAGGATCAATCCATAGGTTTTTGGGCCCTTGAGGATAGTCACAGAATGATGCATCTCACTAAACAGAACCTGTTCTGGTTCTGGTCTCCTGATTATCTCATTAAAAATCTGCCCATGGCTGCTTCACCTCTTCACTCACTGGGTGTGGGTTCCTGTGTGCAATCTTACCCTGACACTCCCAAATTCCCCCCAGGATGGGGAGATCCTCCCTTGCCTGGGGACCTGATTCTTCTGTGCAGCCTTGAGAGGGAAACTCCAAGGAGAGCTCCTTGAGCCAGTGGTAATTCTTAATGCAGAATACTTTTGTGGTGGTTACTTCTCTCATGCTCTTAACTCTAAAATTCCAGTTGGATCAGGAATTTGAATGTGGTTCTGCTTTTTTACTAATCTTTGGAATTTTTAGGGCTGGTACATTGCTGTTGTTGCTTTCCTCCATCTGTATATTATGTCTAAATTAAAGTGTACTTTTTCTTGAGCCTGGTCTAAAATGCCTTAAATTTTCTAGAACAAATCAAGATATTAACATTCTTTTACTCAGATGCAACAGAATATTCATTTTCATTTCTGTATATACAGCATGAGTAAAGCTTTCGATTTATTGTTTCAAGATCGTTAATCCAATTCAAAAAGATACCTGTGAGGAATTTTTATTCTTTTTACATTTAATCCCTAAATCTATTAAAAGAATTCATTTCTAGTAGAATGCATAGAACTCTGTAAAATCACTTCTTCAATATCAGTGACTTCTCTGATTAGCACCTAGTAACAATAAAGGGACTTGCCAATGCAAAACTAGCAGGAGCCCTCAGTCCCTAGAGTGATGATTCACAGAGGGCAAGAGTGACTGGGAACTGGCATGAAAGAGAGGGAATGACTGAAAACAGTTGAGATACACTAAGATATTCAGTGAAGATCAGGACAAAGCAAATATACATCATCTAATTTTCTGGAGAAAGGGTGAAAAAATAGCATGCTCTGAAATTTTTTTTGATTTTATATGTAAAGTTTAAATTCTGAAGGTACAACGAAAAAGAGCATCTGTAAAAAAGGTTACTTAAAAAATATTTTCATCATGTTAAGATATTACATCACTATTTGAGAAAAAAGGCTAGAAAATAAAGGGTTCTCATAATTTCTGGGCCTCAAAGTAACATTTCCACTAGAGTAACATTCCACAAAATAATTCAGAGGAAACTGAGGGGTGGATTCTCATGAAGCTTAAGTTTAGTTAAATAGTAGGAGAAACATCATGCTATTTGGAGGACAAAAAAGACAATTTATTCTTTTTGTGTGGGACATAAAATCAAAATAACTATTTTCACATGAAAAAAAAGACCAAACAAAAACTTCAGCTGCTATTCTTATAAGAAAATTTCAGATCAGGAATATTTATTCTCCCTTAAAAAGAAAGCAAATCATGTGTTTCATGAAAATAAATAAAGTAACAGTAGTGAAAATATATGTTCTTTCTGCAGCTCAAATAATATTGAAAAGTGAAATTAATTAGATCTATTTATTACACAGAATAAAATACTTCAAATTAGTCAATCTAGTGATTATGACTGCAAAAGGAATCATGTAACCAAATACACTCAGCAGTTTGTTTGGAAATACAAATTCATCATTCAAAGAGTATTGTGCTCTCATTCACCAGTGGAAATTTTTCTCCATGTCTGTAGCTTGTAGGAGCCTTTATGTGGTGATATTACCACACCTACCATTTACTATGATTCCAATACTTAGAGAGGAAATTCTGCTAAATTTTAGGAGTGATAAACACAGAGAGCACCTGCTGTTCCTTCTTACATCTGGCTTTCTAGACTTTTGATAGAAGCACAGAAAAGAGACTGCAATGGTAGCAGGAGCTATTCTTAGCCAGTCAGCACTATCTGCAGAAACAGACTGATTCACTTTGATTGCCACTCAGCAGGACTTAAGGTAGAAGTCATATGTAAATAGATGGGCTAGAAATGGATGCCTGTATTCATTAATCTTTCATTAGATTAAATCTCAAAATTACCCAAAGGTTTTACAAGGACTTTTTAAACTCTAATTTGGCCCCTGGCCTTTAAACAAAATGAAAGCTATTGATTGATGTTCTGGCCAGGATGCAAATGAGCCCATCATTTCCTGAATCAGGCTTTATTGGTTTAGATGTACTTTCATATATCTGAACAGGAAAGCTCCTTGGAGATGAAAATTTTTATAAAGCTTCATAGTAAGGTTAATATTGTGTTAAATTATCTAATTAAGTCTTAGTAAAAGCAAAAACTTATTCCATTGTTTCCAGAAATTTACAAAAATTTACTTTGCTGTCCTTTGAAATGAGAAAAAGCACAACAGAAGTTTAACGACAGGAAAATACATATTCTCCAAATTAAATTTTAAAATACTACTTCTCTGTGTTACCCAAGCCTGCCAAGCGCAGATATCTGGATATAGATCTCTACATTCATGTTCCTTATGGAATGATCCATACTCCTAAAGTGAATTTTGCTGTGCCCTCTACCATAAGAGAAGGAGCACAAGTTGTTGTACTGACCATCCCAAGGCCATAGGAGTGTCAGACATTACCAACAGCAAATTTTGCAAAATAACACACAGCTTGGAACATTTAAATCTACAGGGAGGGAAGAAAAATTGAGAAGTAACAACAGACAAATAATTTTTTTATAGAAGGAAAAGTAAGTTCTAATTATATTTTCATTGAAAAATACTGTCAATAACTTACTACACTATCTATGTCAATGAGGTTTTGACTTTTATCTGATAGACTTCTTGGTTTGGGGGTAAGAAAATATAGAATATTTCCCACAGAAATAAGAGTCTATTCTGACTAGTTTTAGGCAGTTTTCATTGGAAGTGATGATATGTTTCCCAAAGTAGAAAGTAGAAATGAAATACAAAGACATGAGAATGGCCTAGTTATCATTTGGAAGACAACTCCAAGTCATACCAGGGAATAAGGAGCAACATATTTTTTATCTAAAGCAGTAACTTTCTCCAATTTACATTGGGTCAATGTTTTTATATTTTTTGCCTGAAAAAGAGAATGTTTTACTTTTCAGAGGTCAGTTGTTAAAAGTAAAGTTAGCTGATGCTAGTCAGTATTTTACAAGAACAACTTTTATTGAAACCAGTTTTCTGCTGAAAAAAGTCTGATTGAAAACTTCAAGTAATTCTTTTAAATACCTGGTTGAGGCTTTGGGTCCTTAAAAAGTTCCAAGAATATGCTATGTATAGGCAAGAAAACTTCAGTGTGTTTTAACTTAGTTTTGTATTAATATATTTTAAATCTATGAACATTCAGTTCAGCAAAATCCAGTATTTTCAAAACTAACGCAGAAACAAGAAAGACGTTGTTGGTTCAGTGCTTCAAATGGGTTTTTGCTTGAAAATACTAAGAGAAAACTGAAGAACTGGAGTAATATAAATCAGAGCAATTATTCCTACTGCTATTGCAAAAGAATCACTTAGAATTACTGTAATTTAGTAAACAAAACATGCACTAGAGAATACAGGGGAGCGCAAAATACAATAACGGCTGATAACATACTGCTGGTGGTTTTAAAATGCTTGTAATATTCTGTTTTCAATGCTGAAAATCAAGGAGTTCACAAGGAACAACAAAAAAGCGCCAAAGTTTGTGACATATTAAGAATAACACTGGACTTAACTCTGTTTGTGTGTATTAAAATAACTAAGTGGAAAATATCTTAATGACACGATGCACCTTTTTGTTGCCATAGATGTGTTTGCTATCCAGGGATCACTTGTCCATTCTTTTGATCTCAGTAGAGTATTATTTAACAGACAACCTACCTGAAGTCAGATGGATTTGAAAATTTTTGTCACATGACTTAAATCTTTGGATGAAAAAATGTTCTGCTGAGCAATTAAAAACATCGGAGTGGTGGTATGGATCTGACCTACTCTAAATGCTAATGAGATCCAATCTGCTGCCATGAACTTCAAAGAAGGAAAAAGCCTAAAGAGACATATGTATTGCTCATGAGACTGTTTCCTTTACTCTTTTACCCTCAGGTCTTACTACAATGCACAGTCACATCCAGGGACAGGGACTGTTTCTCACCACAGTCATCAGATTTCCCCAGAGAGGGTGGCAGAAGCTGGTGGAGTTGGTCCCTGTCCTGTACCTGTCCTGTGAATAGCTTTGTTAAGCTGGCGTCCTTCTACAGTACTCAAAATTCATTTTGGCTCCTGGGTGTGTTTTTCTGTTAATCAGCTGCCAATCCATTGTATAAATCTTTCCAGAGTATTTTTTAAAATTTTCCAGTCTAGCAAAGCAAGGCTGTATAGGCAATTTCCAGACTTGCTGTCTCAGTTGTCTTGGCAGGATCCCAAGTTGTGGACACGGAGTGGCAGAAAGCCTGCTCACAAAGGGGAGATGGGGGAACAGGAGGGGAAAACTGAAATGTGAGTGCAGAAGAAGGAGCTGAATTTGAATAAGTGGTCATAACCTTGAAAATGGGTGAGACCATGTGAAAACAGGATGGAGCAAAGGAGTTTGGGATAGTCAGTAGCCAAGGAAGGATTTTGCAAGCTGCTAGTTCACCCTTCCTTCTCAGTGGTATCCTAAAGAGAAAGAGGTAATGCCACTATCTCCTTTAGCTCAGGATGCTAATCCTTCCCTGGCAGGCAATTCCAGAGACGCAAGCAAAAGGGAGCAAAGACACCATTGTTTCCAGTGACAGGAAACTTAGCAAACTGCTGCACAGATATCTGAAATGCTTGTGTAAAATCCACTGCTGAGACTGAAGTAATAAATTCTTGCTTAAATAACTCCATTAAAAAGTTGGTTATAGGTGTCCAAAAATGGCCATCCCAAAAATTATAGGGTGACAGACAACTGCCCCTTATCCTTGAATCTTTTGGATTTTTTATTATTAATAGGTTAGTGTGGGCTTTTTGTTTTAACCTGTTTTAAGGAAATGGATTCCTCTCCTTTCAAGAATCAGAGGCACATTCTCTCACACACAATTGCACATGCATCCTTAGGAGCAGAAACTACACTGACTGCACATACCACAGTATATAAAACTTGGATAAGTGAGGCAAAGTCGTGCTCTGAATGTGCCTCACAGGTGTAAATGTTAATACAATAAGATTTGTTATTTTCATGTTCACATAATAAAGAAGATAGTTTCAAACTTCCTGTAAAAAAGAATAACTTTAAAGCTAGGACAGAATTTGCAATATTTCAGGTTTTAAACAGGCCTGCAGTGTGTGTAGTGGCATGCCAGGCAAGGGGAGATGCAGAGATCACAGAAGGAAGAGCAAATCTGCTTTAGTGCATTTAGAGTTTGGACATGTGTCAAGAGATCTCTTTCCAGTTCAAACAAACCTGCATTTACACGCATATAAGGTCCCACATTTTTGGAGAGGTCTTTGCATATGACCCTATAGTTATTGGTTTGGCTTTTCCTTTTAAATAACTAAAACAAAAAAACTACTACATATTATGCTTAAAGCAAAAGTATTCAATATTGCAAAAGGAAAAGTTACACAGACTGGGACGCTTTTCTAAATGCAAGAAAAGCAAACCTCTTATAATTGCGTTTCATTTGTAACATAGAGCTGTATTCTCAGTGATAATGAATACCACTCATAGAACATCAATTAGTTGCACAAATTAATGGGTTCAACAGAATTCGAGATCTTTTTCCAACAACACACATTGAATGTCCCTGCTTCTTTCTGTAGCAAATGTTTACATATTTAATGTACAAATTATTTTGAAGTTTTTGTTGTCCTTATTTGACACACATTTTGGTAGGGTTCTATCTAAAGAGACAGTGTGTGCCCTTCTATCTGCTCTCTAGGTAGCAGTGCAGTGTCTGTTTCATTTGACTGATCCCAACGCAGCTGATTTTCATCTGCCACACCTGAGTAAATCTCAGCAGCAGTTGTTGTGTTCAGTCAGAGACGTCAGCTGGAAAGGAATCTCTTGATTTGTGACTGAAGTGGAGCAAAGCACATGTCCTGTGCCCTGTGAGGAGTGGCTGAGGGAGCTGAGGCTCTTCAGCCTGGGGAAGAGGAGCTCAGGGGAGACTTTATCACATTCTGCAAGTGCCTGAAGGGAGGGCATAGCCAGGTGAGGCCCAGCCTCGTCCCCCAGCTACCAAGTGACAGGACAAGGACAAAAAACGTCAAGCTGCCAGGGGAGGTGTAGGCTGGACATCAGGAAGAAATTCTTCACAGAAAGATTAGATATTACAGCCTGTAAGGGTGTAAAATCACTGTCTCCAGTGGTGTTTAAGGAAGGACTGGAGGGGGCACTCAGTGCCATGGTTTGTTGTCATGGTGGTGTCAGGTCACAGGTAGGACTCGATGATCTCAGAGGTCTTTTCCAACCTAATTGATTTGGTGATTCTGTGAAAAAATAAAAGTTGGGAGTGATTTTTTTTTCTTTTTCAGAATATTCATAAGAGAATTGAGAAACTTCAAGTTTTTTTCTTAATTACTTGAAAAATAGTCCAGAAGTAATTAATCAGAGTTCTTTTGTGAATATCAATATTCAAAATTTCTCTATTTTTGATTATTTACACAACTCACATGATAATGTATTTTGTGACAGATTGATCTGTATAATCAAGCAACAAAAATTAAGGTATAGAAATGAATAGAAATAATAAATATGTTTCAGCAAACATTTTAACTTGTTTGTTTTTATTTTTTTTTCAAATTTGCCATTTTAGAAAGCTTGATACCTTTATTTTAATCTTTTTAAAATGAGCATAAAAGGATGTAAACACAGTTGAAGTGACATTTTCCTGACTCAGTATTTGCAGGATGCAGAGAACACTCACAGAATTGATGATGCTGTGAATGACTCTGCCAGCAAAACACATTTCATTGTCTTCTCAAAAGCTATGTGTATGTTTTGACACCAGCAAAACAGCAAAGTTCCCTTTACAGTGGGCTAAAATCACAAGACAGAAACATGTCTTATGAATAGTTCTTATTTTGGCTGGGATAGAGTTAATTTTGTTCCTAGTGGCTGGTACACTGCTGTACTTTGGATTTGGTATGAGAATAATGAAAACACAGTGATATTGATGTTTTGGCTGTTGCTGAGTAGTGCTGACCCTAAGTCAAGGACTTTTCAGTGTCCCATGCTCTGCCAGCGAGGATCTGCACAAGGAGCTGGAGGGAGCACAGCTGGGACAGCTGACCTAAACTGGCCAAAGTGTGTATTCAACATCATAAAATGTTATACCCAGTGTTTAAACTGGGGAGAGTTGGCCAGGAGGGGCCAATAGTTGCTCAAGCCAGGCTGGGTATCAGTCAGGTGGTGAGCAACTGCATTGGGCATCACTTGTTTCTCTAGGGTTTCATTCCTTTCTGGTTTTGCTGTGTCCCTTTCTTTTGATATTATTTGCATTTAGTATTAATAATAATTATAATAATTATTTCAATCATCAAACTATTTTAATTAATTAATTATTATCTTAACCCATGTCTTTTACCTTTTTTTTTCCAGTTCTCCTCCCCATCCCACTGAGACAGGAAGGCGCAGGTATGAGTGAGCAGCTGCATGGTACTTAGCTGCCAACATCTCTCTATCACCATTAAAAATATTTTCTGTTCATTCTTATTTCTACTCTGAGTATGTGTTTACATGGGTTTTCTGTGCTTTTGATATATAAGTGTCAAAGCTGCTTCATTTCCTCCTGAGCTGTAGAACCGGGAATTGACATGAAATGTCTGTCATTCTGTAGTGGCACCAAGGATCTTGGCCTTGAAAACTCTGTTGTTCATTCCTTCTACAAGAAGATATGCATTTTTCTGTAAAAAATATACAGAGCTTTTCAAAAGTAAGCAGGACCAGAGCCCAAATAAACTGTGTTTCTTTTGCTTCAGCATTACAGCCTGCTGCCATGAATTTAAATTTCTACTGGACACCCAGGACTGCAAAGAATGCAGAGTTTCACATCACGTGTCCTTGGTTTTGGCTTCAAGTGCAACTTGCTATTAATTAAAGATTCCTGTCATGATCCTTAACACAGGGCAAAAAAAATATTTTGTTGTATACTCAGAAGTGAATGGATAGAAACAGTAATAAATATAGTAAATACAGAACATACAGAAAAAATATTACTCTGCTCCCTCAGAAAGGAAACAAACATACTTCCTTCTGTACTTATAAGGGGGCAATAAAGAAAAAAATTGGCATTTTATTTACAAATATTTGTGCTTTCTGAGACCATGGGTGATTTGTAAAGTATACAGCTTTCGTGATGCCTAACACAGTCACACAAGTTTTTCAATGTACTAACTTCTGTCATAGAAATAAGTCCCCATTATGTACAATTTATGCTGTTTTAAGCTAATCTCAACCAAGTAACAGACTACATTTAGAATTATTGATCACATTTTGGAGAAACAGATGCAACTAAATCTTTTGTTTCTATATATAATGAAAAGGCAGAAAAGGAGTATTATATAGCCATGGACAATGTTGGTTAAAGGGAACATCAGTGGTTTGGACAGAAGCTAAATGTGATTAATAGACTAAGTTCTGCTTTTAGAGACAATGACAATCCTCTCATCAGGAGAATTTTATTTTATTGTAAGTATAAGTTAAATATCCAAAACAAAGATTTTTAGAAATTTTGGTTTTCCAAGGTGTCCATGCAAATGGAAAAAAAAATCAAAAGTAGCATAATTCTGCAGTTCTCTAACGCCCAAATGCAAAATTGCTACTCTGACAATTTTTCTGCTCTATCTACTAGCTATATCAGGTCAGAAACCTCAGGTTCTCTTTTTGACAAAGGCTTTGCTTAAACTAGCATTTGCACATACATTTTGATATACCTTTATCTCTATGTCTGACTGAAATATTATTACAGTTTTTAAGTCTGGGTATGAGATTCAAGTACAAGCAAGTTTATCTTATGTATGCTGTTTTGGATACAAGAGCAAAAATATATAAAGTCTGGGTAAACAATTTCTTTCTACATTTGAGTGACGAAAATATGTAGATATATCATATGTTGTATAGTATGTTGCATTTTTATGCTTTTAAAAAAATATTTAAATTTTGTTATATATTTTTTTTTTATTCTGAACCTGTTAAAATGGAAGTAAAAAAAATCCTCCTATGTAATTTTAGTACATATTAAATAAGAAGCAAAGACAAACTCACTTTTACAATCTCCTGAACATCACCTTTAAGAGTATTTGGCTTCTGTATTTTAAATAATTTTAGTTGCTTTTGTGATAGCCAGTGGTGTATGTACATCCAGAAAAATATGTGCTAATAGAAGCCATAAATTCTTGCCTTAATGTAGACAGATGGAAGAGCAAACAAAATACTGTCTTTACTCCTGCCTGATAAATGCCACCATAATATTGCTATTTATTCTCAAAGAAGAAATTTGCCTCCTGTATGAGTTTTCTTTTCCACTTGTGGGCCACTTGTAGGTTTCATGGACATCTTGCCAGTGCAAATTGACAACAAATTTCATATGGAAAAATTAAATGAAGAACTGATATTTCTCACTTCAAAAAATTAAATAAGCTTTATAAGGCTCTTTTAAAATGTCCTATGAAGGAATAGTTGATAATATAAATGTATGTTTCGTTTGTGGTTTATAGCCATATAACTTCTCTCACTGAGCTGAAGGGTAATTAAGCTGGGCTCAAGTAAAACCTTTACTAAATGTCAGACTGGCTGGGCTGGCACTGTTTAGGTCACAAAATTATGGGGCCAAGTGAGAAAACGTGTAATGTAATGATGAAGAAATTTGTATCATGCATATGCCTTTTTAACATGTACCCATTAAAAAGGCATTGTTGTTTTGGGGCTGTTAGAAAGGTCATTTGTGTTCCTCTGAAACGCTTGTTTTACTAGAAAAAGATGATCTAGTATCAGGTCTGCCAAGTCCTAATGTTGGAATTGTAATGAACTGTTTCATTTTTTGGAGTGGGCAATGCAGTTTTTCTTCAAACAAGTCTTGTTTGGATTCTGCTTTTGTTCCTCCTTTTAATTTCTTTTTGTTTTGTTTCTCTGTAGTAATTCTATTGATACATAAATTAAGTATTTGGATTTAATTATAACTTGTATTGCTGAAATGAGCAAGGTGTGTTTTAAATAAAGAGCCTTACACAAGAATAATGGCATGTGATTCAATTTATCTTTAAAAATATTATTTGTTGTTTCTGGTATAAATCTCAGTTTGCTCTAGGATAGTATTGTAAATTATTCAAAGAGCAACTTATCTTGGAGAAAAACCCAAATTCACGCCAGAAAAATCAATTCTTTATAAAGACGCTAACAGCAGAATACATTATTAATTACTTTTTTATTGTGACAGTTCTCTTCAGAGAAAAAAAAAAAAACAAACAAAAAAAAAAAAAAACAAAACAACCAAACAAAACTCTCTCACACCTAAGATTCAGGGATTCATATATTTTTAATTTTCTTGTAGATCAAAAACATGATTAGGTGCAGCTGTTGAAGTCTCATTCAGTGCTGGGAGCTTGTGCACTGTCGCTGTCACTGTCTAGACACGGCTGGGGAGGAGCTGGGAGTCACCTCCCTGAGCAGAGCCCCTGTGGGGATGCTGGGATGCTGCTGCCACACCAAGCCCCGGCCTCTTCCTCCCTAAATGCTGTAGAGGGATGCTGATGATGCTGCTGCCACACCAAACCCCGGCCTCTGCCTCCCTAAATGCTCTGAGGTCTCTCAGCCTCATTGACTTGGAGCAGTGAAACTGATGTGCTCCGTGTGACATGTGTGAGGAACTAATTGAATTTTTTGGATGAAATTTCTCTAAGTGCTGAACAGATATGCAGGGATTTGTTTTCTTCTCTTCTTTCTTTGTAACATTTAATAACTTGTAACCATGTGGTCATTTTTCTTGGGTTTGAGTATCTAATGATAAAATTCTACTGCTGCTATTTGGCTAACTGCTAAAAAGTCTAAAATAAAGGTGTGACCCTGACATTCAGATACCTACTGCAAATGCAGATGAAAGTGCTGGAAGAATATATCTCCAAGCTTTTTTTTTTTCTTTTTTTTTCCCAATAATACAGAGAAGGTTTCTACTGACTGAGAGTCAGAAAGAGATAACATCTTTCTTGTCCGGGTTTCTACAATAACTTTTACTAAGTACAGGCAGCAGAAGTAAGAAGTGTAACAGTATTAAGAAGAGGACAAAGGAGATTTCTTCCTAAAATTGCATTGATTGTTAAAATCATTCACTCCATTGCTAGCAATATGCATTTTGACAAGCACCATAACTGCTTGTTAACTGACTAACCCAGTCAGAAATACAGCTCAAATAGTACTTAAACTAGTTTGGAAAATTAAAAAGGAATTTTATGTGGTTTTGTTTGTTCGGGCAGGCAGTAAAGGAAACAGACACTGAGACAGAAAGAGTATTTGGGTAAAGTTATCCCATATTTTCGCAAGCAGGAAGAGGAGTTCAGGAGGCAAAAACATGAGACAGGACAAGGTGAGGATGTCATGGAAAAAGGGAAATCTGGGACATGCTGTAAAAGCCAATGCCTGCTAGGAATGAAGTGTGTGTGTGTGTGTGTGTGTGTGTGTGTGTGTGTGTGTGTGTGTGTGTGTGTGTAATATCTGTCTTCCTGTCTTCCTTCATGAAAACAAAGGCAATGAAGGTCTTTGCCTCTCTGGCTGTCTCATGGATTCTCTACATACTTTCCCAAGTAAAGTAGGAGTCTTTGCACATCTTTCTTTTACAGGAAAGAAGATCTGATGGATCCTCTTGCCACTGCCGGCATCCCAAGTTCTCTTCCTTCTCCCTGTCTGATCTCAGTTTAGTGGTCCTTCTCTCTTCAGAAAACGATGCATGTGGGGAAGGAAGAGAGGAGGAAAAGGGAGGGCTGAACATTTCCACTGAGCCTTGGGTGTTCTCAAGGAGCAGGGGCTGCAGGATCCAAGGCCTCTGGTATATTAGAACTGCCTGAGCCCTTCTCTCTGTTACCGTTTTACTGACAGCTATGACATAACTTCATGATGTAAACAACCCCAAAGCCTCGCTGTGTCAGCTACTAACACCTGACAGGATCACGGACTGTAAGCAAGTAATCCCAGGCAGGGAGGATGAGGACCCATCAAAGAGAATGAAGCCGTTTACACCCCTCAGCACTGCATTGTTTTCTTCCTGTACTCATCCCCAGAGGTGTTTTCATTTAAAAAAATCTCCTGACGAGAGGATGGGAGCGTTTAACACCTACTGAAGAAGTTCTCTTGAAGTGTTGATTTCTTCCAGACTGACTAGATGCCCTGCAGTAGTACAAAAGTACTTTAGTTGCCTTAAAATTTTGACTGCCCAAGGTGCTGGAGAGAAGATTGAGTTACTGGAACCTCCTCCCTCTCATTTTCACCTGTTGGAGCTTTGCTTAACTGTCTGGAAAGGCTCAAGATCCAGCGATGGAAATGAAATCTAAGTTAACAAAATCATTTACCCCTAAGCACTCAGGATGAAGAGATCTCTGGCCTTGACAGTTTAGCACGTACTGAATCCTTTTGAGAAAAATACAGTTTGTTGATGTTGCTAAGGTCAAAGTACTTTACTTCCATATGTCTTCACATTTGCACCTGAGCAGGTGCTAACTGATCTAATGATATCCCAAGAGCCCTATTTCGTTAATATCACAAGTAAAAGAAAAAAAAAAATCGAAGGACTTTATCTAATCTCCCTGAAACCAGTCTAATCTAGGACAATCTGTCCTTGGTCTCCCAAGTCTAGACAGAACTTTAGATAGTGATATTATGAGCTATTAGAGCTTAAAATCTTTGCAGTACTGATCCTTAAACCCATGATGAATGGACTTTTCCGAGACATCATTCTTCTGCACTGTGTCCACGTCAATGTTCCTCACCCTGTGTCCACTATTGCCACCAGCAGCACGAGATCATTTGGTTCCCACTCACCTTCTGAGCTTTTCTGCCCTTGGTCACTCTTTCCTTTCTTTGGGGAGCAGAGGCAGATATAATCTTTCTTTTGAAATGTCACAGAGCAGAAATGTTCTAATCAGACTTTAGGTCTCCCCCAGCCCCAACAGCTCATGCAGTTAACAGAGTTAAAGCAGATATCTTCCTTTTAGTTTGCTTTTGCATCTGCCCACTTGTCAGTTTTCTAATTGCCATTCCACAGGCCTTCCCAAGCCCTTTAGAGGTGATCCAAAGCACGTCTGGGAAGACTCTTGCACTGAAGTGCTCCTGTTATATACAACAAATAGTTATTCCTACATTCCCTGAACTTGCCTGATTTCAGTCCATAAGGATGTAAATACTTGCCTCCAGCTCATTGATTTTTCTGAAAGTCAAGTTTGCTTTCATTAGGTTCACACTTCACTTGATGGCAACATTAATTTCCAAAGTCAAGATAATCAAGACCTGAGACTCTTTCTTTCTCTCCAGCTTAGCAAGATAACTGCTGGCAAAGCAAAGCAGGTTTCACTCTTACCAACTGGTAAGAGTGAGAATAGCAATGGGTAAGGAGATGGAGGGGAAACCTGACAATATGGTATGGCTTAATTTTCATTTTAACAAGACAGTTATAGGCAAAAACCCCACAGAATTCATATTTATCAGCAGTAATAGTTTTTATAAGATATTTGAATGACTCTTTAACCCTTTGCTCCAACAGGGGCATGTAGGCTTCATAGGCACCGATGTTCATGGTAGATGAGATTTTGCTACTTGTGATACTAGAGTACTCATGAAATGAAGCTGGAAAGATTAAGTTAGGCAGTGAAAGATCTCCTCCAGCAGCTCCATTCTGCCCAGGAAGTCCACTTGTGTAGCTTGAAAGAAAGACCTACATTACACACCTACTTTTATCAGTGTTTTCTGCTTTTTTGTGTCTTCTGTTGTAGCAGATCAACTGTGGCCTGTACAGTTTCCTGTTAGAAGTGATATGGTTCCTCTGACTAGATTTTTTTTTTTTTGGTCAATGAAGATGAGATGAGATTAGCTATCAAGGGATGCTGTCAAGGGATAAAAATAGAGTAATGTGTACATGCCTAAAGAGGTAAAAATAAGCCCACGTGTGTGACAAAGGTGGGCTGGTCCCATTGGCTGCTCTTGTCCAAGGTTATAGTATAAGTTAATGCAGATGGTTGTTGAACAGACTGGGACCATCCAGCAACACCTAGCAATATCTAGCAACATCTAGCATCTGTTCACCCAGCAATGTCAGATAAGAGGGCAGTTGCCTCTAAAAGCCACTTACATATTAATCCACTCAACAGTTTTCTGCTTGTACATCTGGGACTGAGGCAGGATCAGACTCTAGCCATGACCTCACATAATCCTCCTTCTGTAGTGAAACCCTTGCATAATACAGAAGAATATTTGCAGTGTCAGGGTCATGCCACAGCAGTGCAAAGAGTCAGAAGTTGCATGACTGTGTCAAGGAGTTTCAAACAAGGCATGGAGCCTTGCACATATCTGTCACATGGCCTTGTAAGGGATAGATTTGGGAAGCCCTAAGCAAGGCTGTTCCCAGATGTAAGATCCCTATCACACAACAATAGTGTCCCTGTGAGGTGCTCCAAGAGACAATCATCACATTTGACCATTAGATTATCAAAATGGATATTGTAACAACATAGTGTTGAGTTTGAAAGGAAATTATTTCCATACCTGAGCCAAGAAAAATTTTCCAGTAACAGCAGGAAGATCCAACTTGGATGCCTACAAAGTTCTGTGAGTTAATAATGGCCAGGCAGAGGGCCAGTAAAAATAGATGGTATTGTTTCAAAAAATATATATTCATCCCTTTCCCCTTACAGTTTACATGCTGTTTGTCTTTCTGGACTGCAAGTGCTTCAGAGCAAAGCTGCATTTATTGCCTGAGATCAGTCATATTACTTACTTAATCAATGGCTGCTAATGATAAATAGGAGTAATATAAAACATTAATGGCTTTTTATCCATGTCTGCATCTGGCTCTCAGTGAGGTACTGCACTTGTTACTGCTGCATCTGACCATATGTTCCCAGGGAATGCTTCTAAAGTCTTCACAGCAGCAATACACCTGGGACATGAAAGCTGCTGGCAAATCCCTGAAGCTGGGGCTGGAGGCAAGAGACAGAGTAACCAAGAGATAGTCAAGAGATCTATGAAACCAAAGGGTGTGGTGTGAAAATGGTAAAGAGTAGTGAAGAGATAAGAAATCCAGGTAGCTAAAGATGATCCCTGGGGCAAGGAACAGGCAGGAACAGAGCAAACTTGTCAAGCTGGATAACAGTGAGATTCTACAAAACACAACAAGCAGCTGACACAGTGATAAGATTGGTTTTACAAGCCAACACTTAATACCAGTTTTGGCCAAATGACTGTCTGCAGTTCAGTCATCTTGATGAACAGAGCAGCGTCTACCACACTCTGGCAAGAACTTGGGACTGATATTAAATTCTTCCCAGAAAACAGTAATAAGATATTCACCTCTTACATGTTCCTACACAATGATGATGTAGCAGAATGCTGATGTATTAAAAAGACATTGAAAACAAGCAACGTTTTGCAAGTCTTTGCACCCCACTGTAATAATAAACAGTAATCACAGAATCACAGAATCAAAGAAATTCTAGGTTGGAAGAGACCTTTAAGATCATTGAGTCCAACCCATGTTCTAACACCTCAACTAGATCATGGCACCAAGTGCCACATCCAGTCTTTTTTAAAACTCTTCAAGGGCTGGTGACTCTACCACCTCCCTGGGCAGATGATTCCAGTATTTGACCACTCTTTCTGTAAAATATTTCCTCCTTAATTCTAGCCTGTATCTCCCTTGGCACAGCTTGAGGCTGTGTCCTCTTGTTCTGTCTGTTGTTGCCCGGAGAAAGAGACCGACCCCCAGCTCACCACAGCCACCCTTCAGGTCATCGTCATTTTCCCATATTTTTCCTTCTGAATCTTTAGAGGATTATTTTACACCAGAGCATTCAGGTCTCCTTAGCTTTCAACAAGCTGCTGTAGTCACTTCCACAGAAATGGCAAATTTTCAAAAAATCACTTCTTTTTTTTTTATTTATATAATAAAGATTCAAACAGGAATGACTGTACAAAATTCTAGTGCCCATGTAATTCACAAGACCGGACTGCCACAATGAATCCCAAAATCTGCAAGGCAATTTTTTTTCCCTCATTATTCTTCACTTTCTAGTTTTAATCCCATTCAGTTTCATTAGTATTCTTTCACTACATTGTCAGTCTGCATTACTGGGGTGGTTTGGAAGACCTTCAACAAAAGAATTCTTGCGTGTGCTACAACCCTCACCCTTTGTACCTTCATTCAGTGCCCAGTAAAATGAATTTCTAAATGCCTGCATATTGCAGGAAACTAACCCTTAATGAATCTTAGGGTGCAAGTCTAAACAGATGACAGTACTTTCCAATCTGCTATGGAGACAATATGTTTTAATTAAGTATAAGGTTTAATACAATTTTCACTCCTTATACAAAAATGCACCGTGATTAGCAGACGGTTGACAAGACAACTCTAATAATTTCTGATTAAAAGCTTTTGTTTAGCATTTTCAGTCACTCTCTACAGGGAATTAATTACTGGAAATGAAAAAAATGAAGGTTCATGCCAGTTAATATCCTTGAGAAAGTGGAAGGTAATCAACTGTATAAATTACAGTGGCATATGCAGGCCAGCCTGTGGTCAAAATCTGTACAACATACACCAGTCAGTTTTTGAGATGGTTAGACTGAAATGCATGTGCAGGGTAAATCTGTTGCAAGTAGCTGCTCCATAGTTTTAGGTAATCAGTGAGCAGCTGTATTCAGACAAAGATGCCATTGCAACTTTTCTTCACTATGTGATTTTTGAAATGACATTTACCTATTTAAAATGGCCACTACTGCAGTTGCAAAGCATATATTTACATACCCCTTTCATACCCCATATTGCTCTTTAAATAAGCAAATCACCTTCTAAGGCAAATCTACATGGAAATATGCATAAGAACCAGACATCAGGATGTAACTACTGATCTACCTACCCAGACCAGGATTTCAGTTGAAAACTGAAACTGTTCCAGCTAAATTGGGGTAACAGGCACTCCAACAAATGTTCCCAAACAGACTTTATATAAAACTAGTGACAAAAGAGAAAATGAACGACTTTTTATTATCTATAGTTCTCAAAGAAGTGTTAGTTCAAAAACTTACCTGGGAAAATGTACTTGCAGAAAGTTTGATTAGACAATTTCTTAATTGACATCTGTGATTCTGGAGTGTTTTGCTCCTCTGAGTTGATTGCATTAACTTGAGTCAGTTAACAGCATTGTAAATGTTCATCTAGATATGTCAAGATACTTTCATTTCAACACAAATGTTTGTATTTTTTCCCAGGTCTAGAACCAATTGGCAATCAATTATATTCAATTTTAGCAGCTGGAGTGCAGAAGTACAGTACTGGAGAACAAACATATGCCCTCTGGGCATGGTAATCTTTCCCTGCAGAAAACCAGCACCAGGTCATTTGATGCCTTATCACTATGCTTCTTGAAGAATCTTCCATTCCAGTTTGTCACCAGTGCCACACAAGGCTTGTACTGGCCACCTGCAAGATCTGGGAGAACTTAAATGTGCACTTCTGATACTCTTGTGTTGTCCAGGGATTCTTTATGACTTTTTAATATTGCCTTGATGACCACCATTTCTGGTGCTCAGTTGTCAGTGAGCTTCAACTGAACTAATTAATCTGCTCATTATAGAAAACCTACTGTAAGAGTTTGAAATATATATATAGATAGCCATATAAATGAGCTTGTGTAATTTGAAATTTCCATCAAAGAAATTCAGCATAAGAAAACAAAAATTGGTCAGAAAGAATAAATAATTTCATGTCAGTTAATAAGCTGGCTAAATATTCAGTGTTGTCAACTATATTACTTTGTTCTGGAATTAAGAAAGTTATAAGATGGCACTGAGATGTAAACAAAAGTTGCCATCATATATATATATAATCAGTGAATGAAGTCTCTAAAGGATTCTGAAAACTATCTGGGTGAAAAGAACCACTGGCACCAGTGCAGTTTTTGCCATGATGACAGTTTTAAAATAATACTAAATAATAAGGAGGTAACTTAGTAAAGAATATGAAAGTATGTATTATTTTTTCTGAAGCTGTGACTCACCCATGTTGCTCTCATCACCTGTATCAGAAGGAGTTTGTCACAGGCCATAAAAGGAGTTGGATTGTGACACTAGTTGGTGACATAGAAAGTCTGTTCAGCAGAGGAAAAGAGAGGTACAAATTATGATCAACATTGTTATGAACCCTTTTTCACACCAACAGGCAGTTACATGGGGAAAAAGAACTGGTGTTTGTTAGCATGATCTAACCAACTGAGCTAATTTCAAGCGTGAGTAACTAACTGCCTTCTTTGTGGTATTAACAAAAATGCCATCAAGGACTCAGGTTTTGAGATAATTTTTATGCTCTGCTTTTCTTTCAAGTTACCTTGCCCCTGCTTTCCAAATAACATTTGTTGTCTTACAGAGAGGTGCAGCTATGACTTCTGAAAGACAGAAGGGCTTTCTCCTTTTTCTACTGCTTTTCAGCATTGCAGGAAGGTTTCCTTTACAACTTCAGGTTTTCTTATTTATTTTCTCTCTAGGGCAGACACTCTTTTTTCACAAGTTAAGGGATATCTCTGTAGTCATCACACAGACATAACCTCTCTTGAAATGATTGGAATTTTTGGACAAGAACTGCAGAATTGGGTCTTATACCACCAAAAGTATTTTGGCTAGGAGTTGTCAGGGGAAATAGTGAACCTCAGCTATGAGAGCTACTTGAGTGCTTCACCACAACAAGCACTAAACTAGGAACAGTGCATCTTTAAAATGCACTCAAAAATCATGGTTTAGATAGGGACTAACCAAGATTTTCAAGATCAGTTGCAGAAGTTAAGTACATTGGAATCCTACATATTAAACTGTGAATATTGATAAAAATATTCTAGAGAGCTCATGCCTGCTGAGGAGACTCAAAATGGCAGAGAAATAGGAAAATCATAGAGCTTGAGATAAAACAATAAATGAAATTATGATAACTCATTTGCATTACTTTTTCTTACTGCCACATATATTTTCTTCATTAATAGCTATAAAGCATCATCATTGATTAACAATTCTGAAATGTTTAATGTATTTTCTCATTTGCAAATGTACCTGTGAAGCTGGTTAAAAAGTAGGGCATACTGTTGAGATATATAAATATGGTCATGAATTAAGTTTTGACCTGTGTAGGATTCTGAGTGACCTTAGTTCTTTCACTTCATCAGTACTTGATGCCTCACAAACAAATGCTCAACATCTGATTTGAAGAAAAGCCACTTAAAATAATTTGCATGTGAGGTTAAAAATAGCAAGATTTGTCATGTTCTTTACTAATTCCTTGTTGCAGAAGTTGTCAAATAGAAATTAGGGGGTATGCTCGATGAAGACTGACTAGAGAAAATTTTATTATTACACATTTTCTTTCTTCAGCAGTACCAGCTCTCTTCCATCACATCCCAGACCCAAGAGGTTGTGCATATTCCCTCACTTGTGCTGGGTTGCTATCAGAGAGATCAGTTTATTGATCTCAATACCAATGCACCAGTAAAAAGGAAAGGATATTGGGAGGAACAATTTAGCTGACGCTGGCTATGAGAAAAGGTCAGTGGCCCCATAGCCTCACCATCACGAGAAAATCTGTCACCACTATTGACTATTGATTAGGTCAAATCTGCATTTAAAAGTTTTGGTTTTGCCAGTAGCAAAGCCAGCACTGTCAATAAATTTTGTACTGTTTCGAGAAGCAGATGAATGTTGTGACTGAAATTTGTCTTTGTAATTCACGATCATTAGGCTGAAGAAATTCAAGGTAATTTTAAAATAGCTGTATCTTCTAGATGATTTCTGAAAAATGTGCGTTTCTAAAAATATTGATTTGCTTTGCTATACTACACAGTCTGCTTACTTTGGTGTTCAGCTAACCTTACATATATAAAACTCTTCCTTACCACAACTTAATCTGCCTTCCTGTTTTTTATTCATTTATATCTGGCCAGACAATAGACAAATTTCCCTCTGCAAAGCAGTGATCTCTTACATTTTTCTGTGCGGGTAAATCTTAATATTTTAAGGATTTAGATATTACTTAGACATTATAAACAAACAAACAAACAAACAAACAAACAAACAAACTAACTAACTAACTAACTAACTAACTAACTAACTAACTAACTAACTAACTAACTAACTAACTAACTAACTAACTAACTAACTACCCTCCTCTTCCCTTCCCCTCTGTTCACCCCAAAATCTTTGCATGGAGTCTTGAACACAGGAGTATTTCCCCACAGGTAATGGACATCTTTCCATAGGATGATCTTGAAAGAGACTTTTCCCTTTCATGACTATATTAGGCTTGGAACATTCTGGAAAAGAAATAAATTATGGAGAATCATCACTCCAATATTTTATAACATATTTATATATTTTAATTCAAATAGACTGATATTTGATGCTTATACTTTCCTGTCCTAAAAGAAAGGAAGCAGAAAAGGGGAGAGAGAAACTTCAACCCTGAAACCAGTCCATTCATAATTACCAGAGTAAATTTCTCAAGCAAAACGTTTTTTTTTATTTCTACAAAAGAGCTTTTTTTTTCAGTAACACTAACCTACAGACAAAAAAAAATCCACCTAGCTATTACACAGACAATTATTCATAAAATAATAAAACACTTTCTTCAAGACTCTGTACATAATTGAGCAAAATACCAAAATACTTCAATTGTCAGTATAATTTTCTGTAATCTTTCTGTACTCCTAATTGGAGACTTACAGTGACTGCTGAGTCAATAATAGTAAACAAAGAATCATATTGATCCACAAGTCACTTTTCTGACTATGACTTAATTCTAATTTGGATGTTTAACACAGACTTACCTGAGAAACAGTGCAAGTCAAAGTATGCATCTCACTAATTCTCTTAGTGGACTAGTATAAGCAGCTTTTTACATAATGGTTTGTGTCAATTAGCAGAGTATTAGCCATAATAGATAACGTTCTTACTAAGACCATATTAATTAGAGCTTAAACACAGCTAATCTGAGACCTATATTGAATTTATATTATTATGTAAGCAGAATGTTTCCGCAGGCAAGTAATTTCCTTCACAGCATTTTAAGGAAAAGGAAATCCCAGCATCTGAGATATAAAAATGCCGATTTTATCAGAGTATGGCAAACCACTTAATGTTTCTTAAAACTTGAGTGTGCCAGGCTGTATTACAAATAATAATTACGAGCAGTAAAGGACAGAAAGATTGAATACCTTTTAAATTTATTGGAAGAAAAGGGGTGGAATTCCAAGCTAACAAAATATCTGCAAGAATTTAATGGATGCATTTTGCCTTGAGTTACACCTCAGCTCTGGAGTTCTCTAGTCACTTCTCTTCATCAAAAAAAAGAGCTAGTATGTCTATGTGGACCCATTTTTTATTGATAACATGAATTCACCAGTTATGAGACAAACTTTCTCTGAAAATAATTAGGAATCTTCTCTTATTCAGATGAAAATTAATTTTTAGTTGCATGGATTTGTGGCCTCCTTATCACTTTGTTCAGCAGTTCTGCAATATAATCAAAGCTTAATACGTCTCTGGCAAATCAGCTACCTGAAGAAATGCTGTAGGCAAAAACAAATTAAATTTTTAAATCACATGAAACTCAGTAATTGCAAATTTACAAGCAGAGAAAATTTTGGGGCAGTATCAAAAACTGTATTGCAATGAAACTAAAACGCTGCCATCTTGACCTCTGCTACAAATTGTGGCATCACTGCTGTTAGTAGAAAAAATTCCACTAACATGAGGCTGATAGGGCCACAACATTCTGTTGTTACACTGCTGAGAATTATTGCCCATCTGCATGCCAGAAGACAAGTGACTCTCATGGTTGCTGAAATGAAGTGGAAGAATGAGGGCTCATATGGCAGCAAATGTTCATGCCAAGAGTCATGTAGGTGACTGGGGCACACCAGGCAGGTTAGCACTGTAACATCAGATACAGATTTGACAACCTTTTGAATACATAATCCCCTCTCCCCATTTTTATTGAGATTTTTGCATTTGTAACAATTTAAAATTTTTCACTTTGAGTGAAATATCCCTTCAAGCATTATGGGATAATTAAGTATCAGCCATACTCACTCACTCATATCTAAAAATATCAACCAGCAGTGCTTTAAAATCTCCCCAATTTATGCATAATCATTTTTGGAACATGTACTTTAATTTCACCAACAGAGGTCACTAAACCACTGAGAACCATAAGTGTTTGGTGGGAACACACCCTCGTCTATCTTCCTTACATCTTTTGATAGTTATTTTCAAAGGGCTCTTATTCAGCTGCTTCAGTAAATATAAGCTCAGTTAACAAAAAGAGAGAAAAAAAAAAAGAACACAGTGTATGCTTATGCACTGAGGGAAATGAGCTTTACTCAGGATATGAATTACACAAAATATTACATTGTTAAAGATATTTCAGTACTAGAATTTATTTTAAATATCTGTTATGAAGCCAGTAGCATGCATACATGCATAGGTATGAGTATTGTTAAATCAATTTTTCAAGGTTAAAACAGGCCCTGATTTAAACTATAGTGTTTTGAATGACCTGCTGAATTTTATTTTTCAAGCTTTGTGCTGTGGAAAACCAAGGTGGTGGGGAGAGAGTATGAAGAGGAGGATCCCAAAGAAATAACATTTAATGGTATTAATATCAGATACAAGCACAGGAGAAACCAAGAGCTGTCACTGACTTGCTCATTTTGGCAGAAACACTCAGCTAATGGAACTGTATTAACACATCATTTTCCAACTTTCAGCTGTAATGAAAAGCTATTTTTACAAATCATTAGTTTCAGAATATGGTGTTTCAGCCACATGTCTTATATTAGCGTGCAGGGGAGTTTCACAAGCAAAGCTGCCTGTGCAGCACTGAAAGTGCACCTTTTATGTTGAGCTAATCCCAGAGGGGAGTCAGCACTCGTGCCCGTGTCCTTTTGACCTTTATCCTTTTAATGCATTTTGCCTCAGTAGCAAAAGGTGAAAACCTAGTTTTTATGTTTCAAAACAGAGCGTTTCAACCCTGATTCTCAGTGAAGCTAAGGAATCAGCTCTTGTGGAAATGTTGAAAGTCCCCGGCTCAGCAATCAACAATAGCTTTACAAATGTGTTTTTAGAATCGCTTTTCTGGTAGCCCTTTGAAGCTCACCCACACAGCCCTGCTGCCGTCCCTCTGAACAGCTGTGAACATGTGAAGTCACTGGAGTGGAAGATGTTAATTACTGTCAGCTACTGGAATTTCTCCAGGGACCTCTTGCGGTTAGAAACATGTTTCCCTAAAGAAGTGCACTAGGTGCTGGGATCATCTCTCCTGTAGCATACCTGAATCCTCCCTTCTTAAGCAAAAGGAATTTCTCATTCCAAAGCAAAACTCTAAACATTCACTTTGAGTGTTCTTCTCATATGACACTGTGATTTTTTTCTAAGCAATCTTTCATTTCAGTGAAGAGTTCCAACAATAGGGAACTGAGTTTTTCAGGGACTAGGTTTAGCATTTATACAGATTTTCATTAAAAACTGGATGAACAAGTCTAAAATAAAAAAGGAACAAAATCAGAAAACATAGAAAATAAATTGATAGACAGAAGTGTGGTTAGGACTTTTTTCCCCAACTAGATTAATGTGACCTTCCTTTTTATGGCCAAGAAAAGGCTACACACCTTCCCTCTGTGTCATCAGAAAAAGTCACAGACTAAAAATGGTCTTTTTTTCTTCAGATTTACCTCCGGCTATTTATTGGCATTTTGAGTCTAAACTAGTTAGCATCAGGAGCTTGATGTGATGCCAGTGAGCTATTACCCACAGGGAACCAAAATAATAGCAGATGAGCTGGCAGAAAGATCCCCAGAAAGAGAAATAACATGAAACTAAGATTCTAAGCCTAGCCCTTTACTGCGACAACTACAAAGCTCCTTTAATGACTGAACACATCCTTAAATATACCTCGTAGATCCCTCTGCAGTAGTTAAACCTTGTAATCACTACCGCCCCCGCAACAAGACCAAGTCAGGTAAGTCTCCGGCTGCAGAGAAACGAGGATGAAATCGTTAATCTGCAGGACTTGACTCCCAAGATGTGAAGATAAACGCTGAGGACATTTCTCTTGTCCTCTGCTGTAGGTGAGAATGGCACATGCTCCACTGTATCATACTCCATCAAGTGACAGACACACCCGTCTTTGATAATCTAGGAGTTGAAGGCAAACAATCACCCTGATCCCCAAGAATGCAGTCCCTTTACCAGAAGTCCTCACCCAGCCCGAGAAGGAAGGTGTAAGTGGGAAGAAGGAAACTGAATGTAATGGAAAGTAAACATATCAACTGTGAAAACAGTAACCACCAGCAGCTACAGAACCCCTTCCTTGTTATACTTAAGGACAAGTACACTGATATTCAGTGTTTACAGAGGTAAAAGTCCCACAATTACAGGGCCAATTCCCTTTTATGTAGGCCATTAGTGCTGTTGTATTGTACTCCTTCCTCAGTCCAGCATCAAACGCAGTGATTGAGGAGCAGATAGAGCTCAGGGGAGGGATTGCTTAATTCTTTCACAATGGTCACTGCTTAATGGCATAGACCTTCTCCTAACTCTGGCTCAGCTGCTGCAGGCCTCTAACAAGGGTTGAGATGGTAACAGAGTGTGTTTCCTAGCTCATCACAAGTAACAATGCAGGTAAAAGTAAGTACACAAACACAGAACTGTTATATACAAAAAAGTTTAATTGAAATACCTGTATAAAAAATATGATCTCCATACATTTCACACCGTTAAACAGAAGAAAAAAATCCAAATCCAAGCTGCATAAATGCAACCAGATCACAGAAACACAGCTATTAAAATAAATTAAGGTTTATGACTCTGCCACTCTACCTTCCAGAGCCAATGCACGGAGACTGTACAATGTCAATAATTTAAAACCCTTCCAAACAGCATTACTTTACACTTCTGGTACAATAATACCAGACAAAAGGCATACTGACTAACTTTAAAAAGTCATTCTATTTCCCTTAAATTAGACTTTGTACAACAATTTCCCATCTTCCAACAAAAAACTGATAAGGTCAGAAATTTTTTTTATTTTTATTTTTTTGTAACCAAAAGTTGACAGGAATGCAGAAAAAAAAGTGCCATGGGCAAACCACTAGAATTCCCATGGGGAGAAGGAGGGGAAAGCACAGTGTTGAATAACTCTAACCAAATAAATTAACCAAATAAATAGCCACAGTTGAAAACTGTGGGAGGTCTTCTAAAATCCAAACAATAAATAACTGTATAGTACACGGGAAAAACCAAGTTTACATAAACACATTATACAGGTATGGAAAAAAAAAAAAAAGTAGAAGTCCTTGAATATTGCATTGATTGTGCATTCAACATGCCCATACATACTTTAAGACTCGCAGGGTGACAAAAGGCTGGGGGGAGTTGAGAAAGGGGCTTCTCATGCCCAATGGTAGAGATGATAAAAGGAAACATGAATAAATGTTTCTGATAAAGAAGCCGATATACCTGTTCATATTTCTGTGCAGGCTATAGGAAATATTTTGAGCAGCAGAGGTGGGTTGGATTTGTAAAGGGCAGGGGGCAGGAGTGAAATGTCTGTGTTCAAGTATTCCATCACCAGTGGATGGGACTACTTCATTCAATCACCGAACAGGTTCTCCAATGCATCATAGGAGCTGCTTCCCCCAGCACTGAGTCTAAAGGGAGCAAATTCCTATAATGAACTGGATCTTCTTTGGACATAGACAGCTCAAAAAAGAAAGTCCCACTGAAGCAGCTTTCAAAAAGGCACTCAAAAGCAAATAAAATCTAGTCCAGGCTCTATGAGAGCAAAAAAGTTTACCATGTATTCAAGAGGTCACTGCTTTCTTAATAAGGTCAGTCTTTGACTAAGTACTGGCCTGCAACTCCCAAACATCAGCGTTTCCAAAGGAAATCTCTCATTCCAAAGCAGAAACCAGCAAAGGGGGAAAACAAAATCAAGTCCCTCAGACAAAGATTCAACTACAGAATAATGAATGCATTTTTCTAGCCCCTCCTATGTATTGGCAGCAGCACTGTGGTCTTTCTGCTTGAAGCTCCCCCTCCCAGTGCGAGGTCCTTAGTAATTCACAGACTCTCATTACTTGAACTTGTGCTAGATACATCAGTATCAAGGGTCCGTAGCCTTATGTCACAGTCCTCAGACTTCACTACTTCAGATTTGTGCATCCATTGATGGTCAAAAATCTGCTCAAGTGTTGGTCTGTCTGAAGGCCTCAGTGAAAGGCACCATTTGATCAGCTGTTGACATTCTGTAAAAAAAAAAGAAAGCCATATTAGACTAAAAAAGTAAAAAAAATGACAATCCTCAGTAACAAAAATCCACCCACACAAGCTCATGAGTACAAGACCATTAAAAAAAAAAAAACCCAAAACAAAAAAACCAAATGGACTTCTGCAGAACTTACCAGGTGAAATTCTTCTCCTGAAGTATAATCGCCCCCTCAAGATTTCTTCATCTTGCTCAAAAGGGATGTCTCCACAAACCATATCATATAACAGCACTCCCAGGGACCATACTGTTGCTGACCGCCCATGGTATCTGTGGTATCTGATCCACTCTGGAGGGCTGTATACTCTCGTTCCTGAAAGAAAAAAAAAACACAACACAATTAGAGTTAAAGGTTTAAAGTGTTTCCCCATTATTCAGCTCCTTCTGGCAGAGCTATGTTAAATTCAAAAACTTGACGTTTAGGAATTTCAAAAAAACCAAAAAAAAAAACCCCACAAAAAAATCAACACCAAACCTAGAAAACTAAACAGCTTTAAATTTTTCACAAGCCAAAGCCATTAGCAGTGTAATTTCAGGTCATCTGCAGGGTTACACCATCAACAGACTTGGCCCATCCAGTTGTTCTATTTTGTTGCAAGGAATAACACAGCCCCATCAGCTGACTGTTTACTGAGGCAAGCTCCCTTTCACTGACCACGTGGCGTCTGCAGCATCACACCAAAAATAGACACAAAAGGACAAAGGGGGCTGGCAGGGAGGAGGAGAGGGCGACAAGAAGGTGAAACTCAGGTCTGCCCGCATTACACGGGGCTAATCTGCTTTATCCAATTCCACAGGCAGTAAACAAAATAGGGCCGCTTACGATTTCTGTGTTTTTAAGGCCTCCCCCCGGGGCTTCTATGCGGCAGCTTTTCCCAACTCGCCCCCCTTCTCCTCCTCCCTCCCTCCAGTGTCCGAGGGCTCCTTGGATACCAAACAAAACGGGGAATTCGTGATGCGAGGGTCACGTGCGGCAGGGCTTCGGGTTTCACAACAAACAGATGTGAGCGCGGCAGCTGGGGCGGGGGGAGCGGGACCCCGGCGTTACATCAGGGCTACTCCAAGGACTGGGGGAAACGCTCCCCCTGGTCACACGCTGGCTTGTGTTCAGCTTTCCCACCTCTAAAGCATCGACCCCAGCCACTGTGGCAAGTCATTTCGAGGGAGTGCATTTGTCCCCATCGCTTTAAAATCTGCAATGCGGGATTTCCAGGACACTGGCAGAACGGGAGTGGGGGAGGCACCACTCCGAGTTAAAAAAAACCACCGCATATAAAAACTGCATATCCACACATGGAAACATCCGACACTGGCAAAACCTCCATGTAAACAGATCGCCCTCTAGGAAAAAAACCCCGCTTTTTCCAAGACAGGGAAACATAAACTGCTGCGTCACTGCCTGGAATCGCTTCTTTCCTACGCAACTGAACACCCCTAAGCGGCTTCGGGTCCACGGGTTTCCATTACCGATAGACCTGATATGAACCCCCGCACCAGGGGCTCTGCTTGCTGTGACTGGTCACTGGAAGGGGGCTAAGCGGCAGCTCTGGGGAGGGCACGGGAAGGGTGGGAAGCACGTACCGTCGAAATCGGTATAGACTGTATCCTTGAGGAGGGCCCCTGAGCCAAAATCAATGAGCTTCAGCTCGCCCGTGCGGAGGTCAACCAGCAGGTTCTCGTCCTTGATGTCCCGGTGCACCACGCCGCAGCCGTAGCAGTGGCGCACCGCCTCCAGCACCTGCCGGAAGAACCCGCGGGCCGTCTCCTCGTCCAGGGCACCCTTCTCCGTGATGAAGTCGAACAGGTCCTTCACCAGCTCGGGCCGCTCCATGATGATCAGGTACCCGTCGGGCCGCTCGTACCAGTCTAGCAGCTTGATGACCCCTCTGAAGCCGGAGCCCACCTTCTTGAGAAGGACGATCTCCAGGGGCACCATGATGCCGCTCTGGGCAGAAAAAGGGGCGCGGGTTAGCAGGGGGGTGGCGCGGCCCGGGGCACCCCCGCGCTGAGGGGAGGGAGGCGGGGAGGGCGCGCAGGGCGGGGAGGAGGGCGCGGCCGGCGGGCCCCCTCTGCCGCTGCCGCAGTCCGAGGGGCGGGCGCGGCGCTGCGGCGGCGAACCCCCGCCAAATTCCCTCCCGACGCAGAGGCCGCGCCAGCGGGGCGGGCCCCACCGCCCACACAATGGCCTCGCCGCGGCGGAGCCCCGCGGCACCCCCGGAGCCCCCCCGGGTACTTACAATGGTGCCCCACTCGGTCACCCGCTCCTTCACCACATGCTTCACGGCGACCTGCGGAGTGCGGAGAACGGAGGCGCCGTGAGCGGCGGGGCGGGCTCAGCCTGCGCCCCGCCGCCGAGGGCCGGGCCGGCCGCGCCCGCCGCTTCCCGCGCCACGCTCCCGCCCGCTGTCCCCGCCCGGGAGCCCCGCGCCTCACCGGCAGCCCGTCGGCGATCCTGTTCCCTGCGTACACGGTACCGAAGCCCCCGCTGCCCAGCACGGAGCCCACCTGGTAGACTTTATCAAAGGGCTCCTTCTCCACTTTCACTGCGTAAACAAGAGGGAAAATGCCGCGTTAATGTCCGCAACCGCGCTGCACCCGAAAAATAATAATAACAGTAATAATGATAAAAATAATAAATAATGTAAAAAAACAAAAGCCCACAAACGCTCTGCCTGGCAGAACCATACTGTGTGCGCTGCCCTGATTCCGACCAAGGCTTTATAAAAAAATATTTTTCTGTTAAAAAAAATTAAAAAAATATATAAACGCAGCTCCGTGAGTTGCGAGACGCCGAGCCCAACGCCCCGGTAACGCAGGGCCGGTCCGCGCCCCTCCGGCGCGGCGCTGGCAGGGACACCCCAGCCTCGTACCTGGCTGGAGGATCTTCACCGGCAAGTGGTCCATGCTGGGGCTGCAGATGTGCGCCAGCGAGCCGAACTTGGAAAGCAACATCTTCCGAGGAGGGGAGAAAAACGTCGAGTTAGTTCCCCGCGGCAGCTCCGCCGGCGTCCTCTCGGCTCGGCGCGGCTCTCCTCTCTCCGGAGCCGGCGGAGGGCGGCGGGCCGCCGAAAGCTTCTGCGCGGCTCCTTCTTCGGCCGGGAGCGGGAACCCACGAAGTCCTTGGGGGTCCGTCCCCGCCGGCAGTAGTCCAAGTGTCGGTCGCACAAAGTCCTCCGGAGAAACGCTATCAGCGAACGCGCCGCTCCCGCGTTTCTTCTTCCACCCGGCGAAAGCCGCTCGGGGCGCAGGCAGGCACAGGCAGAACTATAGCTCTCCGCGGAGGCAGACAAGCCCGGGGGCTTCGGCTCCGCGCGTGGAGCCCGCCCCTGCGGGGGCCGCGGTGGCAGGAGCGGGCTGGGCGCCGCAGTGGAGCCGTGGCGGGCGGAGGACAGACCGCGCCGCCGCCGAGCTGCCCGCGCGCTTCTGAGCCGGCGGCGCCGCCGAGCCGCCTCTTAACTCCCAATATTTTGGTGCGGGCAGAGTGCGGCGAGAGCGCCGAGAATATCCCTCCGCGGGGGAGGGGGGGAAACACCTCTCCCCGCCGTCCCCGCCGCCCCCTCCCCTCTGCGCCGGAGCCCCCGCGGGGCGGCGGCCGTGACTGCAGCGCCCTATCCCGCCCCACCGCACGGGCAGACACGGGGAGGGCGGGGGGCTGGGAACTACTTAATCTGTAGTAACCGGCGCGCAGAGTTACACATCGTCTGAGAGGAACGCATCACACATTAGCGGCAAAAAAAAAAAAAAAAAAAAAAAAAAAGGCGGGGGGGGGAGATTCTCCCGTGTGCGTTAACGCTGCCGCGCGGCCAATCGTCGGGCGCCCTTTCAAAGGGCTCCCGGTGCGGCCCAATGAGGAGAGCCCTCATTTGCATGCGGCGCGCGGCCAGGCGGCGGCAGGGCGGGAATGCCGCGGCGCGCCGGGCGCGCCCCGCCCCGGGCTGCGGGAAGGTCGCTCCGAGCCGCCGCGTCCGGGGCTGCGCGGGGGCGGGGCGCCAACATTGCCGGGGCACGGTGGGCCGCGGCTCTGCGGAGCGCGCCTGGGGTTCCAGGAGCCCCGGCATGGTGGTCGGACTCCGCTCATTTTGCCAGCCGGTGCTCCCCAGTGAGCACGCGGCGTGCTCCCTCGCCCTCAGCGGCGATTTCTCCTCCTCCTCCCCAGCGCTGCCCCCTCGCCTCGGCGCAGTTCGGCCCCGTGCCAGCGCGGGGGGACGCCGGCGCCTGCCCTCCGCGCCTGCCTCTGTCAGTCACCTCCCCTGTGCGGAAGCCCCGCGGGGCCGGTGCGGCGCGACGGCGGGCGCCGGAGTCCTGGCGGCGCAGCTCGGAGGAGCTGAGCGCTTCCCGCTCCGCCGAGGCGCCGCGCCTGGAGCGGGCACGGAGCTGCTCCACCGACCGCCCGGCGCTGCCGCCGCCGCCCGCCCCGCAGGGGGCGCTGCATCAACAGGAATGGGGGCGCGTCCCGTGCCAGCGGGGCCGCGGGGGTCCCTGTGCCCTGAGGCCGCGCCGGACACCGCGCTCTGGGCTCCGCCGCCGCTCCCGCCTTTTCTGAAGGGATACCCAGACAGTTCGGGGCGCCCAGGCGCAGAGAGAAGCCCGAGAGCATCGAGGGCATCTTGCCGAGTGTCTGTCCAGCAAAGCTGTGGGCGACTGCTTTAGAAATTGACTGCGATGCTGGGTGGGCAACAACATCTTAATGAACGCTCCAGCAGCTACTGCGAGCCCAGCCCAGATGCGCTCCAGGCGCTGGCGCTCAGGCCGGCAGCACCCCGCCGTTTGCAGACAGCTCGGCGGCCGCCCCTCCGCACCCTGTCACCGCCAGGCCGGTGACACCGCCGCGCTGTCACCCACCACGGCCCTGCCAGTCACCCACCACGGCCCTGTCTGTCACCCACCACGGCCCTGTCTGTCAGCCGCCGCGGGCCAGGTGGGACGGCGGCGGAGCTGCAGGGAGCGGAGCTCCGCGGGGATCCCCGGTGTGGGGGCGTTTTGGGCAGCCCCTCCCAGCCGGGCTCTCGGGGAGAGCCTAGCAGTTGGCATTGTCTGATAATAGCACTGCTGTAATCCCGGGCGGTCGTGCCCATAAACAAAGCAAGGACTTCTAGGGAGAAGTAATATCTTTTATTAGATTAGACCAGCTGATGTAAAGGTCAAGTTTGCAGGCGCAGTTTCAACCCTTCATGTCCCAGGATGTATTTTTTGAAGATAGATCTGTTGGCCTATTAAAGTTACTGCTTGTCATACAGACCAATTTGCAGGGGCTCCAAAACAAACCATTGAGGTATTGAGTAGCTGAGGAATTCAGGAGGTTTCATGTTTATGGATTTTTTTTTTCCTTAAAGCTAATGATATGGGTTTATGAGATAAAGCAATAAAAAAAGATTTTTTTTCCTTTTTTTTTTTTTTAATTTTTGTTAAACCCTACCTTTTGGCTCTCTCAAATCACATCAATAAAAGTTAATACGTGTAATATGTGTAAGTGCTAATTATTTATGGTATTAACACTGCAAGTTGTTACTAATTCGTGCTTTTTTTAATATGACCAGGCATGAAAAATCATGCATGGATCACTAGTCTGTAAACCTAAAAACATCAGGTCTTGTAATTCCAACTGTATTTGGAATTGCTTAAATTCATCTCTGTGTGTGGCCAATCTATAGTAAATCGGTGATACATTTGCCTTGAACCTGTTTAGGAAAAAATACAGTTCCCTCAAAATCCTGTTGCATTTAAGCTACGTCTTCAGCTGTGTCAGCTATAAAAAAAAAAACCCATACCTTTCCACATATATATTTGTAGCAAAATGGTAATCTAAAAATT
Organism: Melospiza melodia melodia; assembly: GCF_035770615.1. Lineage (NCBI taxonomy): Eukaryota > Metazoa > Chordata > Aves > Passeriformes > Passerellidae > Melospiza > Melospiza melodia. Next base: position 85,341,861 of record NC_086197.1, on the reverse strand, counting down.
CTGGGATCAATCCTGGCATTGATGTAACCCTCAATCTGATTTGTATTTTCACACCAGTGTGAAAGGGAGGTTATTTTACATTTAACATTAAAGAAAACAAGATAGTTACTGTAAAAAAAAAAAAAAGGGTGATAAAGGGGTATTTGTTCTTCATTCACTTAATTTTGGCAGACAGACATTTAATTTGTAAACAGCTACAAGCACTCTTGGTTTGACAGAATTACAGATGGATCCCAGACATGGAATTTACCCTGTCTTTACACAGGGTTTGTGGTGCTCCTTTTGATCTGGCTTGGAACATGCAGTTCAGTGGTCCTAAACAATTATAGCTGCAGAAATATTTTATAAACTAGTTTTGGCCACTTTAACAGTGGCTTTGTGACTATAAATGGAAAATCATTCATGAGTAGGATGCCAGTTTGATTTAGGATTCATTTTTCTGGCCAACAGTCCCTGAGCAGGAGTGAGTTTGTCAGGCACAGGAATATGGAAGATCCATGGAATTTTCTGCTTGCAGAACAGTACTCCCTTCAGGCTACCTTTTAATGTCTGTATGGAACCCAGCTCAAAATTTGCTGTGGCACATCATCAGGTACTGCACCAGTGACATTAATGGCCTCTAATATGTACTTATATAGCCATTGTAGTGTTGGATGGGACTAAAAAAATGCATCTGTTCTCATAATGTGACCATAAGGAATACTGCTAAGAATGCTCTGGCAGTAAATGTCCATTAAACTTACAAGAATATTGGTATTTCTAGGTCACTCGACCTCCTTATATGTCAGAGCTCCCTTGATGACTCTTAGCTTGATTCTCTTCAGTCTCTCTTTCATTTGGCAAGAGAACAAACTGAACACTGTGCCCTAGATGTGGCTTCATCTGTGCTGAAGAGAGGGCAGTAATCATGTCCCTTGACCTGCCGGCTGTGGCACTCCAAGATGTGGTCAGTGTTCATTTCTGCAGGCACACACTGCTGGCTTTGTTGGTTTGTGGTCCTCTGGGTCTTCTCCTGTGGAACCGTTAGTTCCAGCCTGCGCTCTCCCTGCCTGTGTCCTGTCCCACATGTGGGATCCTGGCATTCTCGTTTTGGAAGTCCAGTACAGATGTGTGTGTTATACACTTATTCAACTAGTTTGAATAGCAGCTGTACCCTCCAGTATATCAACAGCTCCCCTTGATTTGTTGTCACCTTGTATTTCCAAGGGTCACAGATGAAAAAGTTAAATAATGTCAGCCATTTTATTGATCCTAAGAAATATCTCTTGGAGTCACCTGCTAATTGGAGTTGAAACAGTTATTAGCTACATTTTGAGGCCCATGACCTGGCCAGTTTTTATTGCACCTTGTAGTATACCTATATCTTCCCAATCTGGCTGCAGAACTATCAAAGTTCACAGGCAAGGGGAGCAACACCTACTCTAATCTCACCCAGGGAAGCCTGTAATGCAGTTGTAGAAGACAATCAGAGTGACTAAACACAGTTTGTCCTTGGGAAATTCGAGATGGCTGTTCTCAATAACATTTTTGATGTTGTGGTAGTGATTTCTATGAGTACTTGCTCTGTAATTGCCCCAGCAACTGAGAGAAGGTTGATCATCTTTTCACCACCCAGATCCTCCTTTTGCAATTTTTTGCAATTTCCTAAGACAGATGTAACATTTTCCCAGTTGTTAGAAACCTCTTCTGATCACTGTGACCTTTCACAAGGGACTGAGTGCCCTTCCAATGACTTTTGCTGTCACTCTTAGTACTCTCAGATGTGTCCTGTCCAATCCCATGGACGTGTATGACATTTTTTATCTTGTTTAATTAGACCCTGACTTGATCCTTGCTACTTTACATGGAACTCTGGCATCCCTGAGAGCAGACCATGCCAGTAGAAACAGATAAAACTAATGCCCGTGTGCTGTGTCACAAAGTCACCTGCTGTATTCGGCAGTTGGCCTAGATTTTACTCAGTCTCTTATTTTGTTGCAAAAGTGTCCTTACCCTGATGATCCTTCCTCAATTTTAACTGCATATAAGCATTGCCCCTCTAATTGCATCCCTGCATGCTCAGGAAATGCTCCTGTGCTCCTCCTACTCATTGTGTCCCCACTTTCACCTTCCACATGCTCAGATTTTGTTGTTTGAGCTCTGTCATATATACCCTGTGCTGCTAAGGAAGGCTTCTGCTATATTTCCCTGTTTACTTGAAAATTAGGACATATAAGAAATATTAATGACTCTGCCAAGTCTTACAGATCAGTTGTTAGGCCACTTGTTTCAGCCACTCCAGTGCTTTTCTTTTGACCAGTGTCTTGTGAAGCGACAACCTCTCTTTATTTCTTTGCATTTAAGAACATGTTGTTGAAATTATGAATGGTTAGAGAATCATAGAATGTAGAATATGCTGAGTTGTAAAGATCATAATCTGGCCCTGGGCAGAGCACCCAAAGACTCACACCATATGCCCAAGGGAGTTCTTCAAATGCTTCTTGAATTCTTTCAGGCTGGTGCTTTGACCACTTCCCTGGGGAGCCTGTTCAGTGCTCAACCACCGTGTGGGTGAAAAGTCTTTTCCTCATATCCAACCCAAACCTTCCCTGACTCATCTTCACCTTGTTTTCTCGAGTCCTGTAGTGGGTCATAAGAGTGACGAGATCAGTGGCTGCTCCTTCGCTCCCCCTCAGGAGGATGTTGTAGGCTGCAGTGAGGTCTTCCATCAGTCTCCTCCAGGCTGAAAAGAGCAAGTGACCTCAGCTGCTTCCTCTCCAAACCCTTCATCATCCTCATGGCCCTCCTTTGGACAATCTCTAATAGATTAATGTCTTTTTTATGTTGTGGCACCCAAAACTGCCCCCAGGACTTGAGGTGAGGCTGTCCCAGTGCAGAGCAGAGCAGGACAATCCCCTCCCTCACCCAGTCAATGATGCTGTGCCTGATGCAACCCAGAACATGACTGGCCCAGAACAGGACACTGCTGGCTCATGATGAACAGAAAGAAATTGACAACTTCTTCAGTAATACACTGTACATTTTCATATATGGCACATTCTTTTCCTTTATAAATCAATATCCTGAATGTGTTCAGTCAAAGTTGACTCCTACCATAAGCATTAGTGAGACCGATAATGAGGGACTATTAAAAGGAGGCTGAAAACTGAAAGGGCTGCCAAAGAGAATGCAATGGTTAGGACTGGTGTCTTAAAACATGAAGCTCTACTAGCTCAATCTACTTTGTTTACTTGACCTCTTTCCACAACAGTCTAGAAGTATCTGGGCTTTATTTATTTTTTCCCCACCTGGTGTTTGTTAGCTCTTTAAGTGTCACACAGGAAGCATTTCCCAGGCTGAGAACTGAGAAAACAACAAACTCTAGAAGTAAAGGACAGGTGGGTTAAAGAGCCTCACTGTGGATGTAGTTCTCCCATAACTGAAGACCTGGTATTGAAGCTGAGTTTAAAATAATGGAAGATATGTTTGTGTATATAAAGAACTTACAGATTCGATTCACAACTTGCATTAGATACCATGACATTGTGTCAAGTGAAGTCAGACTGGAAAGTCTCCAGGGTATTAATATTTATGATTCAAAAAGCATTGCTCTGTACAGAACTGGGCTCTCAGGACCTTATCATTCACTGTTTTGCAGGTGGCACTTTGTATTCAGTGGAGAGATTGCACAACTTCAGCAGCTGTTTTCCCTATTTCAAAAAGTGTATTGAAGAACTAAAGTGGGATCAAGGAAAGGTAATGAGAATGACTGAGGATATGAAAAAAAAAACTCTTTTGAAAGATTAGGTCTTTTTTTCACTTTAAAGGGAAGATCAAGAAAGGGGATACAGTACAATAATGGTCTAAGTACCATAGATCAGATGACTGTGTTCTCTCTCATTTAACATGAGCTGAGAAACATCAAGGAGAATTAAAAGGTAACTTTCAAAACTGAAAAAATACCCAAACCCAACCTGTAATTACCTCTATATATAAAACTTGTAATTAGACCATGGAACTCACTGCCAAGTCACAAAGGCCAAGAATGTAACAAGATTAAAAAGAGTATTGTATTTTTAGTGATAACAAGTATATTCAAAGTTATAATTGGAGGATAAAAATAGTAGAAGGGCTATTAAGTATCAAATTTCAATGTGTGGAAAACAACTTTATGTCTTGTAGAATGAGTTGATACTGTCATCAACAAATTAATGAATAAAGAATGTAGGCAAGGAGTAAGGAATATGATCCACCTCTGCCTGCTCTGGAATCTTTATGTAGAGTAAACCAAAGTGGTAGAGTAGTTTGTGTACCAAGGCAATTCCTAATAAATTCCTGTGTTTGCTCCTGTAATTCTTTTGTTTGGGCCAGTAGTGTTATATTTGAACTGCTGCAATGATGTGAAAAATTGATCTGTGTTCAATGATTGTTTAATGGGATAGTCAAAATGAGTGGTTTTCAACCTATAATCTATGTATTAATGGAAATAGTAAGACATCACAAACTGTTCAATGAGTTTTGTGTTTGCCCACATGTACCAAATAAAATCAAGGAGGGAAAAAATACATAATAGCAAAAAGCCCCAAGATTTACTTCTATTTGTTATTTTGTAAAATTACCAAGTTGCAAAAGTAGGTGTATACATAATCCTTTCATCAAAATTAAAGAAACACTGGAACATATGATCTAAAGATTTTGTGTAAAAATTTAGAGAGACATTTATTGTGTCATTGTTGCATCATTGCTGTATGGGATGAAGCAAAAAAACCCCATTGGTTTTATGACTGCATTTGAGTTTTAGAGAAATATTGGAGTACAGATGAAACTGGATTGTGTTCTACCTTCCCCTTGAAGTTTGAAGATATGAAAGCATTATCTGAGTTATGACCACCACAGTTATAAGATTTAGATCATTCCATTGTATCTGTGAATTGATCCAAAAGGTTCTACTCCCAGTAAAATTTGTTAATAATAAATTCATTATAACAGTGTCAATATAAATATGACTTTCTATGTTTGAGAATGGATAGGAAAGTTTAATTGGTTTTCAATAATTAGAATTATTAACAATTCTAATAATAAGTAATGAAATTGCTGAAGTCTTGCAAAAAGAGACAATATACTGAGCTGTCAACTCTCCACTTGGTCTTTCTTGAATCTTGACACTAAATTTAAGCTCAAACATAATACCAATATTGTACCCAAATATTATATTTATGTGGACCTATGCTACTAATTTTACTCAATATATAGATACATTTCTAATGTTAAAAACAAGAAGGGTAATTTAAAGGAGACATAAAGGACACTTGGTGGGCAAGTTAAATGAAGAACTGTTATAATAATATGGTAGCTGTAATATGAACATAGTAGAATAAGTTCACATTTCAAATGCAATAGGTCAATGCACTTTGGCATAACAGTTTAAGTTGTCAACCAGTTTTATGACTACACAAGTTCCTAATTAATGGTTGATGAGCCAAAATTCAGCAGTAGGAGATATTCAGATCTTTCCTACTATCTTAGCATCACCACCTGTGTGCTTCCACTTCCACTTTCACCCCTTCAGCTTCTCAACGACTCTGTAACGAGAAGAATATTATGGAGTTACTGTAATTACAGAAATAAGATCTGTCCTTTGAACCATATACAGGAGGGAACCACCAGATTACTTTGTATGGGTGTGCCCCTGCTCTGTGATTGACAGCCTACTGGTGTTCCTGGTCTTTGCTAATCTAAAGGGATGTAATTATTAACCAGCAGAAACTCCCCTCCTGCACGCGCATCCCACGTGCAGTGCTCTGCAGAACTGCCACCAGTCACTGCTACTGCTGTTAGTACTAGACCCAGGACAGCATCTCTAGCAAGCTGAGGATCCTCAATACTGTGCTAGTGTGTGTAATTGAAAACAGAAGTTCACGTGGAGGAGAAGGTTATTACTCTTGCCAGAATAGGCTGCCTTTTTTATTTTTTGAAGTTAGATTAAGTCTATGTGAAGGATGGTTCCATTTAACATATACAAAAAAGTTGGTAACTGATTTGTTAATGTACTATTGAAATAATAATAACAAAAGAAGGGAAGGAATGAGTATTCTTAAATGATCTTTGATCAAGGTTCAGCTGAATGTGCTCCAGTAATTGTATTATAATAAAAAATGTAGTAACTGTCCTTGCTCAGTGTTTTATTCGTAGATAACTAAAATATGTACCATAAACCACATAACTGTGTGATCAAAGGACACCTTACTGTGTGTGTCTTATCTGCAGTAGTGTAGTAACTTTATGATAGTAATATTTCATTTTCTGTCATGTTTCCATGGACTTCATAAAGAATATAATAGTCTATGTTAATCAGTGTCTTATAATTTTTTAAATTGTTTTCTAAATGCGAAAATCTAGCAAAAAATATGCTACCATGCTGTTGCACTTTCTGATAGGAAGACTTCACTCATATTTCAAGCTGGTAAGTCTCTTAGGCCGATCTAAAATGTGTCATCAGAAAAAACAAGAAAGGATAACACAATTTGGCAGCCAAAGATGAGACATACAAGACAATAAGTCCACCCTGGTTGAAGAAGATCATGTATTACTTGAATTTTTTGACAGTCACTTTTGACCAACTCTCAGTACTGCTGCGGACAGTCATCAAGAAGTGTATGTGTTAAAAAGGTACCTAATAGAGTTTGGCAGTGGGCAACAACAAACATCTGCTTTTGAATGAAACTTTGTTTTGTGATGAAAGTACTAAAATACCCCAGTGCTTAAGGCCTTATAAAAGAAGGAAGGATCTATTTTCTGGAATCTTGGCACTAAGACATGGCGCAGCTGTAGCTTCTGAGGAAGGTCTGAGTACCAGGTTAATGAAGGGTGTGTAGTTTTGAGCACAAGATTCCATGGACACCATTGTGGAGTCCACTAATAACTTTTATTTATTTGGGCCATGTTCAACAGTGAAGTGGCGGTAGGCAGTGTTCATTATTCTAGAGCCTTGAGTATTTAAATTTTAAATGAAATCACAATTGAAGCATTGTGACTGTGCCCTTCCTGATTGGGGTAGTCTTGTGTGATGGAGGAATACTGGACTCTAAATCCTGGTACAGGTTATCTCTGTATTTGTTGTATAAAAGAGCACTTATAGTAAGATGTGAAACGCATATGTCATATGAGGTGAAAAGGAACAAAATTATTTGCATTTAAGAAAGAGAGAGGAAAAAGGGCATTGAAGGAGCTGGTAGTGTTGAACATGCCACTAAGAATGTTCTTTAGTTGGTACTAAAGTAGAAGCTATGCATAGATGCTAAGTTGATGGAGCTGGAAACTGTAAAAGATTGAATGGCTTGGCTGCAAGAAAGTGAATAGAAAAGCCAAAGGTATATCCAGCACTTCTTAAGGTAGGGAATGGTGAGTAGGCCTTTAGGGAATGGTGAGTAGGCCTTTAGGGAATGGTGAATAGGCCTTTTTTTCTGGATGACACTCAAGGAAACTGATAACACGCACCACTCTCCGTCTTCCACAAATAGCAGAAGCAGCTATTTGCTTCTGAAGACTTTGGTTGTGATAGTAAGTCAGATAACATTAAGTAGCCCAGGATTTGTATTTAGAATACATGAGAAAGCCATTGCAGACAGTTCTATTTAGGGTCAGAGACAAAGGTGTCTAGCACTTTCTGTTAAGAACTGTGGCTTCTGTTACTATGAAGAGTTTGGGTTACCTCCTCACGTGGAGAGCCTCTGTGTCTTTTGCTTGTTATTCTTGCTTCACTCAGAAGTCCTGATGCATTTGGTTAGGTGGGCTAGCAATGAACTGTGAGTCAATTTTTCAGGAATAATGCAGTCATCTTGCTGTAACACTTCAGTGAGATATCAATCATGCTTCCAGAGAGGCAGCCAACAGGAATTCACACGTTTATGTACTGCCTTTGCATAAATTTAGACCATATAAATACAAACTGAAGGAAGCTGTCCCCAGAAGTGGTTGAGTCACCATCGCTGGAGGTTTTTAAAAGGTATGTAGATGTGGCACTTAGGGACAAGGTTTAATGGTAGGCTTGGCAGTGTTTGGCAGTTTATGACTGGACTCAGTGATCTTAAGGGTCTTTTCCAACCTAAATGATTCTATGATACTAGAAGCAGAAGTGGTATTTGGTGAGATTAAATAATATACATTAACAATTCCCCATTTAACTTATGTCCTGTTGCAGCTGTACCATTAGTTTCCCTTGCACCATAACAATTCTAATTTGAAGCATTGGCAAAAAAAATTCTGAAAGGCAAAACAAAAGGCCATCAGATGTCTTCAAAATGTGTTGAAATTCTCAAGGATCCTGATGAATTATGATTTTTGGGAGAAAGTAACTCAGGCCTGTTTATCTTTTTTGTGCTAATTTTTACTTGATTCTCTTCAATATCATCCTTAGCTAATATTGGAAAAGGAAATATATATCACTGTTATTTTATGGTACAAGAGCACACTTAGCTGTGTTCCAGATACAAAACAGAAACATACTGAACACCTCTGCCTTTTCCCTCATCATTTACAATTTTGTTGTCATTTACAATTGTTTGTACAATTCCTTTTCTGGTGTAATTTATATTCATGCTGCTCTGTAACAAATTCACAGGAGCCTGGATTTCTTTTCCTCCTAAATTTTATTAAAAATTAATTCTTGTACTTATTGAATGCAGAAATTTTCTGCCTATAGTTTTAATTTCCCCTGTTACCTGGTTTTCTTAACATAATATTTTACATTTTTTGATTCCACATTTAATTACTGTTCTTTGCCATCTGTCTGCGGGGAAATTGGGTTTTCTGTATTACGGCTCCTTAAGAAAAAGAGAAGTGTGAGAAACTTAATAATAATTTCCTACATTTTGAAAATGTGTGAAAAACATGGTTTGAAGGTAGTGTCTCTGAAGTTTAAATCTAAACCTTCATAATTACAAATCTGTCCTGAAGTCAAAAAGAAGAGAATGAATCAATGCTGTGTTGCTTGCTACACAATTACTTTTCATATTGTTTCCTAGAAGATGAACTTTGCAGTGAAACAGAAGATTTAAATTCATGATATGAGTGTTGAAGGCCATAATTAGGTGTGTAAAAACTACTTGTCTGAGAATACTTACAAATTTGAGGCACCAAATTAAGATCTAATATTTAGTACTTCCTGCAGTTTTGTGCCTTGCCCCTAAGACGGCCACTGCCACTCTTGGGACAAAGCTGGCTGATGCACTTGTTGGTCTGATGATTAACATAAAGCATCTTAAGGCTGAATCCTTTTAGCTGAGAACTTCCCCAAGAATAATAAGTCTTATGTTATAAAAAATATAATCTAGTTATGGTTTATTTAAATTCTGTGCAAGTAAAGAGCAGCAAATTTTAGAGGTACCAGTTCTGCCTGACCGCTTCTAATTCCTAAGAGAAGCTGTTGTGTCTGCTGACATTTATTGCTGTATTATTATTGACACTTTTGTGTTTGTTCTCACCTCACAAGGATTTCAAGCTCAGTTCTAATTTCTCAAATAATGGTTTTTCTCCACTGAATTAAAAAGGATTTTCATTGCTGTCAGAGAAATTTAAATAAGAGAATTGCAGACACATCTGTACAGTTGTGGTTTTGCTGTCCCATTGTTTTTTTATCATTCCTATTTCATAGTTAAGTTTGCTGGAACAAAGGGGCCTGTTTTTTTACCTCTTTTTCACCTCAGGTCAAAGAGATAAAAGAATAACAATTTATCAGTCTTGAGGGTCATATATCTGAAAAATAGATTTAAATGAGAACAGTCACACATCTTGTACTTAGTTTCAGTTTTTTGTGTTGTGTCAAATTATATTTTTTCGGTTTTTGCTCACTTTTGGTTTTGGGGTTGGTTGTTTTTTTCTTTTTTCTTTTTTTTGTTGTTTTTTTGTTTGTTTGTTTGGTGTTTTTTGTTTTGTTTTGTTTGTTTTGTTTTGTTTTGTTTTGGTCCATGGTTATCCATATTGCTGAACTTTGCCCTTTGACAGGAAATACCAATCAATGTAAAGATTAAAGAACAAATGCAATTCATTGCTTGATCTGGTTTCAGAGTTGCATTGCAGATAACATTGCCATAATGCACATTGCATCTGCTGTATAACATGAAACTGGCATGATGTGCTTTAAGAGCATGATAAGGAATCAAAGAATGCATTGAACTGAATGGAAAAGCTTTCCTCTTAGACTAGTTGTCACTGGAATGAGTCTTTTCTTAATGCCATAATCATGTTAGTAACAGTGAATGTCATACCAAGGAGCAAATCAGCTTTCATAATTTATGAAGGAACAGAAATATCTGATACACTTGTGTATCAAACTGTACCCCTAAATGTTCAGAAAAAGACAAAATATTGCCCACTGCTTCCTTCATACAGAAGCAAGACAGCAAAAATCTGGTATTCAAAATTCACTATGGATGCCTTCATTATGTCTTCATACTGTCAACAAGATGAGAATTGTATTGTGATGGACCAAGTTTCTACTACAGAATATACATACTACTTCAGTAAATTGCCAATGTAAACTTATTAAATTGCCCTTAATTCCAAAGGTTCCTGGTGTGCCTGCTCTTATACCAGTGGGGAAGAGCTGCATCCACAGCTTCATCAGCAAATAGAGTTCCTCTCCTCTGACCTCTCTGTCTCAAGATATCTGAGTGTGGAACTGTTCTATATTGCCTCCTCCTTGTTTTCATGATGACATCTATTCTTCCCAAAGATGTGATTATGCATTGTCAAGAACATAAAAGGCTCTCCTAAAATATTTTGTATGCAAGGTATCGATGCCATCAACCGAAGGTTTTTGGCCTTGCTGTAAGAATAATTTGCTCTGGCAAAGTGGTTGTCTTACTTATTTTTCTTCTGTATGAAAGAGAAGAACAAGAGAGAAATCGTGCATTAAAGCCTTCCAGGATAGTCCTGCTGCAGATGCCTGGAAGTGTGACTTGACCCAATTAAAAAAAGGGTTTTCTGTCTTTCAGATATTGTGGAGATTTTTAAGAAATAAGGAATGCATAAAGACCAAAGAGCATTGATATGGTGTGAAGGCACAGTAGTGCACAAACTTCTGGATGTTGGCTGGAGTAAGCTCTTCAAGGGCATCCTAAGATGTCTAAGCTGTTGTGGATTTGCTTTGAAGTTCTGGTGCTCTGAAAAATCAAGAGGAGACTTTTGAATGTAGATGCTGAGGCACTCAGAAAAGTTAGGGTTTGATAGCATCACTCTATAGTTACATAAAACATATGTTTATTTAAAGTATGTGAAGTTCTAGGATAATAGTATCCTTTTCATCTATCTTTATCTTAGTATTTCATCTATCTTCACAAGTAACACCTTTGCTAGAACTGTAGATCTCTCCTTGAACAGAGGCCATCAGTTTTCCTGTAAGAATATCTATTTTTCTAATGGGCCTTAGTATGTCTGACTGGACTGTGATTAGGTGTTATTGTGGAAGGTGGTGCTCTTTTTCCTTCCCTACATGCTTCTACCCACACCATTCCTAGTGCTTTCTTTCATTGATGTTAGCATGCAGTAAAACCATGGCTGATTTAGCCTTTTGTCATTATAGAATGAGACTAGTAAAGAAATAGCCAGACTCAGTGCATTTAAACATTCCTTGTCTAAGTCAGTCATCAAAGATGATCAGGAGCAGCAAGACAAAGATGGCACTGCAAGAGCCAGCAATTAGATTCACTTAGGCTGCAGGGGAGCTATGTTTTTGAGTGTTGTTTAGTGACAGCAAGAGATTATTTAAGCCAAAGGTATCATGGTTCAGCCTCCATTGTTGGCTATATATATCTTTAGTTTCACCTTTATGCTGATGCTCATGCTTGTCTAAAAGGTGCCCCACATGACATTGTCTCAAAGCTTCAAATACTTATTACACCACAAAGTATTCCTTTTGGATTGTCAAATCTGGAGGAAGTTGAAGGAATATGGATGAATTTCCTGTGGAATCAGAAAGGTGGTGTACCCCATCCTTCACTATGGAACCACTTTAGTTCTCTTCTTCTGTGGGAGAACAATTCTACACATCCTGTTCAGATCCCATAAATTAGTAGGATGAAATCTGTTTGTCCAAATGTCAAATTCCAAAACACTGCAACATTCAGTTTCCAGATTTTGTAATTGTGAAGAAGCCCAAGTTCTCTGCTATGCAGATAGAATCCAATAAGCAAAAAATGTCAGAAAGAACCATTGAACATAAAATACAATCTCCTGTCACCTCACTGGAGGAACTGGGGCAAACTATATCTGGTAAACCACAATCAGTATTGTGCTAGTTATGACTAGCAGCCTGGGAGCAGAAATGTTTGACTTAATATGAGCTTGGAGAGGGAAGGAAATCTCTAAGTGTCATTTAATTATGCTTTTTTTTTTTGCCTTTTTTTTTGCCTTTTTTTTTTTCTCTCCATCAATACCTGCATCAGTGATCAAAACTTGTACTAACTGACAATGCCTCAAGTAAAGGCATGCTGAGTTGTCCTGGTTTGTCTATGATTGCATGTATGCTCTACAAATAGCTATTGCAACTGAAGCAAGATAACCTACTATGGCTTTCCAGGTGCATACTGTTTCCTTCTGTTATACTTTATCTTATCCTGGACTTCAGCTGGAAATTTCCATGTGCTCTTTCTACTTTCTTCTGACACAATCAGATAAGTTATTTCAAATAATTTATTTAACAATGTGAAGGCTGATATTGCTTGAAGAAAGCTAGGAAGGAATTTGCCCAATTTAGAGAGGAAGAATTGGTAAAGGAGTGCTGTCATGGGAAAGCCTTGATGCTGTTCTGCTAATGGCACCCACCTTCCATAAAGAATTTTCTCTTTACCAGCAGGAGACTGACAGCATTGCTACAGCATGCCATTTTGCAAAATTGTAGGTGTAGCAATCTCCAGTGGCAGTGTGATGATGGGAGACTGGGGACCATTGGCTGCCACGGGGTATATCTGTTCTCCTTCCTGGCTCTCTAGTGCTGTGGATTGATAGCACCAGTCATGCCTGCCTATGCCAGTTGAAGAACTTACTGCTTCTCTTCTGAATGCAACTAGACTGTAGATCTGTGAGTATTCCCTAACACACTTCAGGCAAAAGTGTTATCAAGACCTGATATTTAAATCCATTAAGGCAACTTACTTATTTTGACCAAAGTGGGTTAAGGACTCCTTTTAAGTGTGTATCTGAATGTGTCAGCCTTAACTCTGCACAGCTACATTACAGAATTCAGTCTGCTGCATCTTCTGTGGCTAGACTGCATCCTGCACCTGAAGTAGACTTATTTGGAGCAACTTTTAATATTTTAATTAATTTATAGATACAGTTTCTTTCCTTATTTCAAGTAAGTTGTGCTTCACTTTACAGCATGTTCTCTGAGTCATGTTTCATTCTTTGTCTCCCTAGGCTTCTTCAGCCTCTTTGGAGTAGAAGACATGATCATATCCCTGAATCACAGATTTCTGGAGGCTGTGAGAATGTACAGAACTTATATATTCTATGTTTGCCCTGTTTGTGTGCTCTCCCCTAGGCACCTGCTAATCGTCACTGTTGGGAATTGAACACAAGGCTAAGGAGCTCTTTGGTTTTACCTGTTATGGCTGTTCTTATAATTTATTTTTATATGGCTTCAGGAAGAGAACAGCTACTCTGTGACTTGGCAGCTTGTCGTTCAGTAGGGAGATCCTTCTCCTTTTCTGGCCGTGTGCAGTCAAGAAGAGAGAGAAGTTGAAGAAATAAGTAAAAGTGTGAAGAAAAGTATTTGGCCTTTCCACATAAGCATGCAAGACAGAAAGGAAAGACAATGAAAGCAGGGAATACAATGAAGAGGTAGGGTAGATGCTCTTCATTGCTAGAGAAAGAGCAAAGGAGGAAGGTATCTATTAGTAAGGCAAGGTACAAACTGAGGAAGACACTATACCAAAGGGAAGCAGTCAGCACTGTAGCAAACTATAGTAAAAGCAATACAAAATGTTCACATAGAATTTTAAGAACAAATAGAGATGGCAAAATCTGAAATTTGTTTTTGAAATTTTAAAATATTTAGAAAATAAAAGCATTAAAGAAATGCTTTTTGTGAATACTGTAAGTTCTCATTAACAGGGCAGTGTTTTCAATGATGTATTAATTCACCTGTTCGAAATGCTTCAGTCATCAAATCATGGAACTTAGAATTGCAGTGTTTGTATGTATGTGTGTGTACATGTGTGCCTTTGTGGTTTGAGTGAAACTGGTATTTTTCATTTGAATCAGACAAAGGTGGGGCCAGGGTGTTTTCTTTCAGGCATTTATTTATCATAGTTTACTTTGTTGTTCAAACATTATGTGACTCCACCCTTTCCCATTATTACTGAGCAAGGATACAAGGCTGCTTCAGAGAGTTTCTATGTTCACACTGTTGAATTCTGGTGTCAAGTTGATTTCTAATACCTTTAGGAGCAAGACTTTGGAGGGTAAATTGTAAGTGCTGCATCTTGACTGCAAAAATCTGACCCTTAGGAAGCAAATGATGTTGAGAGAAAATTCTTATGGTATTCCTTTTTTAATTGGAAATAAATTGTCCCTTTCACTCCATTCCAGACTGTGTTGTTGCCTTTGTGCATCCAGGATGGTATCTGCTGTGTTTAGGAATGTGCAGGTTTGATCTCCTGGAAGTATTTCAAAGGAATATGCTGTCAGTCCATGTGAGCACACCTTCATCTCCCCCACAGACAGGCTACCAGAAGTGGTTGCTCCTGCTGGAAGGAAATAGTGCTTTATGCTAGGGGTGTCACAAATCACACCTCATGTTTCCAATGCAAATGTGGAGCTCCAGGAAGCAAACTGGTTCCTTCTATCCCAGTACTCCCTGAGGCGTGATGCAACTCTCTTGTCTCTAGTGTAGCTGCAGACAAAGGTAAATTCATTAAAATTATGGCTGAAAAGGAAAATCAACCCTGTTAACTACTTCTGTGTGTGAAACTGGGTCATGAGCCCATACGAATTTGTTGTGCTTGGACCTCTTACCTTGTCTAGATCTCCTCAAGTCCCAAAATAGCAGGGAAAAGAGTGGAGTGGATAAAAATAAAGTGAATTGTCAGTCTCCTTGGGAAAGCTGTCAGTATGTTTGCTGCTACTGAAATATTTCTCACCTTTGTGGAGAGCAAAGTTCCATGTTTCAGTGGTGCTGTTGAAAACTAATTTATTGCAGGATTTTGCTATGTTCCAATATACCACACAGAGAATCTCATCTGTCTCCTCAGTCATAAACTTTTCCATGTCTGCTCAGTAAAGTCACCTGTTCTTTTTTTGCTAGATGTAGATTCACTCTCAGAACAAAGATTCCTTAAAGTCAGTAAGGAAGACTCCTTAAAGTCTAACACAGAGCACCATATCCAGAAGCAGAGGAGCAACTATGCAGATTCATCAGAGGTCAGGCAGGAACATTTCTCGTAGATGACTAATGGTAAGGGATGGGTAAACCTTGTGTTGTTTTGAGGTTTTGTGAACCTTGTGAACTGTACTTTTGGTTTCACAGGATTTGTGAACTGCCCCCTCTCCTACCCTGTCCTTCTCCCTTTGGTATTTTTCAGAATCGGGGTTTTGTTGATTTTTATTTTTTTTTACTGTAAACAAGGGGTCCCTTTCTGTATGTGTTAATGCTTGAAGAATTTTTCCACCTCAGCACATTCTCAGCAAACTACTGGGTGTAGGAAGTTTCTGTCCTTATCATCTCCTCTTTTTCTCATTTTAATGATATTTTTCTTCTCAGAGCACAGTATGGAAAAGGGACCTTCTGGGTCGGTATCAATAGAAACTAGAGCTTATTATATTTCTGGGTCTATCTAGCTCAAGTTTTAAACAAGTTATGTTTCTTTCTTTTAGTCTTCATTAATCTGATTTATCTGACATTGTATAGTTATATAGTGGATTTTTTAAAATTATGTTTGTCTCTGCTCCCCTTTTTAGTCGCTCAAAGAATCTTTAAAGGCACAAATCAGAATTAAAACCCTTCTGGTTTCATTAAGGTCTTGCATCAAGTGAAGTCCTTCAACTCCACAAAATTTAAGAGGATTTTAGAATAGAAAATAATATTTTTAAATAATTTTGTCATCTGGAGGAATGAAAGTGCTCAAAACAGAGACTTAAAGAGGTAGTTTTATAATACTACCTTCTCATTTAAATGTCTGCTATACCATGCCTGTGTGCTGCATGTTTAAAGCAGGTTGATTTCTTGTGTAAACTGTACAACCACTTTGCATTTGTTGAATTGCAAGGAGTGACATTTTCTCAGACTTGACATTGGGATGGCCTGCAAGATGACCTGAAAGAAATAGTTGGCAATTAGGAAAGTTTGTCTAGTGAATTGTGTTTTGAATATCTTTGTCTTATAAATTGAATAGATTGTTTTTTCCTATTTTTGGCATAGTATTATGCTAGATTCAGTAGATTATTGCTGTGTTGTAAATTTTGCCATTAGTGAATGCCAATTATGTTAATGAATTCTAGCTGGCCAATCAAAGAGTCAAAGCTATTTTCTGTTTGTAAAATATACTAATTGAGATCACTACACACTGTTTAATTGTGTTGGTAAATACTCTAATGTTTCATTTCTAAACAGTTCATCTTTTAATGGAGAAGGAAGAGTGGGGATTTAGTAATTTGCCAAAAATTAAGACATATTTTCTAATTACACAGATTATTCATTAACACCAATGCTTACAAAAATCCCTCAAGGCACAAATATATATATATATATAATTTTTAAAACAGGAAGTAATGCTTTATCTAAAATAGAACTTAAAACAGAAATCAAAGCCAACTTTGATGAAAGCTTTGCACATTTTAAGCTGACTCTAGGGTGCACAACAAATAGATGTGGAGTGTTGCAAAACTCAAATGTTAAAGCAACAGAGCACAGTCTGAATAGTGCCAAGATATAGGAGAAGAATTGTCCAAAAGACCTTGGGGCAATTATAATGAACTAAATATGCAAACTATGCTGTGCGTGCAGCATTTCTGTACTGTTTACTATGCTGCCATAAAAGGATTTCTGCATGAAGAAAATTACTTTTACAAGAATTAAGCATTTATAATGGAAACAGGCATCTGTCACTGTGTAACTGGAGAAAAATTGAAGGCCTTTAGTTTAATTCATTTCTTCATGCAGTAATATCCTCTTAATTTGCATTACTGTACCAGAATTAATATTAGGGCCACTGAGAGAGACGTGATTTACTACGAGTAAAGGGATAGATTGGCAGATTTATATTCCCTAAGCACTTTCCCACAACAACTCTTCTGATGACAAGCCAACCTGGCAAGTTTTGGCTTGCAGTTTCGGTGGTTTGCAAACTGTTTCATTTTGAAAGTATGGGAGTTACTCAACACCGGGGGCCAAATGCTGATCTGCATTGTGGAGTTACATTCATGCTTCTGCTATTTTGGAACAACTGCTAATGAACACTGTTGTTCAGATCGTGATCCAGTCCAGCTTCCTATACCTTGTAGACGGTGGTGGAAGAAAGAAAATGAGATTCACCTCATGTGGGATCTCAGCACATCAGTCCTGATGTGCAGAGTCACCGAGATAACCCTTGGGAGGTCCTGGAATGTTGCCAGAAGTGTCTGGTGGCTGGACTTTGATCTGACATGCTGTGCGGACCTCTGTCGGGCTGAGAGAAAATCTTGTAGATAAAAACTAATAAACACTGAAGACCAAGAAAAAACCTGAGGACTCTTCTCGTCCTTTGGAGCGCGGGCTGTCCCAAGGCCACCCCGAGCCTTTCCAGGCCATCAGAAACAGCCGAGAACGGGACAACCTCATCTGTAGTAGATCTTTGAATGTGTCTGTCTTTTTGGCATTGAGTCTAGAGAAAGCCTAGGGCACATATTTTATACACCTACTGAACTGCCCTGCTGAGATGTGTATCTCTGCTCTGACTGTAGGAGCAGCCTGCTTACCCAGCTACCTTAGACCAACACCTCCACCTTTATACAGCTAGAATAAGGCAAAGGGAAACAGACTGGAAAGGGAAATTGTGTATTCTTCATCAATGCTTTTGAAAGGAGATGTTCCTTTACATTAACAAGGTTTGCTTGCAAAGGTGTTAATACTTTTTTTTTTTTAATAGGGCAGATAAACATAAAAAGTTTGTAAATCACTTCAGAAATCACTGTAATGTCATCCTGAAATAGGAAATTTTAAGGAATGTGGGTTTTTTTGAAAAGAATGTGGAAGAACATGAAATCTAGTGGAAATACTGCCTTCTCCTTTTTGCTGATTCTTCCCAATAGCAGAAATTATGTTGCCTCATGGAAACTGCTTAGCTACTTTTAGGGGTACCAGAAAATGACAACTTGTTTGTATTGTTTCGTTTGGGGTATTTTTTTTGTTTCTTGTGTGGTTTTTTTTTGTTTTTGTTTTTTTTTGTTTTGTTTTTGTTTTTGTTTTTTTTTTTTTTTTTTTTTTTTTTTTTAATATGATTGCACTTGATTGACTTTGTTTTCCTGGAAATATGAGCATTCATTGAAAATATTTATATAGCATTTCTGCTCCTCTCAGTGTCTCTCATGGAATGACTTCATGCTGCAGTCATTCCTTCAGCAAGGCTCAAACAAAGCCAATTGGGTAAGTGAAGAAATAAAGAGCTACTGTAAGAAAAACTCCACCATGTTACATGCAGCTAGCCAAAGAAGATGTAGGCTAGCCAAAGAAGATCTAAGGGAGACTGGAATGTTTCTTGTATCAAAGAGCTAATTACTAGTGGGTGGAAAAGGGATAAGGATGATCATGGCCCAAGGTAAAAGTCATAAATCAGTTTAGACTTTGAATTAGAAAGACTTTTTCAAAAAAGAATGATGCTCTGGGACAGTCTTCTGGGTGGCAAAAAAAGAACTACTGTTAAGATGAACTTGGTCACTTTAATAAGTTTATATAATATTATATAACAAAAAACTGCACTGGTGATTCAAATATTGTCTTTTGATAATAGATTTTGAAGGCTGTAGAACACAAAGCACTCTTGTACTCTCTGCTTCTAGTCAAAGCTATTACTAAGTATCAATATATAACTTTGGATATTTTCCTTTGTGATGAAAAAAGCACCTGAAAATACTGAAGAACGATCATAATCTCTTTGGAATTCTGTGAGTGAGAAAATGTTCTTCAGTTTGATGGAGAAAATAGAAAATTTATATTTAAGTCTAATCTAGAGTAGGAAAATTTCTTACCTGTTTTTGGCAGTTGTTCAACTGCAGAAGTAATATTTGTTACACAGATAAATGCACATAAAACTGGAAAACCCCCCACTATATACCCTCTAACTCAGATAATATTCCTATTTATGTCTTGGGTTTTAAAACTGATTTTTTAACATTCGGGTTACATCATTACTATGGCATTGTTTTGCATAAACAATGGAATCTGACTAGAATCTGATCTTTAGTTTAAAATAATGACAGAATTTGGACTAGTATAAGACAGTTTAGCTTCTAACTGTACAGGAAGATTTGTGTTTGTGTCTTAAAAATCCCACGTGTACATGCACACACACTCTGATATACGCTCTTCACCTATCAAAATATTATCAATTAAGATTAAGAGTCGAACTTCAATCTGCAGGTGCAAGGGCAACTTCAGACTGTAGCCTGTCCTTAAATCACCCTATTGTTAATAAATGACTTTTTGTAAAACATACACATACCTTCAGATAAGTCAAAACAGTGAACAGAGGTCTTGACAAAAGTCCTGTATATTTGAAATTGTTTGCAGATATGTGTGAGTCTGTAGCACAACACCAGTGCACGTACTTGGAAAGCAGATGCCCTGCAATAACCACCCTGAACAGGATTACTGGAGTCATTTTGCCAGAAACTGGGCTAGCAACCTCTGAGTTACTCAACTGTATATCAAAGTCAGTTTTGATTTCTTTTCCTCATGCTACATGCTGTTGTAATCCAAATGTAATGATTAAAGGCTAGTGAAGTGTTACTTTACTCTTCCTGAGCATAGAGAAGTTTTCTCTTTAAATGGAATAACCGCGTCTACAGTGGTTGTTTTGCTCAAAACAGTATCTCAGTTGTGCACACCTTGTTCTCCTCATGTTCGTACCTTTCTTGGATCAACCAGATGCTGTTGAATCCTGTTGTAATGGTTTTGTAATGTAATTGTTTTCCCCAGATTGTCTGTCTCACGTCTCTGCCAAAGATTGTCCTGATCAAAAAAAATCAGTAGAAAAGTGTTTGCCTGCTCCAAGACATTATCCCACAGTTTTGGTCAAACCTATGGTTGTAGACATTTGATAAGCTTGACTTTTTTTTTTGTTTTGTTTTTGTTTTTTGGATTTATTCAGTGACTTTTATTTATTTATTCTTACAAGTCTTTTCCAAAGACAGTAGTCTCCCAGAAGCTGATAGGATAGTCAGTTTGGAGAGTCATGCTTAAAATAATTAAAATGAGATTTAACATAATTTTTTCTGTTCAAGACCTCAATAAAAATATTTTATGTCTACTCTTTAATTCTTTTACTAATCTTTTGTGTATGTATAGCAAACACATACCAAAGAATGAGGCTTGATAGTTTATGATCTGTGCCTGTGTTTTCCAGCAGAATTTTAATATGACTTTTGTTGTTAGAAAAATAAGAGTATTGTTAGACAAAATTTAAAGGAGAAATGGGAAGGAGGTTTTAAAGGGCTGTATTTACAAGCCTAGCCACTTCACATTAGAGTTTTCACTACTGTGTTCTGTAATCAGTCTCCAAGATTAAATATTGACTGACAACAGAAAAAATGATCTGGAGGTCAGAATTATGAACAAGCTCAGCGAGTGATCTGGAGCTGAGAATTCTGAGCAGAATTCTGAACAAGTAGAGTAGGATTATCCTCTTAACCCTGAAGTTAAATGTTTCCCATTTAATCACCATTTTTCTTGTAATGTAAGAAGATGACTGAAAACAAAGAAAATCACCTCTGGAATATTCAGAGCTTGAGCATTTTCTTAATTAGAGTGCTGTATTTCAGCAACAGCCCTGGAACCTTGCAAGGGTCCCCTGCTGGGATGTGCATGAGGTGCATGTGATTTACAATAATCTCTTAGCAACAATATTTCTATGAATTGATAAATAACTGCATATTTTTTCCTGCTTAAAAATTATGTCCTTTGATAGTGCTCTGTAGGAAATGTCACAGAAAGAAGCAGAACAGTCTTGAAAAATTTAATATGGTTGCAAAATGAAACAGATATTTTTTTCAGTCTCAGTTTAAAGGGATAAGCTGTAGTAGGTATTAAACCCTTTGTGAACAGCACTCATTAACCATTGCAACACTCAGTTAAGATTACTGCTGTGTCAGTGTAACACACTCACAGTAGAGTCTGCGTAACACAGTCTGTAGGGCCGACCTGGTGTAAAATTCCTGTAGCCAGAGCACCATTAAATAAAGTGATGCAAATAATACAGCCTCTGATCTACATCTTTCATGGCGTCAAGAAAAGTAACTGGAACAAGAGTTGCTCTTATCTACGTCTGGGAAGAGTTAGATTACTGTTCCTATGGCCAACTCTAATTGTTCAACAGGCCAAAAACCTCAAAAACTCTAGAAAAATCTAATTTGAGGGTGAGTGATTTCAGAGACAACTGAGCATCATTTACAAGCTGACAGTCCCCTTGCCCAAATCCATCCCTGATACATAGATGTCAGCAAGATGAGCTGCTTCTTTTGCCAAAGGTACTATTTGTTTGTCACTGAAACCTTCTGAAAGGTGCAAACAGCAGCTTTGAACTTTTGGGAAACCCACAGCTATTGTTTTAAAGTTGTTGGCAAATACTTATCAAAATCATCCCAGCTCTTAATGCCACTAAACATAGGAATTTTATGTTTTGGTTTTAACAGTGGTAAAAAAAAGGAAATTAATCCTAGGAGACTGCGGCGTATAGAAAATCACACACCAAGTGAAGGTAGCTGTCTTGGTGCCCCATGGGGCTGCCTTATGGGGCTTCATTTCTAATATCAGAATGAGTCAATACATAGTGTGGAGAAAGGGCCCTTCCAGTTTTCAGCTGTCACCTTTGCCAAATGACATGAAATTCCCTCCCTAATCTGAAAACAAGAAATAGAGACAAAAGGTAAGGAGTGAGTGGATGCCTTGAGATCAACAGCTTGAATCCAATGACAAGAGTCTAAACAGGAACCCAAATCTCTTGACCTCCAGACAGTTATTCTGCGCGTGATGCTGCCTGACCTCACCCTTTGTTCTGTTGGTTTTCAAACATCACTCTTTCAACCCTGCCATGAAACAGGTTGTAAGGGATACTTGCTTTTATATCAGTGATGAGGAAAATATAGAGGAGTAGTACTGAGTCAGCTGGTCTATTTATAAAATGTGAGAGCACAACACCTGGAGAGGTAGTATGCATTGCAGGTGCACTATTTAAAAAAGATTAAACAATGACCTAGCAGATAATTATCTGAGACCTCCAGGGTAGTAATCTACCAATTGTGAAAATTCTTTTGCTTCCTAAATCCATTTTAAATAGACAAAACTATCCACATGTTCCTGAGCTTGTTGATGGTACTCTTGGATACAATGACAATGATTGCTGAAGTCAGAAATGATCAACATACCCAGTATGCTGCTCAGAGCAGCAGCAGTTGTTCCTCACTTTCAAATTGTTTCCTGAGCAGGAAACATGGGTTGTGGGTTGTTTTTTTTTTGTTTGTTTTTCCTCTTTTTCCCCCCCATTCTGTAGCAGAAATTAAGGGGCTTTCTTTTCAGATATTTATCACTTCATATTTCAGTCAGTTTGACTACCTTAGAGCAACACTTGACCAGACACAATCACAGCACTACTAGTTACCCACACACGGACCTTGGTTGATCCAGAGGCACTGGAAAGATATGGTAAGCTGTCATTTTCAGTGTATGATACAATCTCAAGCCTTGTGATTCCCAGAGACTGGCTTATTCTCATAATGAGTCTCTCTTGGGGCACAAGCCTTTCTGCTAATGGCATACAAGCTGAGACAATAAGACAGAATTCCTCACAGAATTATCCCAGATCTCCGGTACAATCTAAACAAGGTACTTTCCAATATACAGTGAACACACAGTATGCAGAAGTGGAAAGCATGATTCATTCCACTGTTTATCCTTAGTGTGAAGGATTCCTAGAATGACCACAGTACCATAGTTCTTCTGTGATGCATGTACTTGTTGTATTTCCCATGTGCTGTCCTGCCTGTGTTAGGTAGAAACTTGATACCTGAAATATTCTACTTGATATTAAAATCATGATATCCCTCTATGGAAGCATGAGTATAGTAGGACCCTGGAGATACTTTACATACCCTCACTTAGGGCTTGTGGGACTGAGAAGGGCTTTTAACTTTGCTTCGCAAGTCTCAGGACATGATGGCACTAGGAAGCTGGCATATGGTTAAAAAATCATTTCCATAGCTTTTGCAGAAACACTTATAAATCTCTGTTGAACTTCAGTCTAATACTGTCTATTTTAAAATGCATTGTTACTGAAAACTTGTAACAAATTAATGTTAGCTTCCAAATTCCAACTGAGCATAAGAAATGCCCAGATACTGTTCAGTTGATGGCACTTTTGCTGAATGCAGAATCCATGATTGATTATCCTCTGCTAAGGATGAAGAGTAACTCCACCAATAGGCATGTAAGCAAAAAGAGAAATGAGTCATAATAAATAAAGACAATTAAAATTTTAAAATTTATAATCTTTCTCTTTCTTTCTTTCTTTCTTTCTTTCTTTCTTTCTTTCTTTCTTTCTTTCTTTCTTTCTTTCTTTCTTTCTTTCTTTCTTTCTTTCTTTCTTTCTTTCTTTCTTTCTTTCTTTCTTTCTTTCTTTTTTCTCTCTTTCTTTCTTTCTTTCTTTCTTTCTCTCTCTCTCTCTCTCTCTCTCTCTCTCTCTATGTCTCTCTCTCCTTCTTCTTGTTCTTCTGGGCAGAGTAGTATGAAAATACTACTTTTATAAGGAATATAAGTGAAGCAAGTTTGCCCCAGGATTTCTTATTTGCATTAAGGTATACTAATGCTACACAAATCATTATTTCAGTTTTCCTATTCATATAAATCCCAAGAGATTAGAGTAAAATCTTAGAGCTGTCCATTAAACAGCAGGAAACATGGTTACGGAAATGTAGTTACATCTTGATAATTTTATTTTTTAAACACACTGAAATTAAAATTATTCTATTGGATGTATTCCCATTTTTTACATGTTTACTTTTATCTTGCTTAAAGTGCTTATACAGTAGAATCTTTCTACCATAATGTCCTGAATTTTGTGAACAAAGTTGACAGTCAAGAAAATTACTAGATAATGACTAAGTAGCTTCTGTCCATTCTGATTTATTTCTGAAACACGGTAAAACCATCACAGATGCATATTACATTGTACAGAGAGCATACATATGCATGAAAGACACATACATTATACATTTTAGTGATGTAATTGTGAAATATGTTCTTTTTACATTCCTAATTATGGAGCAGAACAGATGGCAAAGACTTAGTTCAAAGTAATATATATCCATTAAAATAAACGATGTTGCCAACCATTCATCAGTGATAGAAGAGTTTACTACTTCCTTAGAATATAATTAGGCACTAGTCTGGGCTGCAAAAAATGTAATTATTTCAAAGTTTATTTTCTGTAGTCATTTACAGTCAAAATTAGTTAGAAAACTGTTTGAAAGCTTGCATTATCAGGTGCAATGCATTGAACATGGGTTTGTCATTTGGCAGCATGAGGCATTTTGCAGGGAATGTAACACTGAGCAAGGACTATGAGTGACATTAATTTTGACTCTGTGTGTGACTCATGTTTACACTATTGTAAGTAATTGAAAACTAAACTCTTCCTTATAGTACCAGGTTGCAGGAAGGATGTGTACTGTCAGCAACTCTCAGAAGCACGAACAAACGAGTCCCACAGCAACCCTGGGAAGGATCTCTGCTGTACCTTTTGGGAGGGCAGATTTTTTACTGGAGACTAGCACATTTTGATAAGTGCTGTGGAGTGATATGCTGGGCTTCAAGTCTTCCAAATCAATTTATATAATATTGCTGACTCTGATCAACATTTGCCATCCCTAGGCAGAGTGCCTTGCAGTTGTGGTGCTGCTGTTTCAGACAGGAGCACGCAGTTTGGGTGACATGCTGAGCAGGAACACCAACCTCCTTCTCCCTGCAGACATAATGGAGGGTTTTAGGTGCCTCTGAAAAGTGATCCAGAAGCACTGAGAAAAGTACCAGTCACTTTAAACTAACTCCATAAGCGCTATGTTTTGGCACTTCGGTAAAGACAGAAAGATATGTCATTACTTAGTTTCTTAACAATAGATGCTGCAGCAGATGTTTACATTTAATTGGAGTGCCATATGGCTCAATGTTTGCCTAAAGTGCACAATATCAAGCAACTTACCTGGCTTTTCCATAGAGGCAAAAGGCTAGAGGAAGCCCCTAGGTCTGAGGCTACAGCCACACTGTAAATGAAACAGTCTCAGGAAATTTTCCCAGGCTCTAGAACTCAAATTTTCTACATCATTAATTTGCTAGTACAGTCCCCAGCATGGTTTTTGGCTTGAGCTGAACAGTATTTCCCTAAGCAATTCCTGGGCACAGGACAGAAATGTTCATGGGCCAGTCAGACTGTTGGCAGCAGGCAGTTTTCATGTGGGGGCTGGGAGAGCTTTTTGACCTCTTGGCCAGGATCTGCCAGCTGCTTCCAGTGCCAGAGAAAGGTTTCTGTATATTTACTTTCCTTCTACAGACAGCTAAGTTAGGTTAGGTAGCCTTAGTTAGTAAGTTGCAGAGAGCAATAAACAAAAAGCCAAGCAAGCAACCAACCAACAAACCACCCACCCCAAAAGAACAACCACCACAACCACTCCCCCCCCCAAAAAAAAAGAGAATCTGAACTTTAGATAAATCAAAAGAGAATTTGTTGACTTTCATAGTAGGTGATGATCTATGAGAGCTTCTGTCAGTAGCTCCATCCAGGAGCAGCCCAGCAATGTACCTCATTTCGCTGTTTCCAAGTTCACACAATCATCAGTTTATACATGTTCATGGTGAAACTGCCAGTGGGCCAAGTGCCTTAAGCACAGGTTGTAGTTTGTATTCAGACCCTGTATATTTGGTATAAACAGTCTTCACTTAAACACACGTCTGAAATAATCTGTAGATGACAATTATTTTTCCCAAGCTGGCTACCCATATGCATGGCTGGAGCTAATGAACAGACTTGAATTCAAGACTGTCTATGATGCGATTATAAACAGATCCTTCTGTATTTAAAACACAACCTGAGTATAAATATAATTTTCTGTACTCTGGCCATGAATTAGACACTGTATGAAATTAACTCCCTGAACTTTGCATAATTATTGCTTTGTAGAAAGATTGCTAGGATATTTTTTGGGTTATGGGAGTCTTTTCAGTCTGTGGTGATATTTACTCTTCCTTAACAATATGAGCACTTTGTCTTTGCAAAAAGATGATTGCAGGAGTTATAAATCTTCTGTCTAAGTAAGAACGAACTACTGAAATCAACCATCAACCGAAGCCCTTTCTGCTACTGCAGTGCTAGTCTAAGTCCTCCACTGATTGTAATTGGGGAATTTTGCTATTATTTTCAGTGCTTGAAGAACCAGAACTTAAGCAAAAAACCAAAAATAATATCTTTGGGTTTTATTTGTCATTTTAAAATTAATTATAGACAAGGGGGGGATAATAGATGTGGGCAAAGCCATTGGATTTAATGTGGTAGTCATTATTGACACATCTGTTCTTACTGCACAGAAGCCCTTGGAATGTTCTGCAAGAGTTCCTATAACTTTTAGGGTTGATTAATAAGCAAAACAATCTTATTAATAAGAAAAAAAAAAAAAAACAACAAAAACCAACCAACCAATCAAACAACAACAACAACAACAACAACAAAAACACAATACAACAGAAGGCTTAATTGTTAAAAACACAGAGAGAGAAACCTTAGCATTCAAAGTTAACTGTGGTTCCCAGAAATACAGCTTGTACTGAGATTTTTACCAAGCCAGACAGAATAATCAGCTGAAGATGGAAGAAGTGAAATATGCAGAGGGATCATTAAATATCCACCACAGCAAAGTGCGTCACCAAGAAATGTGCTGCCCAACTGAAATTAATTCCAGCTCATATTGATTTTAATGGCAGAAGAACATATTTATTAATGAAAAGGAGAACACTGTCCTGCAATGCATTGCTCAGATCTTACTGTGAAGTACAAGGTAAGAAAATTTTGGATTCATGTTGGTGTTTGTTTACATCCAGACTGAGAAATTCAAACTGTGACCTGCAAGGCAGATATGGTTCACAGTGTCAGTAAAAGACCTTAATGACTTTTACTTCTAGGCTGTAAGAGAAATAATCAAGGTAATGCCACTGCAGAGGTTTTCAACTCTAATATGAATTTGTAGGGTTTTTTTCAGAGAAAGAACTCCTGTGTGACCAGAATCTTATCATAACTACACTTGACAAGTAAGACATGTTTCAGATGTGTCTCAGAAAAAATGAATATTTCCTGACTGTCATGTTTTTTAGCCTCAAATCTTGTCCTTGGCAGAAGTAGGATTTATACCATGATTTCTTCCATGCTCCCAGGAGAAGCTCTGCTTTTCAGAATCTGAGTCAAACTAGTTCTGAGAATAAATGATCCTTCTTGCTTAGGGAGCTCACATGGCTGTTTCCAATGTACCCTTAGGTGGAAAGAAGGTTTCCTTGAAATTGATTTCCTTGCACTGTCACAGGTGCATCTTCTTGAGCTTTGTATTAACTTAAAGATGATGACAGGAAATATGAGATTGTTTATATATTCTGACATTGATAGAGCAAATAATTAGTAAAATTATCTGAAGTCTGAAACCTGCAACTGTACATTTTGTAGCATATGAGAAGGCCTAATTTCTGTTACTTGTAATGTGAGAGAGTTTTGGTATTACCAAGCAAAATTTTGTGCTAACATTATGTCCCAAAATGTTTCAGGTTGACAAGTCACCTGGTCCAAGCCCCCTGCTGAAGAAGGGTCACTTCAAGTTGTTGCCCAGGTCTACCTCCAGAATCTGCAGGGATTCAGGGATTCTGAAAGAATCCCATAACCCAATACAATACAATCTCACTGGGCAGCTTGTGACGTATAGTGACAGTAGTGAGTAACATATACAAAATATTAAACTAATTACTACCTCCTTATTTATGAGCAAATGAGGCAAGAAGGACATAACAGGATGCTGTCAGACAAGCCAAAGGACCAATAAGCCAGATAAAAAAAATCCTAACAAACCAAGTGGCCATGTCTTTTTTATACATTGATATTATATATATATTTAACCCCTGTGACACTTTTTAATGACTTCTTCCTAATTTAGTAGTTTTTTATTGTCCACAGTGTTCTTCTCTTTCTTCTGCTTTCTCTCAGGTGTGGATTCTGAAGGATGTGTCTTAGTGTTCTGAAAGATTCTACCTTTTTGTGGTTATCATTCACTCATGTTTAATTTATTCATCCCATGTTGGAGTGGTCTGATATTCTCAGCATGTTGTGACTTGAGAGAGGTGGTTTGCTCATGGCCAATAAGAGAATGGAGCTGTTGAGCCAATGTTTGCTACCAACCATAAAATAAACTGGATTGTGTGTTTTGTCCTCTCTGGGTTTGCAGTAAATGATACAATTGATGTTTTATTTAATATGGTTTTTCATCAGTATTGATCACCAGAAACTCTTCTTAAAGTACTGGATTTTTAAAATGACTATATAATCAAATAGGCTCATATTGCTTTAAGGAAAGGTTTTATTTTATTTATTCTAAATTTGTTTTAATATAATACCCAATTTTAGAAGTAGTTACATCTATATTTTCAACATTCTCTGTGATCATTTAGAGCAAATCAGGCATTGTACAAATGAAATACTTATTGAAATGGATAAAAAATTTTAGGATAATATAAAAAGTATCTTATACATTAAACTAAAATTGTAATTTTTGTTCCTCCATATTTCTAAGAACTGAGCATATATACTGAGGAATCTCAGTACCCTTTATTTGGAATTAAACTTATTTGTTGCATAACCAAGTTGAGTCATGCAGAATGAACTATGCCAGTGCATTGAAAACAGAGGTATTAAATTTCTCAAAAATTATTATTCTAGAGATGAGCAAGCTAAGGTCAAAAAAAAAAAAAAAGGCAACAACCCCAACCAAAAATTGTTCCCAAATGAAAATAAATTAAATCCATTGAAATTGGGAAAGAAAATCTACATGTTTTGTATAAAAACCCCCTCAAACAACAAAACAAAAACATAGTGTTTCTCTCCTACACTGTTCCACACATACCTACAGATGCCTTTGAGTGCTGAATCTGTTAGACTTTGTGCTGAATCAGTGTCTGCAGCAGGAAGACTGGCAGGCAGCACCATATCAGCAGTCTGAAATTACTTACAGGCACATAAAACATTAATGCCCATTCTTAGGTGCAACTTTATTATGGGAAGGCTGTAATTTGAAGGATATGTGACCTTGTGGGTAAATTTGTTACTATTTTGTAGACTTTCACTCTGTGGACTTGCACTGTAATTTAAAGGAAGATTGGAAGTAAGTTTGACAGTGCACTCTGATAAGGACACACTTTGCATGAAACACCTGGCCCAGCTCAAAGGACACCAGTATTTAGAATAATATGGCATGAATAAGGATCAAGCTATCTCTTATTATTTAGCTAGGAATCAACAAAGCTAAAGACTAACAGGTTCTTAAGAGCTTCTCAATCTATTTAAAAAACACAAAAGACACACTAAAGTGCCATGAGTATTCTTCAATATCCAATGCCTTATCCGGAGCCTACTGATTTTAATGGAAAGGTGTTTGCTCTCAGTGAGTTTGTAAATAGTTCCTTGAAATCATTACACCAAATCTGACTGGTTTATTCCCTCTGCTGTATGATCAGGACGGATTTTGTATTTTTCTATGTCTAACAATGTTAGAATGTCATTAGAGAATCTGCTCATGCAGGTTCTGATGGGGAAAAAAAGGTGAATTCCATCCTGATGTAAAGAGACCGGAGAGATGAGGGAAGGCAGAGATGAGAACAGCTGTATGAAGCTGAAGTTCAGGTCGTATCAGATGTTGCCGTGTATGGTGATGGCCAAAGAATTTCCATGTCCCTTAGTGAATATATATTAAATGAGAAACATTGACTTTAAATACACTTCATGAGGGGGATGGAGGGTCAGGGCTCTCAGGACTAATATACTTTGGATGGACATAATTGATTGTACTTTGACTGCAGCTTGGGCTCAAAGGCTAAGTTTGCCCTGCACTTGAAGTAGTCCCATGGGATGAGTAGTCCCACAGGTTTCCTAACGTGTGATATGACTCAAGATCTGGCTGTGCAGACTTTGGCTGTTGTGTCTGCACAGCTTGATGGCATGGCATCTGTTGGTCTGACAATATATGAAAGGCAGATGAGCAGCATATAACTGCAGGAAAGAAATTTCCCCTTTAATGTCCCACTAGCTCTAAATCCAGTCCAAAGAATATACCTGATAAATACAGGATAGATGTGATGAATAATCAAGTTTACTCTTAAACCTGCTATTAGAAGCACAGAACTGTGCTTGGGACACCTTCTGGTGTAGTGAATTGAGGCTATCTCACATTCCACCCTTGCTGGCTTCATGAGCAGGACAGTGAATCTATAGTACGAAGCTGGAGATCTCAGTGCCTTTTTTCCCTGTTTTCAGGATCTGGGTTTCTCCAACTGCACCAGCCTGCAATTAGGGACTTAGCTGTACCTCATCTGAGCAGTACATAGCTCTGAGGAGAATGTTTAGAACAGTGCTTGGACAAATTGTGAATCATTAACCAGATTTTGAAAAATATGTTTAAAAGGTTTGTAATCCATGACACGTACTTGTTAACGAATAGTAATTTTAAATACATATGGGGAATAATAAAAATAGTCCAGCAAACAATCATGGAGATGATTATGTTATTGGAACATCTCTTCTATGAGGAAAGGCTGGAATTGCTTAGCCTGGAGAAGGCTCAGGGGAGATTCCTGTGTAAGGGGTAAGGATAAAGAGGATGGAGCCAGGCTCCTTTCAGTGGAATCTGATGACAGAACAATAGGGACAAATGAAATACAAGAGGTTCTGTCTGATCCTCAGGAAATACTTTTTTCTCTGAGAGTGGCTGAGCACTTAAACCAGCTACCCATGGAAGTTGTGGAGTTTCTGTCCATGGAGAAGTACAAAACCTGTCTGAATGTGGCCTTGGACAGCTCTAGGCTCTGGGTGACCTTCCTTGAGCAGGGGCACTGGACATGACCTCCAGTGGACTCTTCCAACCTCAACTATTTTATGGTTCCATGATTGTGAATACATGGGACTGATTATGCTCATACTCATGTTACAAATTCTCTGTGGAAACAGAGAATCATGAATTCATAGTCTTTTCCTCCAGAGCCTTCTCCTTTACGTACAGGTGCAAAAATAAAAGATAAGAGAGCATTATTTTATGGTACTTCCAAAATTTAAGTATTAATTTCCAGTGGAATCAGAAAGGCAGAACTAAACTCATTATAAATGAATCAACTCAGTTACATTGTTCTCCATCTATATTCATGCCTTTGGAAGAGTCTATTTTTGCCGTTGTTCACTGTTTCATTGTTTCATTTATCTCATCTCTTCCTATCCCGTTTAGAAATGTAGTAAGAATAGTGGATTACTCTGTAGAATTGATAAGTTGACAATAGGGATAAGGCTTCTCTTTTATTTTCTCATGGTGCATTTCTAAATTTTCACGTGCCTTGTCAGTTGTCTTTTTTTTAAATTACATTTCTCAGGAAAATGTTATACTAAAATGACTAAATTCCACAAGACAGTAAACTGAATGATTGAGCTGAATGAACAAAGAAGCAAATTATATAGTAGGTTAATGACACTCCCAAAAAACTTGGGTGAAAAGCTAAAGCAGGAGTGGAATACTAATCAGAAGCTGCCTCTAACCAGCAATTACATGTGCTTGTGAAAAACACTACTTCTACATTACGTTAAATCCCCCTTTTTTAGCAGCAGCAGCAGAAGCCACGATTTCTCAATATTTAATTCTTATGAAGCAAGGGGAATATTTGATCCATAATGAGCCGTTATTGAGCATGGAGGAGCTGGATACAGGATGTATTTCAGGCAGCAAGCACTGCTGTATGTGAGAGGCTCTGAGCACCAGCCCGTGCCTGCTCCGGGTGTGGCTGTGAACGGCAATTTGGGGCAATTTGGCATTTCCCTCCGTGTCAATAGTGCGCTGCTTGTTTCCAGCAGACCAGTGTCTGTGCTGCAGAAACCACCACAACATCTTGCAGTAACTGCTGCCCTTGTTGGCAGCCCAGCACACGGAGGGAGCCAGTGTGAGATAATTACCCTGGCTCCATCGAGGTGGGGCTGGGAAGTGTTTGTGGGGCAGTGTCTGCTGGGGCTCACTGGGCTTTAGCTGGCATAAAGATTTCATACAGAAGACTTCTACCACTAGAGTTATCTTTCTGACCCCTTTCAAGAAATCTAAAGTAACCTATTTATTTTTCAACTTTGCATTGGTTACAGATATTACAGTGCTGGTGCTATTCCAGAGGCTACTGGTGCTCTTATTCAAAGGTTTAACTACTGCAAAGTCAGCTGGGAATGTTGAAGTATTCTCACTTGGGAATACTACTGCAAATTTCTGAAAAGAAATGAAGAAAACTCCTTTTCACACTAACAGAGCCCCAGAAAACCCTGTGCCAGTCATGGCATGCAAACAGAGATGGAGACAGTATTTCTCTTGATACAAAAGACAGACAAAAGATGGTGGGGGGCAAATAGGGCTCTAGCAAGTGAAGTGATCTGCTGAGGATCACCCAGAATATTCTTTGCAGTCACTGTAACTCTGTATGCCATTTGAAAGACGAAAGAAAATAGCAATAAAAGCAAGGTAAAAACAATTGAGTTTATCAGTCCTTAAAATAAAATAATGTTGTTTTTTGTGGAACATCTGTGAAGTTCCCAACATCCTTGCCTTTGCAGAAAAGCATCTATCTCCCAAAGTTATGGAATCCTAAGGAACCTATGAAGACTGGTTTCATTACTTTATAAAAGACAAATTTTTGAGGACCTCATAGAAAAACCTTGGGATCAGAATACAGATTTTTGAGGGCTTGCACCTTTTAAAGTGGCTCTGGTTTGCCAGTTGAATTTTTCCTTCTGAGAACCTTCAATGCTACTAGTTAGGAAGGTGGGTAAGCAGAAACTGGACAAGAAGTCTGTGAAATGTTTTGATGTCACTGAACTGGCATCTCCTGGGGAGAGAAAATTGTTGCATTGGAAGATTTCTGGTCAGTTTAGTTATGGTTCCCTACAATAACGCAAACTGCATAGATTCCATTTTTTATAGAACTGCACACCTACAGGCCAATCATCTCTTTGCCTGTGCATCTGTACACATTGCAGAGGGTAGATGTACACTATTTCAATATGTCCATTTGCAAAACAATGTAAAGCTTCTCCAACAGCAACAGGGCTTGAAGAGTGAGATGGCTGGGGTGTGATCAGGCCCTGTACTCCTCCACATCTGTAGGCCAATTCAGGAAGATATTTTTTGCTGATTGTTATTAACATGGTCTATAAATTACCAATCATTCTGGAAATATGCATGGACCTTCATTAAAGAGTCCATGACTATATGAAAGCAATTAATAAGGAAATAATATTCTTAGAAATGGAAACTGCCAACATTGGTTTCTTTTCTGATTTATATGAGTAATATCATACATGATTATTGTAATAAGTTAAGTTAATGGAAAATGTCTACGATTTATAAGTGCACTTCTAACTAGTTCCATCTGAAAGAGATAAATATGTCAAGAAATTATACTAATTCCCTTCCCTAAGTATGAGAAGATGTAAAGATATGATTTAGCATGTCACACTTGCAATCAGAAAAAAGCCCTACAATCACGAATCTGTAATAAATATTTACATCATGTTTTTTGAAGACAGAGAGAGTGCAAACATATTTGAAGCAGACTAAACATGTCTGGAATAAATTCTAAAAATAATTCCCTCTGAAGAGAGGTTAATTCTTGCTTTACAAGGCAGGGCTAAGCTCACAGTGTCTTTCCTGACTGTGAGCTTCTAAAGTAGAATTTTTAGATAAGCAAGTGGTTTACTGTAAGAGACCCATATCTGAAAGCTGAGAAGGCCTAAGAGTAAAGCCCAGATGGGGGTTATATATATTAGTGCAAGTGCTCTGGGTTATGTAGTGCAAGTCCAAGGTCTATCACAGAATGCATGTGTGAGGAAAGGTGTCATTATGCTACATCCAGGTTTGGACTATTGCCATCTCATATCTGAGATGCCACAGAGCCAAAACTCACACAAGAGTCTGTACAGTGTGAGTGCTCTGTGGGGCTGCTGAAAGCAGGGAAGGTGAGGAGCTCCAGCAGGATCCCTCTCTGCCTTGGGAAAGAGCTCAAGAGAGAAAAGGAGGTACATGTGGAAGCCTTGTCACCATACTCACACAGTGAGAGGTTTCAGTGCCTGAGGGAGCCCTTATGGCCCCTGCATGCCACAGGAGATGTGACTGGCCAGCTTCCTTAGAGACCATATTAATGATTCAATCAATAAGTTAAGGTACTTTCCCAAGATAATATTTCCAAATTGAAAAAAAAATTTATGGCTGGTAAAACTCCTGAAAGTAAGGCATAGTTTCTGGTCATATTCAAAGTCTTGTATCTGATGCTGGCATATGTCACAGAAATGAATTTCTCTGTTGTTCCTTATCAAAATCAAATCTTTCCTCTCCTGCATAAGATAGCGAACTGCTCCATCATTCAGTGGTTTTGATTGTATCTGGCATGGAAAATGGGCTAGAAGCTTTCCCTCCCATTAAATGTCCAGGCTATCCTTGTTAGCCGGTGAACTGCTCATTTTTCTAGTAATTGCCTACAGCTTTGCAGTAGACTTTCCTGAGATAAGGTGGTTTGTTGGCTATGGAAACTTGGATTCCCATCTCCCTACTTTGGTTTTGCTCCTCTTTATGGTTCTTGGGTGAGTGAGGCTGATCCTAAGTAAGGCTGGGCAAAGTGGATCACTGTCAGTAAGTTTTCAGTTATTAAATTGATGGTTTCTGTTGTAAGCACATGGCAGCTGGGCTGGAGACACTGGCTCTGCTGCTGGACTTAAAACAGGAGAATGAATGCATAGTGCAGAAACTCACACAAACCAAGGGTCTCACTGTGAAACTGTGAATTTGGGCAACACAAAGAAAGTAGATTCATCCTTTGGAGCAGCCAGGAAGTTGCACTGATGGGGAAAGAGGCTTCAGATGGTCAGTGGTCAGTGAATTGATGGTCTTTCCAGAATGGTATGGGAAGAGTGTGACGGTGTTCACAGGGGTCTCAGGTTGAGGGAAGAGACGAGGATCTGTTTCAGAAGGCTTGATTTATTATTTTATTATATATATTACATGAAAACTATACTAAAAGAATAGAAGAAAAGATTTCCTCAGAAGGCTAGCTAAGAATAGAATAGCAAAGAATGATATCAAAGGCTCTGTCTCAGACTCTCTGTCCGAGCCAGCTGACTGTGATTGGCCATTAATTAGAAACATCCAACATGGGCCAATCACAGATCCACCTGTTGCGTTCCACAGCAGCAGATAATCAATGCTTACATTTTGTTCCTGAGGCCTCTCAGCGTCTCAGGAGGAAAAATCCTAAGGAAAGGATTTTTCATAAAGGATGTCTGCGACAAAAGAGCACAGCTTGGGAGATACAGGATGAAAGGAAACTGGAATATTGATCTGCTGGCCTTCAAAATTAGTAGAAAGCTTGCAGTGGGCCTCAGTGGGCTCTGGCTGAGGTCTTGTAGGTAGCAATGGATACTGCTGTAGGAATTCTCTGTGTTTGCAGCAGAGCTCTGAAATGTGTGCCCTGGTTTGGATCCCACAGATAGCGCTGAAGGAAATGAGGTTTTGGTCTCAGGATGGGATATGAGAAATGTGAGGTAAAAAGTTGTTTTTACTACTTTCCTTCTTAATTCATCATTGTATGCTTTTAAAGGGAGACATTAAGAGACAGGGAAATTACTAAATAATTCATAATTTGTGCTAAGATGTGATGCACTTATAAGAAAATTTCTCACCCCTATAATTTGTATAAATCCTTATGAGCAACAAATACTGAGCCAAATTTCACAGAGTCAGATAAAACGTGAAAAATTGAGTCTTTTGGAATTTTTGAAATCTAAGTAGCAATATGTTTTGAAGAATATCTTGTCTTCAGCAAGAAGAAACACCACAGGAACCTCAAATATACATTTTTATGAACCATATAAACATACAAACAAGCAATGAAACACCGAACTGTTTGTACTGTGATTTTTTTTTAATTAACAAAGGTTTTTAGTAAAGATGGATTTAGCAATTACTTTGGAAACCAAATAGAAATATATTTCCACAGAAAACTGTTGTTCATATATATTTTTCTTATTTATGTGAAATCATAATATAATAAACATTTTTAATTTTTTGAAGATTGCAGTATGGCATTTGTTTTTATTATTCCTGTTTATAACTGTGATGCATTTTCTTCCACAAGATTAACTCATGCAATTTTATTTTTGCATATTCATTTGTAATAAGTAACAACACTAACTTAAAATTAAATTTTATATAAACTTTAAAAATAATCTTTCTTTTGTCAACTTTTGTTCAAAGAGAGATAGATGTTTCTTTGTCTTTTTTCTTTATATTTGTAGTTTTAGCACCACTGTTTTTAATTTGTAACGAGCAATATTTATGCAGAGGCATTTTATTATGAAGACAGCTGAGCTCTGCCAAGCATTATCCTACTAGCTCGAACTAGAATTGAAAGAAAACATTCCAGACTATGCCCTTTTGAGTGACCATTTATTTCAAGCAGTGATAAAATAGCTTCTTTCTAGATGGTGTTGCATAACTCAGACTATTTCTTTACTAAGTTGTTTTTTGCTTTTTTTTTCAAAAAGAGAAGAATTATTTTATGTTTCTCCTCCAAAGTTTATTTCCATCTCTGTAAATGCAATAAAGTTCTGTAAAACAAATTGATATTGCAAACGGTAAGTCGTCATTGGACACTCAATTGGCAAATACAAGATATTCAGATTACATGTTGAAGGCACTGTTCATCCATTGTCTCCTCTTAGCACCCCAATCTTGAATTCTTCATTGAAGATAATGGGAATTTTGTCCAAATTGAGGAATATAGGAATATGACATCATTTATGTAACAGAGATAATCACAAATTCAAGCTACATAGAGAATTAGTTTAATACAAAGGAACTCTTGCTGTTCTTTTTAAAATTTAATAATTTTTTTAACATCTCTAATGGAAGTGACAATATAGTGCTGTTTATCGTAATTGCAGTCTGGAAGACCATTTAAAATCTATCAATGCTTTGACATGGGACATCTGTTACAAAACCAACCTATTTCCAGAGTATTCATAATTTATATGTATCATAAGTATTAGAAAATGCATAAATATATATTTTTCTCTAAAAGCTGATCTGCTTGCAGCTGATTTACTGTAAAAGACAGCAGCTGAGAAAATTCAGGGCTTTCTGTTGTGCAGAACTGACTGGTTTATGGTAGCAGAAGCCTGGATTAACCAACATGGCATGACTCTTCTCTCAGGAGACCAGCTTCCCACTCATCTTGTTATGGGGCCGACAGAGTGGTCAGTTGAAAGGATCTGCAGAGAGAAACCAAGCTCTTTGAAAAGTCCCTAATTACAAAGAAGCAATTGCAATAGCAAAAGTTACATACCTTTGAAATTGCTCAATTAACAGAATTGTCATCACAACTAAATGAAGCATTTTTAACTTTGATCTTGAAGTCTTACTACTGAAGCAGTTTTAAGCTTGTGGTGCTTTACAAAGAAGTGTCTGTTCAATAATTATATCAACACTTCTTGTGATACTGACCATTAGAAACAAAAAAAAAAAAAAAAAAAGAAAAAAAGTTTCAACATTTCTCAGCCCATGAGTTTTTCATCTTATTTTCTCTCCCTGTCCTGCTGAGGAGGGGAACTGAGAGAGTGGCTTGGTGGCACCTCACAGGCAGCCAATGTCAACTCACCATGAAAGGACAACACATTTTTGCAATGAATTATAAATTGCTATTCTAAGCTTTAGTGCAGTCATCATAAAAAGCATGGGACTTCCTCCTCTTCAATTCTTAAAGAGATATGATTTCCTCTGGGATCTCCTGTTAAAAAAAAAAAGCGCTCTGGAATTTATAACTTTGAGAGAAGTAAAGTCAATTCAAGTTTATGAAGAAACATTGCCAGTAGCCAGTAGCCAGGAGAGGCTGCAAAGAAGATTGGGCAGGCCTGGAAGTCAGAACTGGGAGCTCTGAAAGGATGAAAAGCTCATAGCTGGCAGGAGAAGAAATGGCAGTGTCAGGACACAACACGCCTAGTAGTGCTACAGGGAAGAGTTACTTCCAAGGTACTCTACAGGAACTTTCATTACACAAAGAAAACATTTTTAGCACTAATCAACTTGGTGGCTGTAGTGCTAGTAAGTTCTACATCCTCTCTTGATAAGCTGAGAAACAGTGAAATATCCTTTGGTTAGGATGTGTAGATGGGGGTACACAGAATGAATACAAAATCTTAGACGTCCAAAAATGAGAGGGCACTTTTGACTGCCATGTAACTTGAGACTTTTAATATAAGACATTCTGAAAAATTCCAGTCATGAAGTTGAGAAGCCCTATGGTTGGACTTCCCATGTGTCTGGTAGACAAACATCTTGTAATAAGGCATGTGTCATGGGCTTAGTTTGGCCAATAATTTGTGGACAGACTTATGAATGGATTTATGAGATGGGATAGGAAGAGTGCTTTGAGGAACAGATAACCTGAGATACTATATCTGTAGGCAAAATAAAAAATATCTTATTAAAAATAAACACATTTTTAGGAAAATTTCTAAATAAACCAAGACTGTAAATATGTTTAAGCTATGGATGATCATCCAACAAAGGGGACAGTTCC
Organism: Melospiza melodia melodia; assembly: GCF_035770615.1. NCBI lineage: Eukaryota > Metazoa > Chordata > Aves > Passeriformes > Passerellidae > Melospiza > Melospiza melodia. The sequence goes on along the minus strand of NC_086197.1, from coordinate 85,302,758 downwards.
ACCTATTCCTCATCTTGATGTCGAGATTAATTTTGCCTTTTCTTTTATATACCTTTTATGTATCCTCAGTATTCTTAGCATGCATACTTGTAATTCCTTAAGTCTGATAACTTAGCATAGCCCTAGTATTTTGTCAGGCCAGGAGCCCAAGCACCCTAAAGGCATCATAGGAGGAGGCTGGAAAACCCCATGCTATCTTGAGGAACCAAGGTCCTCTGTGGAACATATCCTGTAAACTAGAGATTGGGCCCAGCCAGGGGGGAATTCCACAGAAGGGGGAATATCACACCATTCATCCAGGCCTCCCATTGGGGCACCTTTCTTAGATATGCTAATTTCAAGGTCTGTAAATGGTATACGTGATCTATCACACGTATGCATTGTGGCTCATCACATCTTGGCAAAATGGGGCACGATAAGGATCCTTATTAAAATACCCAGGTAAAAACCCTTTATCCCTCAACCATGTCTGGTTCTCTATTTTTAAGACCAGGAAAAGGCATCAATCTCTTGCAATTTCTCGTTGTAGTCCATGGAATCCAACTAATTTTTATTGTGCTGGGTTTTTTTTTTGAGCTGACACCAGTTCCTGACTAGTTTTGAGTGCAGTTGCACAAATGCTTCCTGCAGCCCAAGGGAATGGTGTCATGAAACTGAGCAGGCTGGTGGCAAGAAAAGGGTGGGATGGCTCTTTTCAGTCACAGCACTGTATGTTGTTGTCTTAAACAGATCATGAAACTGGACTGTGAGAAAAATTTCCCTCAGGACACAGACATGCTGTGTGATGAGAAAATCCAGCCTGTTGGTATTTAAATGATCTGGAAGACTGCACATATCTTCTGCTGGACTGAGACCAATGTTGTCAACTCAAAGTTGTATATTGTATTTACTCCAGTTGAATTGTGCTGGATGAAACACATGAAATACTATCCCTTGAATACTGAATCAGTATGTCCAGCAGACATGAATTGGGCTGCCATATGCAAAATTTGATTGTACTCCCCAGAGAAATAAAGCATGAGCTAGGTTACATGTCTTAGTGCAAAGTAATATGAAGTTTCATTAATCTATGCACATCAAATTCATACAGTATTAACTGTGCAAAATATTCGTATTATTTGGCAGCAGAATTATGTAGACAGAATGGTATGCCCTCTGATAAAAAGTTACTCTAATAAAGAGTTTTGACTATGTGAAGATGTATGTTTATGTTTATAACTAAATAATATAAATTTTGACATGTGGGCCTTATGTAATCATGGTCTTTTGATAAGTATAATGCCATGACTAAGCACATTGCAAATAAGTCTAATTTCTAAGTATTTTTATTAAATGAATTATGGCATATTATAAAAAAAAAAAAAAAGAAAAGTTTTAGTGTCAGTGAGCTGTATTTTAGATGATTACTGATTAACCACAGTAATGACCTACTTCTCTATCTTGGCTTTGCACTTTAGACAAAAGCAAGTTACTCCTGCATGTGCCTCTTCTTTCCTTGCTGTTTTTAGTATGCCTTGTTTGTAGATTCCTCACTACAGATGTTATTTTACCATGATGTGTACATAACAATTGGCAGATTGGAGCCTGGCTTTTAGCTGGGAGATCTAGACATGAATAAATAATGTTAATACTATGCAGTTGCCTGACTACACTGTTTTGCATGGGTTGAAGGATAACAGCTCATCAGGAGTCCCACAGCTTTCTTTGTACAAATGGGGCATGCAAGTAAGAGACCCAGCACAGGTGTTTGCAGCTGCCTAGCAAATCCAGACCAGCCCTGTATCATGTCTGTATCATTCCATGTGATTTAGGAATGAGAGGTGCTCAGGAATTGCTCAGGATCCAGGATCCTCATGAAGGATATGTCCTATTACCTGCTGGTTTCTTAATTCACTGGGTCATAGGCAATATCCATGTGGGTGAGAGAGACAATTGTTGGAAAAATCAAAGTTTCTAAGCTCTCTGCAACAAGCCTTCAGTGAACTGGGTTAAAAAATGAAAGCACTGGGTCAATGGGAAGGGGACAGAAATGTTAGTACACTTGTAAAACCACTTTTTGCTCATTTAGCAGGTCAGCTGCTATGCACAAGTAATGCAAGAAACAGAAAACAGAGGTAATTTCCCATTCTAAAATAAGGCATCATTATGAAAGCAAAAATAAATAATGACAACAGTATAAACATTAACAAATGTATAATAATTCCCATTTCTTCAGAGAGAACTTACGTTTTCTGTAAAAATGTGTGCTTTTGTGCTTTCAACACTTTTTGCTACAGAAAGCTTGATTAATTATTTCCAGGGCTGAAAATAATTGCCTTTTCTCTTCTACAAAGCCTATAAGTAACTTTATAGGAAATTATGTTTTCTATTGAATGCCTTTTATTACCAAGAGTTCTTCCCACAGCAGGACTGGAAAGAAAGTTAACAGGCATAAAAATCAGAGGTAGTAAAGCAGTTGCTTTTCCCTGCATTGAACTGACTGCTCTCCATGGCAGAACACATCATGTTTTCTGAGAATGCTCCTAAGGGCTCAATACACTGATCTGCTACTGGGAGTGGCATAAAAGTGCCAGTGATTCCATTCCTAAAATGCTCACACACCATGGGTTGATCTTCCTCTTTCTTATCCTGATATTAATTCTATTAACAGTTGTTAATTTTATCTTGTAAACACTAAATAATAAATATTACACCCATATATTCAATCTGACATTATGTCTCTGTTACACTGTTTCTGGGTAAGACTAAATTTTAAAAATCTCTCTTAGTAAATTAGCATCTAGTTTTATTGTCCCCTCCTGAAAATTCTTTTTGTTTTTTTTTTTTGTTTTTTTTTTCTATTAATGTGGATGTAAGAGCTACATAAGCTGCTTGAATTTCTCTTTTTATTATAGCTGAACAAGAAAGGAATTTTGTGTTTTTTCTGACCCTGTGATGTGTGCATGCATAGGTAATCTCAGAATACCATTTCTGGTAGTTTATAGCTCTAGCTGCTGAAAAACATAAATAACTAGGCAATCCTCGACTAGGCAAATGAGTAGTGAATCAATATTTGACCTCAGAACTTCAAGATCAGAAAAGGGGAAAAACCCCATGCAATATGTTTTAAATCCCTTTTTCCATGAGCTGTTCTTTCAACCAAGTGGTTTTTGACCTTTGCCTGTGTTGCTGATGATAAGTAGTGATCCAATGGCCTGGCTGTTTTATTTAGGACTAGCAACAAGAGCTGAAGCCACTGCGCATTCTGATTTGATGGAGATTCTGTGCATTCTGATTTGCAAAGCAGAGGTACCAACTATCTATATGGCATTGGACCTCTTCTGGCTATGTAAATGCCCAGCCAGTTGCTGATGCTCCCTAGGAAGGCCTTTCCACTCACCACTGCCACTGCAAATGCGTCTTCTTCCTTTTCAAACACAGAATAAAAACATCCTCCATCCTCAGTATAAGAAATAACAACCAGAGCTCAAAAAAATGACTCAGTGCTTGGGATCTTTTATATATTATAAGGAGAAAATGTGGTTGCCTTTTTTGGTTGTCAAAATTATTACCCTTGGTAATGTAATTTCATTTATATTATTTTGTGACAGTGGCTGCTGAACAAAGAATTTTTTCTCCTGCCATCTTCCTTAATATAAGGAAAAGCATACTCTTAATGCAGATTTCTTTTATATACTGCAGTATACAACAAATCTCTGTAGGAATTTAAATGTTCAGCAATAAAACTATTTTCTCAATTCTGAACTCTTAAATGAAACCTAACCTTCATTACTCGCCCAAACCCTGCAAATCCTAATGAGTATCAAAACCAAAAAGCAGATAAGCACTTTTAGTTGGAGGGTAGATAACAATCTTTTTTCACTTATACATGTCGCCAGAATATAAGTATTCAGTTCAGAAATTGAAGTTGTCCATTGTTGCATCTCAGTTAAATGGATATTGGATTCATGGAGATAAAATGTTACACTAGTCCCCTGGCACTAGTATTTTCTAATATAATTAAAATCTGAATGGTATATAGCATGAAGTCAAACTATCACTGTAGATAATTGCAGTGGTCTTACACATTTGTCTCAAAGCAAATATGGTAAAATAGCCTTAGATGACTTAGAGTGATGCATAGTTGACCTTATTACATGGTTTCTTGAAGTGTGACAGCAGACTAATACTTTCATGTGAGCAATGCCAATAGTAAAGGTCAAGGAATGAAGATGACAATAACAAATCTGACTTTCAGCACTCTAAAGTGAAAGCCATTAATGACAATGTATATTATTACAGCCAAGACATAATGTAGAGCTTGAAACTGTGAAATGTAATTTATTTGATTTATTTCAATTTACTCTTATTTTATTTTTGCATTTAAGAATAGGAACTGGTTACATAATAGGAAAGTAGGAGGATAAATTGCTTCCCATCCTCTCTTTGTCTACAAGGCAGTGTTTATTTTTTTTCCTGTCCTCTGAATAACTTCATAAAGCAACAACATTAGAAAGTTATTTATGTTTTTTTCTGCATTGCAGATAGCTCAGATAAACTTACTGTGATACAGAAAAGCCTTATGGCCTGTATATTAGAAGTAATAGATGTAGAGGAAATTGACATTTTCTCAGAAACAGGTGAGGACATTTTACAGTAGTTGTATTCTGAGCAGTAATATCACTAGACAGATTGTTTTCCTAAGAAGAATGAAGGTAGAGACTGGAATTTCTGAGAATTTTGTGTTGTTCCTCTTTTCTTTTTCGTAGTAACACAGTTGGCTTAATCTAGTCTAAAGGTTAGAGCCGCCCTTGGAAGAAATTTTACCAGTGTGTATCCTAAGGGCTGTGGGCACACACATCTGATATTTCTCCTTGGAGGGACTTCTGGTGTTAGAGCATCTGGGAAGTTTTGATTGTCTCCCTGCCAAAGGCCACCAATGGAACAACAGGAGAGCAGGACGGTGTATAGTTCAGTCAGCTCAGTTTTCTATCAGACATTTCAAAATAAACCTACTGTGACTTGTTGCACTTCAAATGAGCTGGGTTAAAAAAGATTAAGCAATAGTGTTTATGTGGTTTAAGCTAAGCTGCCTCATTGTCTCATTTTGACTGAAACAGAATAGGCAACACCCATAGGCGCAGCCTTGTCAGAGCAGATAATGAGTTTAGGGTCAGAGTGATGAAGAGCAGGTGGGAGCAGATCTCCAGTGGCACAGAACAGAGTGGCTGTCCACAGCCAGAGTCCTTGGCTTATGGCTCTGTGCTTATTAACACCATGTCCAACCATTCCTGGATCATCTGGCAGTTTAGATTTGAGCCACTCAATGCCAAGTTGCATAACTGTATTTCAGATGGGCACTGCTGAATAGATAGTTGCTTTCATCCTCAGGAGGTCATCCTTTGTGTGAGTTGTGACACCGTTATCAGCATCTTTCTGAAGATCCTGCTGTCTGCCCTCCTTTGACAACACCTCAGGGATGCCATTTCCTTCCATGATAATTACAGCAATGTTTGGTGTTTGAATTCTCTCTGTCCTTCAGTGTAAAAGCAGCTGTCTATGGAAGGCCAAAACACTACCCTTCCATCTTAAGAACAAGCATCTTAAGGGTATTTCTGTACCTGTTCAGGTTAAAGATCAGTCCCAGTTTTCCAGCTTTTGGAGTATTAGCAGAAATCTTACACACAATCAATGACAATTTGATTAGGTATCAAGCACACACGTAAGCTGCAAACTCACTTCATTTTACTGACTTTTTTCTCAAGTTTTATTCAAGCAATTCTAATTAGGAAGAAGTGATCTGTTCTTCTGTGTGTATATGCATGTGATTTATGTAATGATAGTGGTAATGTGGAGGGATGAGAGGTGATGAGAGGAAAGGGATGACATGGATCCTCAGGTTGCTATGAGTACAAGGCATAGTTTATAGCAAAGCCTAAGCATAATCACTGGAGCAGGGCAGAGAAGAAAGGTCCAAGTTGTCAGGTCTGGACCAGGGCTAGCAGGGCTAGCCTATCTTTTTAGCAGCAGGTTCCTGGCTATGTTCCCAGGTAAAAAAGGAAACCAGGGGAAAAACAGCCAAAAGGTAAACAGTCAGTAGCCCCAGAAGAAGGTTTTTTTTGCCTAAGGTGTGATGATGAAATTTATCTTGGGGATATGTATTCAAAACCAGTTCTCGTACCCCCAACCCTTTGTTACCCAGCAACCTATTCTTAACTTCTCTCCCACAACAGCTTGACACATCATCAGCCTCAGACACATCTGCTTTTTTTGAGGCAGCAAAACTTCTCTGAAATCCTGAATCCTATTGTACTCCCAACTATCTTTGTATCCTAATTCAAGATATAGAAAAGATTAATGTAAAATGAAGTAATGATTACAAACTCTGTGGCTATGGAAGTGAATTAAACATGTCTGGGAATGTTCTAGGTTCCAGGGCAAAGCTCTAGTAAACATGCTTCCCTTCCAGAAGAAGGCAGATGAATGGTTTATTAGCAATTGTCACTGGCTAGTTACGTCAGCTGAATAAAATCAGAGAATTTGAGGAGTTATAGTAGCTAGAATGTGCCAAATCTCTGCTGGGGAATACTTTAACAGTTTACTACCACAGAAGGTTAAGGCCACAAGTAAAATTTAATTTATTCATATAGACACATTTAGGGCATTCAGTGTCATCCTTGTCTCTGTGGAACCTCCATGTAGAATTTTGATTCTGTGTAGTGTGCCTTCCTTTGCTGTGCACATCTCAGAATCTCTGCTGGTCAGAGTGACCCCGAAAAACGTTAAAGTCTCTTTTCCCAGCCTGGTGCTCAAAGAAGGAGTCAGAGCTCTTCATTTCTCAGTCTCAAGGTTGTTTATTGCATCTTACCTATAAAATTTTTTCTCCTGACCTGCCGAGGTTCGCTCAGCAAGACAGTCCAGGCACTCTGCCTGCCCCCGGGGCGGTGTTGTCTTTTTATACTAAAAACTACGTGTACAATGTTTACAATTACTTTCCAATACCTATCACCGATGTTTGACAGTGAGCTTCTACTCTAAACCAATCTAAAAGTGCCAACATCACAGCAGAAGATGGAGGCCAAGAAGAAGAAGAAGAAAGGCTGGAAACACCCAGATCCCTCCATCTTGCCCCCTGAATCCCCATTCTAAAAACCCCAAAAAATCTATTTTTCACCCCGTGATAAATTCACTATCATTCTACTCAAACTTTTGCGGCTTGTAATTCTTCATATAGGGTTGGTAATTGTTTTTTTCCAAGGGCTAAATCAAAGGCACAGGGGTTTTGGGCTCTATGCCAAGGTCTCTGAGCCCCCTGGGCAGGGTCTTGAGCTCTCCAGGGCATCTAGAGGAATTTCCTGGGTTCCCACATCCACACTAAAGGATTTCTAAAATAATGAGTTGAATTAAATTCAGTTATTCTTCATACTGCCAAGTGTAATCATTCTGCATGTTGGATCTGTTGGACAGAGTGTCCCATCCTTCTGCAGAGAACCATTGAATGCTAGTAGGTGTCATGTAGATGACACAAACATCATTTACGTACACCTGGTATCAAGTATGATCAAACACAAATGCATTCTTGATGTTTGCTGGATGCTGAAACTGGGTCTTAGGCAAAAAACATTGATGTGAGAAAAATCTGAATAAGATGTCCAAAGTACAGTCATTGGAGTTGCATTAACCTCTGAATATTTAGTCCAAAGAACTCTAGCATGTCTGCATGTGGGAGGATGCTTGGCTGTGCTTTCATTTGGGGTGCTCTGTCCATGTCTAATTGTGTTATACAAGTAGGGATCCAGTGAAGCAGAATCCTGGCACAGACCTTAACTGCAAAGCATTTGCAGCATTTGTAAAACATAGAAATAATATTATTTAGTTTGCATTTTTGGGAAGAACTTGTTCACTTTAAAGAGCTTTTATTGATCAGTAGAAGAAATAGAGAGAAGAAAACACATATACAGTTGGCTCCACATATATCTTGCAACCCCCCTTACCAGGTAACCCAGTTCCAATTTGCAATTGGATTACTCACAGATTAAGAGAGTGCTGTCTGTTTCCTCTCACTATGGCAGGCAATAATGAATAAAGAAATAAAAAATATATTCCAAAATATACATTTCAAATATAGAAAAGATGCCTGCAGATTTTAAATAACTCTGTTTTGCTAATATTGTTACTTGGACTGATTAGTCAATGAGCTGACATACCCTTTAGTCTATTTATTTTGAAGGGTTCGCTTGTCCCTGCACCAAAGTTAATTACTTGTGCTAGAGTTGCCTGTTTGTTTGTAATTGACTTTGTTCCCACTGTTCAAAAGCAACTTACCATGCACATCGAGCACCAGTTTTTCAGATTTAAATTCTTATTCTGATCCCAGCACTGAGGCCTTATTTCTTGGCTGGAAGTGGTGAAAGAGAGCATTCAGCTACCAGCTAGCACATCTGCCTTCTCTATGTGTTTGATATTGCAGTTACTGAGCTGGGCTCAGGAGGGAACTATTTTTAGCTCTCATCATCAGAGAGGAGACTGCTGTGTGTTGGAGCAATTGAGGGAAGGCAACAATAAATCTAATCCAGAAGGATCCTTATATAGGATGGGAAAACAGAATTCAGATGGGCTTCTAACAGCTCTTGTGGCGAAATTCAGTAGGAGGGATGTAGTATCTCATCTATTTTAAACAAACAAATAAACCCTATGACTAAGGACGTTTCACTCTTATAGTAGTAAAATGTGCCTTTCCACTCTGAGCTGCATTTGCTGAGAAGTCATAAATACAAGATATATACACGCCAGGTACCATAATTTAAAGTAATTTCCTGGTTGAGCACTATTAATGGAAGAGGTACTGCAGTCATTTACATTGTTGCAGCACTAATGTTGGAGTTTATTCATATTAAAGTTGAAGAAGTCAATTGTCTTGCTCATGGTAGTAATATTCTGAGCAAGTACTCTATAATGTTTAAAAATTGTCTAAGTAGTAAATATGTCTCAGCTTGTTATGACTCAACTCATAAAAGACAGAATATTTTAATGCAATGAAAGAATGCTGATGAAGAAAAGAATGGGTTTTTTTCCAAATTTCTCCAGTAATGATTTTAATAGCACTAAGCCAGAGTTTCTGATTGCTACTTGTCATCAACCCATCTGGCAGAATAAAACAGTGGCTGGGACATTCAAAGGGGCTTGGGAGGGTGAGGCACTCAACTTCCTTTTATCTTGCGCTAATGGGGTCCATTCCTGCTGACTACAAATTGAGTCACTCTTCTCTATAGCCATATTCTTGCCATGAGCTTAGTGTGGGCAGATGCCCTTACCAGGTTAGATACTAAACCAGGCCATTCTTTCTAAAATTATGATCTTTACTAATGTCATATGTCCATGGGCTACATTGAAATCAGCCACTGGGTTATTCACCATTTACTGCCTTGTTAATGGTTTTTCTCCTGTAAAAAGCCAAAATTTACTGTAACTCATGTCTTAATTTGGAAAAATTTCCTAGATGTAGACAAATTAGCAATAAAAGCACACAGAACTAAGAATTTTGAGTATTGTTTTATAGCCTTTGACACTTGGAACCCCACTTTGATATGACAGAAAACTGCTCTTTTAGTTTAGGCTAATAATGATAGGGCACACAGCTACACAGTGCTTGTGTGACAAGCACAAGAACAAGACTGTCTGATGTCTAAGCAGTACTAACAGGAAGTTGTAACTTTCCCCATTACTGCTCCTATTAAATACATCTAAATAATTGTATATAAAAGTGCTTTCTTTTCTTGGCAAAAAGTGTTATTATCTGCCATCAAGCTACAGGTGAAAAGGTACTCTGTCTCCATAAGTGTCTTTTCCCTTCCTCCAAAATTTAGCCTTTCCCATGTATCTATCTCTCTCCTTACAACATGGTGTGTGCATCAGGCTTGAAACTTGTCAGGAGGTCTGGAGCAGGACACTGGGTTCCAAACTCCAGTGCAGAGTTCTCCAGTTCCTTTACTTTCTTTTCTTTGCCAGTCGTGCTTTATAAACATCTACCACTGGAAGGAAACAGCAAAATAAGGATTCTGAAAACATGGCTGATGTCTGTGACAGTGGTATGAGTTGACGTAGTCGGAGGAGACTCAGTCAAATAAGTGTTTGTGAAGGGATAGAATGTAAGAAAATAGAGTGCAGAAAGTAGTCTCACCCCTGAGGAGTTGCAGCTGTACTAATTACCAAGCTTAGGAACAGGCCTGCCCTTAAAGGTCACGGCTGTGTCCAATAAGAAATGAGTGCTACAAAAGAGTGGGTGAGCTGGTGGAGAAGAGATGTTGGAGTTTGTTGGCTGTGTTGTGAAGGAGTCAGTGCTGTGAGGAGGTGACCATGAGAAATCACTGAGAAAGTGTGGGAGCTTTGCAATAAGAAGACAGCAAGTGTTTCTCTTTAAAGACTCATGTAAGATCCTTGCAGGTTCCTGGGTCATAATTAAGCCAAATTTTGGAGACTGAAATGCCCATATCTTCATTTAGCTCACAGTGCCCTTGCTGGTAATGTGTTGCTATGAGCAGAGTGTTTTGTTGAGGAACTGGCAGAAAACCTTGGTGAGCATCCTGACAGACTTAGTGCTGCTGCCATGAAGGTACATACTCAGAAAAGCTAAACATTGGATGAGTACAAGACTTTTAATACTTAATGGTCTCCTGTAATTTAGACCCTGCTACAGGCAAAGTGATTTTCAAGGCAAATGCTGCAATAGTCTGAATGTGTTGCAATTTCCCTCCTGTGATCCTGATGAGGGAAGGCTTAAAAGTGCGTGATAGTGTAAGACCATCATGGAGTACAAAATAAAAGTGCTGCCCATACAATGAAGGAAAAATATTTTCCATCCCAAAGGTTTACTTCTCTCATCTTCTATCAAGTGTTGCCAGACACCTTGAATATTCTCAGTTACCCCATGGAAAAAATTTCTGTTTTCTCCATGCCAGGAAGAACATTATTCTGATGAATTCAACTGGCAATATTTAAAGTGAATTTTTAAGTTTTGTCATATAAGAAAAAAAATCATGTTTTCAATCTGCAATGTTACTGTACAGCCAGACACCCACAAAACCCAACATTTCATCTCTACAGCCCTAAATATCTTGAATTTTATGGGGAAAAAAACCAACAAACTGCTTGATAGAGTGTGTAGTTTAAGTGCTTTGTTATTGACAGAGTCTTCAGACTTTTTATAAGCAGAAAGTCACTGAAAGTCCTAAAATATGTTTTCAGTTTTAAAGAAATTTATTTGCAATAAAAATATGTGCTTTTCTGTTTGAAAATTTACAAGCATTCAGTCAAGGTGCAGAAATGTACTCATACAGAAACACTCAGGCCAATACCGGCAGGACAGTTATTTTGACATAATGTGCTTTGGAGAAAATCAAGAAAATGAAGGATAATTTTAAAAAATCTACAAATAAATCAATTTCCTTTTATAAATCTTCTGTAATTATAGCTATATCAGTGAGCATGGCCCATCAAAACTGTACAGATTATTGAGAAAAGTCCTGAGCAATATCCTTATCAGGATAGACCTTTAGCTCTTATGAACAGAACCTCCTAGAAGGTAAAAGCTCGATCTCCAAAATAAAACTTAAAACATTGCTAAAACTAGTTCAAGGTTTTTGGAGACGAGTAGGGAGTATCAGCTGCTGTAGCCTTTGGGTTTGGGTGCTCAGCAGCACAGACATACAGGAGTGGGATGCTGCTAGCACAGCACCTGGCTCACTTTACCGCCCAGTGCAAATGTCCAGCTCAGAATGACTGAGACTTGGCCAAGGTTTCCAGGAAGACATTCAAGTAATGCATAGGGGATGAGCACAAAATGCTGTATGTATTTTGCCACTTTTGTTTTGGAACGAGTCTTGCCTGCAGCATGACCTTAAAGTCCTTTGTGACTAAGGATTGTAAAATTTAGGCATTGACTGTATAGCAATTAAAGTAAACTTAAATAAATTATTGTTCAAATATGTATGAAATGCTTTTATTTTTTCATTCTCTGATCTCAGACCTAACAAAAACAAGTTTAATTTTGTTTGTTTCTCCTCAGTAAAAAACCCCAAAACATATTTTATATAGGTGCCACCCTCTGTTGAACACCACCTCCTTTTTTAAAACATCTAGCCTCCACCCTCAGAAGTGCTGATTTAATACAGGAAGCTTGGACACAGCAGCTGTTCTGCCAAAGCATTATGCAGTTGGATGATAACTGTGCAAACATATTGAGAAAAGAAAGGGGATACAAGGCTCACATAATATACAGAGGGAAGTAGTGTATAAAAAGGCCCAAATACTCCTGTAGTCAAACAGCTCTGAAAAAAACAGGAGATGAAAACAATGAGGGAGTAAAATTAAAGAAGCTTTGGGAGGGATAGATTTCCATTTTTTAACAATTCTGGTTGTATATTAGGGAAGAAGAATTGAGTCATATGGATGCATTTGTGTTAAGTGTTTTTCTTCAAATTTGAAATGTGTTTTTGAGGTGGACCATCAAAACTGCCTGTGCCCACTCTGCTCTGGCAGCCTAATGAATGAAAATAACTTCAGAGATGTGCTCCAGGAATGAACATACTGAACTGCAGCAACTAATGGACATTCAGTGGGAAGGACCAGACCAGAACCACTTTCAAGTATAAATCTTCACAACTTACATGGTGGGAACCCAGGGCCTGGTGTTTTCCTTGCCGGTCTGATCATGCTGCTCCATAAACTTCTTGCAAAGTGCCTTCCTTTCTGAGTGCAGAGACATTTCCATGCACCCAACCTAACTGCAAGCACTGACTTGAGCTGTCAGTGTCAGAAGTACAGCTGGTGGACACTGAGTGAGCTGCAGAAAGCAGCAGAGAGCAGTAAGCTCTGTGAAAGTACCAGTCAGCAGTGGATGTGTCTGTCCCTCCACACAGGGGTGGTAGGATGGACACTGTCAGGGTGCCATTGCCTGTATGGAAGAAATACTGATAAAAAGCCAACAAACTCTGGGTACACCTTTAATCAGTCTTCCCATCTTTAAAGAACTTTGTATTTTTTAATGCCACAAAATCTCAGTTCTTTACTGTCCTGCTTCTGGCTAGGAGTTTTCTTCCTAGTATCTGGTACAGTGCTGTATTTTGGATTTAGTATGAGAATAAAGTTCATAACACATTGATGTTTGACTTAGTAATAAGTAGTATTCATTCAATTCAAGGACTTTTCAGTGTCTCACTCCCTGCCAGCGAGCAGGTGCACAAGAAGCCAAGAGAGACCATGCTCTAAGCTGGCCAAAGCAATATTCCATACTACATCATGCTCAGTTTACATACTGAGGGAATTTGGCCCATGGAAGCTGCCAATTTCTACTTGGGAACACTGTTCATCCATCAGCAGGTGATGAGGAATTGTTTCTCTTGCGCATCCTTTTTCTTTCTCAGTTATTTCTGTTATTGATATTGCCACTATTATTATTACTGCTATTAATATAATTAATGTTACTAGTAGTTTTATATTTTACTTTATTTCAGTTATTATGCTGTTTTTATTTCACCCCATGACATTATTTTTTTTTCTTCAGTTCTTCTCCCTACAAGTGGAGAGGGGAGAGCATTCAAGCTGCTGCACAGTACGCTTATATGCTACTGGGGTTAAACCATGACATTTACCTGAGTTTTTAAGATTAATTGCCAGCTCCAGCACACACATTACATGTAAGACAGTGATAGGAGTAATCATAATGTATGGTGATGTAAGGAAATTGAAATTTTGGCAAAGTCCTATTTTTTTTTCAATCTCAAAGACAAGTCTATGGCTCTGAATGAAGTTTACAGACTATTTAGATTTCAGAGAAGCTAATTGGGGGAATTATTGCTTTTATTTTGAAGAATTCTCTCTAGTTATTAATTTTTCAGAAACGCACATCTGAGATTTTCAGCAACAGAAATTGAACCACAAAGTATTTCTGATTCCGCTAGAAGTTGAAAGGTCTCTGCTAGGACCCATTTAATGTTCCTGGCTGATGGTAAAGAGTGGGACAGGAGTGGGAGTTATGGAACTTCAGAAAAGATTGCCTTACGGAAAAAAATTACTTTTTATTCAGTAGCTGAAGAAATCAGACTAAGCAGTAGATTTGTTACTCTATGACTGTATTTATTGAGTAAATGATCACAAGAACCAGAACATAAACAGACTGGAAGTGCTGAGTAAACTTACAGAGACGCTTACCACAGAGACAGCAGGTCTGCAAGGGCTGCCTCCACAAAACACAAAAGGTGCTCCTTTTAATACTTGTAAGAAAACCCTGTGGTGCCTTTGGAGCACACCCAGCCTGCAACCATCTCCATCAGCCTCCCTCTGGCCCCCCACAACTCCTGGAGGTGGTAGAACAGTGTCCATCAGAGAGGGCAGCACCTGGCTTGTGCCACACAGAGCCTGCCAGAGTCATCCGCTCAATCCTGAAGCATATTATTTTTTTACTGCAATCTGTTTCCAGAAGATATTTCAAATGGGCTGATGGAGTCTTCCCTGTGAAAATCAAAATTTCCCAAGACCAAAATATTAATGTCTAACATGCACACACACAAATATTATTTTTCATATCTGTGTCACCATTAATAACAACTACTCATACATCACTTTGCAGAATAAGATAAAACTACAAGAATATCTATAGTAATATGTTTGATTGCCTGCTTAATTTATACAAACTCTGTTAATCTATCTGTCCAATAGAGAGACAGTACTCAAATTTTCACTGTGGAATAATTTCAGAACATGGACAATTTATAGGATCAGGAGTAATTTATAAGCTTTTCACCACCCCCAGACATTGATTACTTCTAAGAGATTCATTTTAGCTGAATGTTTTTCTTTCTTCCCAGGTTTTTAAAATTTGGGGACAGTAGATTTGATGGATAGTTACTATTATTTTGCAATATGCAAAATAATGATTCTAAGACCAAACCTGGTGGTATACAAGATCATCAGCAGCAAACCAGCCACAATTCCCAGGCCACGATTGCAGGAGGAAGAGTAACAAGAATAAATTTCCTCTGCTGGTTCTTTTTGCCAGATCTGTTCTTCCTCTCTCATTCTTCTTCTGATTCCCACGTCAAAAGCAACTTGGTCCAGAACCATCTCTTCATCTGAGAGATCTCACCGTTGTCACTCAGATAATTCAAAAGTCTGTGAAACTATAAGATTATCAAAGTCTGATTGGGATAATTTATTGCTCTTCCTTAGAATCATCACTTTTAGTGAAGATTTGCAACTAACTAAACCTTTTTTTCAAAAATAATTATTTTCTCCCTCTTTGCAGTCTGCTTGTAGTTGCTTGTAGATGTAAAATTTTGGAATGCAGTCAGTTGCCAGCCCTTTGAAGTAGTTTAACTGGTCACAGTGAAGCTCTTTGTTCCACTTCTCTGCTCCTAAAATCACCACAGATAACCAAGGCTATGAAGGTTTTTATCCCATGCAGTGTAATATCAGGTATCTAAACTAAAAATAGTTTGGAAGGGTCATTTGTACTGGTGCAGGTGATTTACTGTTCATGTGCATTTGCTGTGAAGTTGATAGCCTCTAACTGGGGAGCTCCAGTGAGAAAATGGCACAGCAATGTTTGTAAATGTTCCAGGCTACAAGATGAAACAAATTCTTTTTAAAACTTGGATCTCTTCCTTTTAGCTTGACAGCACAATACATGTGTGACTTACCAGAAACCGTTCTTCCAAATCCATACAAATTAACGATTGTTTCACATCTTGGTCCCTAACTGAGAAAAGTATTTATTATTTTTGTTCATAATTACTAGTCACTGATATTTCCCACAGTTATGAACTCTCTAGTACTTTCTGCTTTAAAAACTGTAATAAATGGAGATGTGATTAGAAAAACCCAGCTTACATCATGTGTAGCATATTTATTAGTGCATACACTCTTGCAGTTCTAAAATCATCTGCTTTGACCAACTCCCATCATAATATGATTCTGGAACATGAGAAGGTCTCATTTTTAAAAACACCACAGAATATTTTCTTGTTCCCTTTTTATAAATAAAGTAATTTATATAACTGTAAAACCAAATAAATAGCACATAACTGTCTGCATTTAATATTCACAAGCAGCAGTTTGCACATATTAGCTGCCAAATCCCTGTGGCATCTTTACATAACAGATAAGGATGAACATTTCCATTTTATTAGTCAAGAAACCTCTAAACAACAGACTTTACTTCCCCTACACACTACTGACAGTGAAAAAAACCAAGTTCAGGAATGAGTTGTCCAAGACCACCCAGTTAGTTCTGAGATTATAATCTAAGCTGTCACATGCATGTCACAAAGCACTCTACAGTGCTGTGCCCAGACCAATGACATGATTAAGGGGTAAAATCTTAAATGAATATTACAAAAGTAAAATTAAATCAGCCTTTAACACAGATGCTGTTCTCATCAGCTATGTTTCCCAATTTTGTAAATAACCTTCTATTTTTACTTGTATAAAATAGGCTTGGTTCATTTTATAGTCTTATTAATTTTTATGTTTGACTTTATTATCTATATTACGTCTGTAAATACCATAATAATTAAAAAAGGTATTTGCACTGGATGTTTTTTTCATTCAATAAATATCAGGAATTTTTAATGGCTCTCCTAATTAAGTGCTGGCATTAAAATAAAGAGTAAAAGATACTAACATATAGTGCCTAAAGTAGGAACTTGGTTAGATTAATTTTTTTATATTTGCACATTTTAAATAGAGCAAGCTTTAAAAGCTGCCATAAATGGATTCTTCAAAGCATCAAATAATGTTTATATCATTCAAAGATAAGCCAACTCTGCCTCCTTTTTTCCCATTTTGTCATTTGCTGCACAATGATAGAAAATATTTCTGCAAGAAAGAACTTTAATTATGCAAACACTTTAATTATAAAACATTCTCAGTGAATGCAGAATATGGCTTCAGGTACATAATGAATATGCATGTGTATACGTACACATATACACGCCCATGTAACCACGTTAAAAATGCACTGATTAATAATAAGGGGTAAAATTCCACCTCTGAATCACTTGAATTCTGACAACAGTTAGGATTTCATCACCAAACCGTATGTTTCCATGCCTCTTTTTTGTTCCAGAGTGTATTTGTCAGCCCTGCCAGGGCTGTGCGGGTCCCACCCTGGAGGGTGCAGTGATGCCTTCGATGGCCATTTCAGAGGCTGGCTCCAGGG
This sequence comes from Melospiza melodia melodia, assembly GCF_035770615.1. Lineage (NCBI taxonomy): Eukaryota > Metazoa > Chordata > Aves > Passeriformes > Passerellidae > Melospiza > Melospiza melodia. The sequence continues at coordinate 85,285,564 of NC_086197.1, read as the reverse complement.
AGGGGCTCAGGGTGTCCTGCCCCCTTTGAAGCAGGATGTGCTCACTCAGGGCCCCCGCCTTGGCTGGCACGTGTGACTGCTCCCAACCACCAGGAGCTAAGCCTGGAGAGCGGGAGAGGTGACAAATTCTGGGACAAGGAGGGCAATTTTGGCCTGGCCTGCTCTCCCATGTGGCTAATGAGGCCACTCAGCCTTACATCAGGAGAGGGACAGCCACCAGCTCAGGGAGGTTGAGGGAACATTTCCTGGAAATCGTTAATCACAGTTAAATACCTGCACAGACACTACAGACTAACATTTATGTAAGATGCTTACACCTACTGATGTCTTCAGTAGCACTAACTGTATTTATTTCTGCTCCCTAAAAATTTTTCTTAAAATAATTTTAACTTCATCTTTATTTTTTGTAATTAAATATCTGATGTTATGTATGTGTGCCTTTTTGTCTTTTTATGCCTATCTGCCTATTTGAATGACATTTTTGTGGTTGCACATTGCTCATTCCCACACATTGTGACAAAAAGACTCAGTTAAGCAGAGTGAGTAATAATTTAATGAATTATTAGAGAGCAACATAGCTATGAAACCTATGTACATTTTTTTAAAATCTACTCAGGCAAAATGCGAGCAGAAGAAGGACAATGAAAACATGAACATTGAACACCATGGAGGAATTTATTCCACTAAAAATGAAACTAAGATTACTTGTTTAAAGCTGCATGGGGAAAAACAAATAAAAAGTAAAGCATTACAATTTGTATTTTGAATTCTCTGGTGGAAAGATTTTTACTTGCTCAAGTTTTGAACATGTAGACAAAGTTTTTCTCAGAAACATGTAAGCAGACAAAGAAAATTCCTTCCTAAAGTCATACTTGTAAAAAAATTAAATTTGATGAATCAAGGAATAAAGTAAAAAAAAAAAAAAAAAGAAATAGCTTCCATTCCTGATAATGGAAACTTGAATAGTTCTACCTGGTAATGTGACATTGGAGCAAGTAACAGAAAACCTAGAAAAAATTCAGATTGCTGACCTCAAATGCACGTCTTAACTTCAAGAACTGCATCAACAGTCCACAGCACCACATTAGTAATGATATAAAAGGGTATGCAGGGACACATGAATGGCTATCCATGCTATGAGGAATTTAGAAGTAAAGTGTTAAACCATTCAGCCTGAATAGAATAGACTTTGATGGGAGGCAAAGCTTTTTCTATGTTGAATCACACCGACCTGTTAGTTAGTAAGTTAGTAGTTTTTTAGTCAATAAAATCTTGAAAGTTTTTTTGGGGCTTAAAAAAGAAAAAATGGAAGGGATAAAGACAAAATAATTGTCTTGATTGCTTGAAGAATGTGTCTTTTATATTAATAAAAATTATTTTATTCTGTATTAATGGGAGAACAGTTATAAATTCGTTTTTATGAGCAATAAGTGAGGCTACATAATCAGTAATTAAACAAATACTTAATGTTCAATTTGAATTTTCAAGGCCTACAATAGTTTATGTTATTCTTAATTTGAGAATGTAAATACAAATATAGGTAGATCTCTTTCTTTTCTGCCTGACAAGAAGGTTACAGTGACATATTTCAGCCTCTATGAGTCCTTCTTGTTTCTAAAAGTTCTTTTTCCTGCTTAGGCTGAGACTCAATCCAATCATCTGTATCTCTTTCTTATCTTCAGCTTAAAGAATAATGTGAAGCATAAAGCCAAACTTAGGAATTTATTTTAGGAACTCAGTCAATACCAGAATAGCAACTATCTTTCCATGGCTAAAGTAATACAGCATACTATAACAAGATTCTTTTTTCTCTTTAATTAAAATTCTGAAGGATTTTGGAGAACTGTCAATTATCGTGAACGAGGTGGACCTGATGGTGTGATCTCTGCCTTTTCCTGGCTGGTGACTAAAAGAGGTCTGTTTGCAGATTTTTCATTCCTCATGGTGATCAAGACTGTTTCTGGATCAGCTGCATTGCAGATCTAAGCATTTTACTGACTGCTTTGGACTTTTTATTACACTAATCTCTCAAGGACCAAAGATTCACAACAGGTCTAGCTATACACCTTCCCCAGAACAGTCAATATGCTGAAATGCTCAGCTATGTGTGTATGTTTGTCTGGTATAGCTACAGCCAGTTCTGCTCTCCTACTTGGAACTCCTTTGTACTAGGAAATCTGCACTGGAAAGAAAGCCACATTTCTTTGAGTCATCAGAATAGAGGTACAAAGCTGACAATCTGATCCAGTAGTCTTAGAAGCCAAATATTCAGTGAAATCAAGCATACAACATCCAGTTCTCATTCTGTGGTAATTTATCAAGAACTAGAACCCAAATGTGACATGAAGTCATGTATTGTGAAATCAGTGTAGGTTATTCCTCTTGTCCTTATCCATAATACTGTCCTTATCCATATTATTGTCAGAATGTGAGCAACATGGAAATATGGCTAATTTCCTGTGGTCCATGGCATGTATAGCAAGAGATGGCCACCAAAAAGCAGCGAGTAAAAATCCCACTTGTTTGTAAGTTGCAATATGAGAAGAAAGCATTGGGCTGTTACAGGTTTCTGAGTGAAGCCTACAGCTCTGAAATAATGTTCAGAAGCTCTGCTGGGGCTGGGGCTTTCCCAGAGCTCTGCTGGAGTGAACAGCCAACAGTGCAGCTCATATCCAAAATGCCCTGAGTGCTTTTGGCCCTAACTTCATGTTCATGAAATTCGGATGAACTAAAACTTGAAATTAAAGAAAGAGAGAGCAGGCTGTCTTTGCAATACTTTGGGTTTATGCCCATTTCCTAAGGGCACTGTGATTACCTTCCTTGTTTAGGCTGGGGTGACAGAATGGCATTTAGGTGCAAACATAAAAGGCAAAACCTTCTAGTCTCAATCTGTTGTCTGTTGGATCCATTTTTCTGCTTATACTTTGTAATTGGCTCCTCACTAACAGTAAAGTTTTCCTTGGGGAAGTCTGAGGAGGATCCTGTCAACAGTAGTTAGTTCCCATGGCCTTAACACATTCATCTTGGCCAAGGTTACCAGGTACCTTGTTTTACAAATTCAGCCTGTTTTTAGGTTGTGATCAAAACCAGACCATTCAAATAATTCACTAAAGTAAAAAAGAGACTAACGGGGATATGTGGAAATTTAATCACACAGTTCTGTTAAAGAGTGTGCCTGTGATTGTCACGACTGAGGAAACAGTAGCTGTAGGACAAGAGGGGAAGTAAAAGTCCAGGTGCAGGCAAGGCTGGCTAGTTAATGGGCTGCTGTGGAAGGATTCCAACACATAACCACACTTTTTATGCTCTGTGAAAATATCTATGATCGAAAATTTGCATCAAGGGATAACACGTTCAAAATGAAGTCATGCTGTGGACTTCATTGCCAAATGAGCAAAAACTGGCTGCCTGTTTCTGAAAACTGTCTTTTGTTATTTCTATGCTATTTCTAATAATGCAAGTTTTCATTATTCCTGGAAGTCCTAGCATTAGAATAGACCATTAAAACCAGTACTTTCAGTCACTAGATTTGATTGCACTTACAGTAAAAAGCTGTGTTGGGAAATTGATTGGAATAGCTTGCAAAGAGAGACTTTTTCTGGTTATCTCTAGTGGATTAAGGTAAATTTTGAAGAAGAACAAAGGAAATTTTCTGCAGAATGAGTTCCCACATAGGAATCTACTTCAGAGTAGCCACTGCACATTAACAGTGCACTCTGTTTTATTTTGAAATAACTTCTACAAGTAGATAAGTCTAAGTTTCTTTTGTAGCTCTTGTAATATTGAAGTATCCTTAAAGAGGGTGTGAATGTGATTAAATTTAGCATCCACATCCCATTATAATTTACACTGCTTTTTAGGCTGCAGTACACTGCAAGAAAGGTGGAAAGAGGTATTTCTATCAGTAACAGGCTATTTTATTTGTCAATTATTCTGATTTCACAAGTCATGTTCAAACAGCAAACCAGGGCAGTTTAGTATAGGCCCTTACAGGCTGCATGGTTTGGTGTTTCATTGATTTTGGTTTGGTATTTGTTTCTTTCCCCGCAGATTGTTGTATTTTTTGCTGTTAGAGGAGGACTTCTGGCACATGTAAAAATCTTTTGCACCTGCAAGTGCTTCAGATCTCTGACTGGGGATCCCCATTCTAAAATGGTCCACACTGTTATTACTGGCTGTGTTGCCATAGCAGTGTAAACTCTGTTTGATATGAACATTCTTCCCTACAATTACTACAGCTGATGAGCACAGTAATTATTATAGCTTCCTAAGGTGCACTTAAAATAGCAGAGGCAAGGGAATGCATTCTTGGAATATATGGTACGTTCTTTGCAGGCTGAACTGAAAACTCGCTCTCAGTGGGAAAGTTCAGCTTGTCTTCTGTGGTTATGGATAAGCTATTTTTGATTTGGAAGGGTAAAGGTTACATTGGGAAAAGATACAGCAATAAGCATTAAAAATATTCATTTACTGTAACACAGAAAGATTTATATTATCAATGCTTAAATCATATTATTGCTGCTAGTTCTGCATACCCCCAGGCATGACAGAACAGGCTCAAGAGCAACATAAACTGATGTCATACTGGGGAATGACAGAAGTAGGAGTTTTTCAATGTCAGAAAAATCATTACTTGGGGTACACCACCGAACAAACCTCTGGAAGTTTCACAGGTGAGAAGCTGCTAAAATAGTCATAATTCAGATATAGCAGAATGGAAAAAACCAAGCAAAAAATACATTGAGAGAAAACCTGAAAGCTTTTGTAGCCAATATTTATAACAGTGAAGAGTACTTTCAGGACCTTAAAGTTTCACAAAATCACAGGGACTAAGCTTCTGCCAATACTAATTTTCTTAATTTAAATATATTCAACATAAATTCTCAAACTGTGATAACGCATGATTCATTGAAAAGGAGTTTCAAGATACAACATTTTATGTTGAAATTTTCTTCTTCTTTTAAGTGATAACAAGCTCTGATAGAAATGCTACTTTGCTCATCCTATCTTACCCTATGAAATGCATTACCACTCATATATTGCATATGATTATAACACCACAGTTTTTCCTCTCTGTTGATTGAACAGTCATCAACAGATTTAGCAGGAAGACCAGCTGTAAATGAAAAGTAGCATATTGAAGGAGGGAGGCATCAGCTGGACAGATCAAGACTTTGCCTTCAGAAATGATGAGTGTTTATTAATTCAAGACATAAGCAGATTTTACTGGTAGGATAGTAATCAACTTGCAACTGAAGAAAATAGATGAGTGAAGGTGGCACACTGAGAATCGTTTGGGACAAGTAAAAGGAGAAATCTGGGAATGCTAATGATTTCACTACCCATAGTTTTATCTGTATAAATTCAGATGCCTTCTCATTCCAAAAGGTTTGATTTTTGAAGGTAATGTCTAATATTTTGTGATTTTTGGGAGTGCTAATGATTTTTTAATGATTATTTTGTGATTAATTTCATTAATAGGTCTTCAATCTCAACATTTACTCTTTATCCTTTCCAGAATAGATAGTGGGTGTAGAATTCAAGTAAATATTTAGGCATAAATAGGTATTGAGATACAAGGGGTATTGAGATATCAACCACCAACTAGCCCATGAAAGTGCATTGAGATATGAGTTATCTATCTCAGTGTAAAATTCTGTATGAGAAAATATAGAGGTGATCCCTAATTCAATGGCAAAGTTAAAATCTATCCTATGCCTGATATCTTCCTGAATAATTTTATCTGCTCTGACTCTGTTTGTATTTAATACAGAAGAAATTGCCTCAAAGTAGGTGTAATAGTGTAAAAGCAAACATTTTAAGAGAGAAATAAGCAGTAAGGATTTCCTCACAGTACCAATATTTTGAGCTTTACCCCTATCTAGAAACATTCTCTGTGCTCAGAAGTAGCAATATCAAGCTCAGGCAAGTGCTGCTTCCAGGTGTGGCTGGTTGTATGCACCTTTCAACACACCTAATTTTCTATCAGGATCCATTCAATGTGTAAAAAATGGTAGTAAATGTAGTAATAAGTCAAAAAGAATAGTGCAGTGACAGAGTACTTCAAAGAACACCTACACACCTTTACAGCCATTTATAATCATCATGAAAAGAGAAAAAAAAATATATTAAAAGTTATATATAGGTGAGGGTGTTCATCAAAATCAACACAAAAGGGAATCATGTTCTGCAGCTTGAGGGCTGCTTGTGAGCCAGGCTGTGTAGAATTCTGCAGAGCAGTGACCATGTTTGTCATCCCACTCCATAAAAGTATGGTGAAACTGTGGGCAGTGGTTGGCCCCTCAAGGAAACAAACAGAAGGAATCTGAGATTTTAGCAAGTTTTAGAGAGTAGCTTCTATCAAATTAATTGTTCCCTCACTTGTGTTATGTTTTCAGGAAATACATTCTCATAATGTATTAGATTTATAGCTTTACCTTACCTTTAGTAGATTTTAATAGGCATAATCAGTAACCTAAATACCACTGTAACATGCAAACAATTCTCTCACCACGTCCTTAGGATTCTGTACTTCTTTTAAGATCCTGAGTGTAGATGAACTTATAGTATGCGACAGCAGAGAGATAATTCTCTCAGCAGGTAATTGCTTTGACCTGCTTTTGCTCTGCTCTTTTTGACTGATCTTTAAGCAACCAAGTGTATTACTAGAGAGACTTTCTGTAGTGTGCCATTGATTGTTCATCTGGCTTGCTAAAAGGATTTCAATAGTTTACACAGCTAAGTCATTATTTTTCATTTGTACATTATTGGCTTTGTAGCTTCCTTCTTGATTTCTGAGAGCCTTTGTCATTGTGGATTCACTGCTTTCAGGACCTTTTCTTTCATAGAATTCTAGTAAAATATTACTAATGTGATTTTTTCCTTCTGTTTTCTTAACTTCCTGGTCATTGGCAAAGTGCCTAAAATGCCAATATGCTTTGAGCTCAGTTCTGTGTGTTAATGTTCTCTTTATATGGGTAATCACATGTACTTGGATGCAGAATCTCCATGAAACATGACATATATCTGATTCCTGACTTCCAGAAAGTATCAGATTTTTGGCTTTTTTATTCTGTGTCTGAGCTGTGTAAAAAGGCTCAATATTTCTGTTTGTTTGCTTGATTGATTGTTTGAACATTCCACAATTTTCTAATGTGAAAATCCTTCCAGAGTCAGTACTGTAACAAATTGTGAAAACTTTTGTGTGTGCAGGGGGTGTTTGAACATGAAGAGAGAGCTATGACAGTCGGCAGATTTTTCTATCTGACTGCTTAGCAGGCACCCATTGCTGTGTGTATTATATAAACTAACCTGACACTATTTACTATGGCACTTAGTTATGAGGTTCCTGTGATGAAGTTGCCTAGGTGACATCTTCAGAAAGAGCAGACAGTCGTGGTGTGACACTGCCCAGCACCATGTCACCTGCGGTGGCTAAAGTAAATATTGGCCATGTAGGATTCTGCAGCTCTGCTGCCTATGTTCCAGTGCAGGAATGGCCTCACTGTAAGTTAACCTGGCAAACTCCTTTACCTTTCACCCACTCTCTCTGATCTCCTTTTCAGATCCACTATTTAGAGACTTCCAGTACTTTTGCCCATTTGCTGCCCATATGAACCTTTATCACACAATGGAGTCAAAAGCTGATGTTCACCACTACCTCTCAGACTTATCTTTCATCAGCCTACCTGGAACTGGTGTCAGAAATCTCATAAATAACTATATTAACATCCATTTAGCTATAGAATCCCTTCATCATATTTCTTAACTCTCACCCCAAATTGTTATTTTTAAAAACCCCTCAGTAAAAGTAATTTTTAATATAAATCCTTTTCTCTGTTAGTTTGAGCATAAGGTTGAAACCACAGTTTGGTTTTGACTCTAGCACAGACAAATCCCTTCTGGAAGGTAGTTGGGCTGAAATGAAATGAAGGGTTGGGGCATATAGGAGTTAGGAAATACCCAGACTTTACAGAGCTGGTGGATGGCACTGGTGATCTGGCCTGCAGAAAGGGCTCTTTCCGACAGCACTGCCCAGCAGATGCCAGAAATCCTGTTTTTCAGACAGGGCAAAACTGACTGTTTGTGGTTTATAAAGAAGCCACTGCATGTAAGAGAGACTGGTTAAACCCCAGAATTGCAGCCACACTGACCAAAGGGGTTGTGGGAGGGTTGCACTGAACCCTGGGTCTGTCTCTGCAGGTGTAGGTGTTCCCTGCTGCTGATCTTACTGTGCTCCTGCAGCATCCCCTTTATCCAGCAGCTATTGCAAGTATATTCTTTTTCCTAACTTTTGCCATGCATGTGGCTGTATTCAAATTCTTTACATAAATTCCTTAGGACAATTTTTACTTCTCTGCCCAATTCTTTCAATAAGTGGCAGGTATAGTGATGAATGAAGGGGTAAATTATGATATGCAGCACCTAGTGATGCATTCATTAAGTGAAAGGGGATTCTTTTTCCTCTTATGTTTTCATGCATGAATAGTTATTCAGACCAATTATTCTATCACAAATTGAACTGTGTAATGTATTATTTGATAGAATATGACTACTCAACAGGGTTAGAAGAGGCTGATCTATTTTTTTGATCTATAATTTTAAACACATTTTAACACATCATTTATTTGTCTGATTAACTGTTAGAGTATGTGTAGATTACTAACTTTAGGCAGCTGTTCTCCTTTTAGATTTTTTGTGGGTTTTTATTGTTTGTCTATTTTTTCCGTTCACCAAGCTGTTTTTCCGTTCAGCTGTTTTGTACTATGTTATGGCTTGCAAGAGTGAAAATTTTCACCTATGGCCCCCAGAAAAGTGGTGTTAATTTTGAAATTAAAGGAAGAAAGCCTTCATTAAGTGCCAAGAAAAAACTCCTGTGATGTTTTGGAAGTGGGAGGATTACACACATTCAGTGATCTATGGGGTGCTATGGAAGTTCATCACTTTGAGAGCAATAATATGGAAAAAAAGGTGATTAACATGTGCTTCAGCCATTGTCCCTGGGTTATGCAAAGTTAATGCTGAACTTCTGTTTTAAACCCCTTGCCCCTTACCCAGCCCCCAGCTTCTCCTGCACACTGATACTTAAGGTCATAAGTAGAAAATGTCACTGCTTATTAAAAATGAAAATGTTTAAAAACTTTTAAAATATGATTATGTTCTAATTTTATAATTTAATAGAGCCATCTTCCCACCTCCTTCCTTTGAAGTATATTTACAGTTGGCAAGAGTTTCTGTTAAAATACATATTTTTCCACATGGAGTAGGTGACCTTACTGAGAACCACAAAATGATTTGACAAATGGTGAAACTGACTAAGGTTCTGTACTACAAACTGGTTTTGGTACTGACTAATTTAGAATGCCTGATCTCATATTACATCCTTTAATTTGTAGTAGTTGGCTGATAATGGTTAAAATATTGTAGAAAAGGATATGGTTATGAAGACAGAAGTCATCTGAAACTTTATTAAAATCAGTATAATAAAGGAGTTGTACTAAAACTTTCAAAGCCTAGGTTAAGAAATGTGTTGCAGTCAAACATTTGTTGAAGACAATAGAATTGAGTGTAACTATAAATGGGTAAGACCTGTAGAGAGTCAAATGCTTACCAGACAGATCCTGGAGGTATTTGAGAGCCGTGCAGATGTGGCATTTAGGGACATGGTTTAGCAGTGGCCTTGGCAGTGCTGGGTTAAGGGTAGGTTTTGATAGTCTTAAAGGTTTTTTCCAACCTAAGAGACATTATGTTTCCATGATTCTTGCTCTCTTGTAGTGCATAAATAGCAAAGCTTTAGTGCTTTTAAAGGGAACATTTGGATTGCAACTCAGTTGGTCACACAAAATTTGGTAACACAAAATGTAAATATGACAGGGAATTTTTCCAACTGAGGAAGAACTTTCTGCTTCATTCATGTCATTTGTCATTTATAATCATGCTGTTACCTGAGAAGATGACCTTTAGTATTTGTTGTATTTTGAAAACCAAACCTGTGCAAGACTTTTATTAACTCTTGGGAACTTCAATGTTGAGCAATGTTAGTAGACTCTTGGCTTTTGTGCAGTCACTGTGTCCTGTAGACAAATAATATTTTTAAATTGCTTTTAACAAGGAAGATACAATTTCCTGGTTTCAACATAATTTCAGCTGAAGTACCTTTCCTAAGCTGGATATGAGTTTAATGGGAATGCACGTGTTTTCCACAAGAGAAGGAAACTTTACAAATAAATAAAACAAATAGAAAATATTTATAAGAAGAGCTTCTGTGCTATTCTTCCCTTCTTTGGTTACAGAATAAGGAAAATTATTCCTTTAAATAAAAAAATTTAAAGTTTTAGCATTACTTACCTGGGTAAAAAGAAAATTAAAAAAATCTTTGAGAGATTGTAAGCTCTGTAAAGTTTATATTCACTGAGTAACTGACTTGCTAAAAAAATGATAGCAAGTTTTCCCCCTTTTCTTTTTGACCTAAAATATTTGATGGAAATAATTTGTAAGGTCTGTTAGAAATCGTTTTTCTTGCCCTTGTTCTTATACCTGGAAAATAGCAAGAATGCTGTATTTTAATTTCCTTTTTTGTTTAATGCTTGGATGGAATATCTAGTGATGTTCATGACCTCTTTTGGATCCAGTTTTCAAATGGTTATAACCATACTCAGTTTGCAATACTTGAATATCCCTTGATTGTATCTTCTGATTTTAGTAAAAATATTACATGTTTGCAGTTTGGGATCTAAGGTCTTGCCCAAATGGTAAAGGAGTTTAATCTTTAATAACAACTGTTACTTTAATATTTTGTCAGGTTTTTTTGCTAAGTGAATGTGAAAAATAACAAAGGACACCAGGACCAAGCTGCCCAAATAAAAAATTGCTTTTCTTTGTCATCCCTTTTTAATTGCTTTGTTATAAAATTTGAATAATAATGCCAGGTCTCTTCTCTATTGAATCTGGTTTTGTGCCTGGAGTTTATAGCTTGAGATGTGAACATGAATAAAGGTAGAGTGAGAAAGGTAGAGGTTGAAATTTCTCAGTCTAATAAAGTAAAAGTAAACATAAACCAAATTTTTATTTCAACTAGGTTTTGTTAGTATTCTAAAGCAAGACAAAATTAATCATTTACTTTACAAATTAATATATTGACACTGGTTGAACTGTGTTCATTTAGACAAATGTGCTATTTTTGATGAAATATCATTAATTGTTTGATGAAATATCCTACACTTTCCAGTTCTGTATAAAAGGTATAATACATGTAATGTATAACATCTTCAGTGTTAGATATTTTACTTGCTAGAGTTTTATGTTGGCGAAATTTGGGATATTTAATGAATACTTCCATGGTAAATATTTTTGCCATTATTTGCATGACTTAGAAATGCCTTCCTCAATGACTTAACTATCAGCAACCATCAGGATGTGACCACAGTCACTCATCATCTTGCCTGTGGCTGAACCTTCCTGTCTGTAGTGGCTCAATCCATTTGCCAGGCTGAACAATTGGTAGTATGATCAATCAGATCTCTGGTGCATCTGGAAACTGGTACTCCAAAAAAAAAACCAAGAAAAAGTTTTTTTGTTAGTTCAGTACCACAAAACTGACCCATCACAGAGTTCTGTGAGGTATAGATGAGGAGGAGCAAAAATATCTTTGCCTTTTGATCACCAGTTGTAGCTCACTGTTAGATTAAATACACAGTGTTGTGAAAATATTGCTCTGCTTAGACATTCAACTCCCTTTGGAGTAATGTATCTTTCCAGTGGACAATGCTGGTGAAATTAGCTTCTGCAGACTAATGTAATCATGTAAACACCTGCAACTTAAATGCAGTAAAATTTGGAAATATTCATCATTATTCACTCAGAAGACCTGTGTGTAATGATCTCTACATAAACCATTACAGCTGCCACTGAGAATGCAAGACCCTATACCAGGATCTGTCATTACTGCCCAGGAGAACCAATCTTTTTTTTTAAATCACACTCAAATGAATAGACACCTTCTGAGGAAAGACAATAAAAAATGATGCCTCTTGGGTTTTGTTTTTCTTTTTATTTTTTTTACTGCCATCGGGGGCTGTCTCTGATCTCACACGGAGAGAAGGAAAATGCGCAGTGAAAAGTTTACTGGATCCAGATGCTGAAACAGAAGACACCCAGATGTATCTGCATGTGGAAAAAAAAGACTGATAATGACTGAACAAATCTATGAAATGAGTAGCCAGAAGAGAGGAGAAAATGGTCAGAAATGCAGAAGTCACAAGGAATAGCAAAAGGCAAGATACAGATACAGTGGGAAGGAGGAAAATTAAATGAAATTAAATAAAGTTAAAGCCAAATAAGTTCTATATGTTAATATAAATATAAATATACAGGTAATTATGCAAAATAAGTAAGGATGTACATATATCTATTTCTCATATGAAATAAAGGGAGAATGAAGACAGAAAAATACTATAGATCAATGGTGTCTTCTAATTATATTCTTTTTATGTGAAGATCAGCTCATGTGAATCATATTCTTTTCATGTAAAGATCATTAGAAGTCAATTTATCTAATCAAAATAATCCACTGTTTCTCACACAACTGTGCTGCTCAATCTTAAAAATCTCCCAAATCCACTGCTTTTTAGGAATTTTCCCGAATTGGAGATTACTTTATATGAAAATTCATATTTATGGCATCTGCTTCACTCTCATCTATCCATTCACATTAAAACCTAAAAGTCTGAAGGTTATTTGCTTCTAAGCTATCTTCACAAATTGACAATGGCTTGATGTACATTTTCACTTCTCTGACAAATGGTTATGCTTGTCATCATCATGGAAAGACATAGAGCAGTTGCACTCTGAAACTTCTTGAGATGCTTGCTCCAGGCACAGAATGTGTTCTGTTACTTGTGTACCACTGGTGGTATTTAAACATGTTGCATAGAATAATTCAAGTAATTTATGTGCTGCATTCAGTAATTCCAGGCATCTGCTAAGGAACAGAAAGGTTAGCTTTATGTAGACTTAGACAAAAAGTCTTCAGAACTTATTGCTTGAAGTGATTAGGAAAAAATATTAGATTGTTGCAATTAAAAACTTTTCCTTACTGGATTGAAAAAAAAAAGAAAAAAATTTCTAGGCCTAATACATGAAATCAAGTACATTAAAGTGACATTAGCCACTTATATAACTGAATTTATATGACTTACATAACTGAACAGAACAAGCCATGCAGAGCAAGCCAGCTTGTGCTGGTGACATGATTTCCACAACTGCACTTAGAAACCCTTCATGCTCACCTGGCCCTTAGAAAGCCCATGAGAGCTCCAAGGGCCAGGTGGGCAAATTTGAATCCTCTTGTTCATTAATCCCATAGGGAAGCCAGTTCTCACATCTGAGAATATTTAATGTGCTTAACCACAGTTCAGTTAAAATCTTAACTAAAATGTAATCTTTCATACATTTCAGGTGGGTTTAAAATTATATTATTGCTATAAAACATAGTGTGATTGATTTACTAATATTCACTCAGGTTCATAAAGGAATTGCAAGGGCTGTATTTCTGAAGAGAACATGGCGCAGGATTGCTTGGACACAGCTTTCAGTTTCACCTGGACAATGGCTTCAACTTCCAAAATATCTTCCTAAAGCTAGGGTTTTACTTAGCTTCACTCCCAGTTCAGTAAAGCATTTCTTCTATAAGCAGGAAGTGGATTGAGAGAAGCTAGAGACATGCTGCCTTTTAGAGCAAATTAATGCCTCTTATTGGATTACAGTATTCTCTGACTTGTGAAATTACTTTTGAGCATTCCAGAAATTTTATTGCAGATGTCTCATCTCTATTCTGAATTTTGGACATTTTTGAAATAGTTTTCTGTTTTGGGGCTTTATAGAGAAGCCTGTGTAATCATAGCAAATTGGTTCAAAAGAAGTACAGATGAACATTTTAATTTCATGTGGATTCATATCCCCCAAGTTTAACTTTGAGTAGTGAGTTCAAACAAACCAAGAATTCAAAGGAGAGCTCCACCCATATCATTGAATTTTGTCTGGGGTACGTTTTTCCTCTTTGAGTCATAACCAGCATAATAATGAGTAACAACTGGTTACCATCCAAACAATGAGTGACCTGTTTTTGCTAAAAATTAGATCTTTATCTGGAAAAACCATAAATTATGGGGACAATCTTGCTCTCACAAGTTTAAATTTCAATCTTTGTCTACAAGATTCTCATAAATATTTACTTGTTTTAGATGCAACCTGCTTTGTATATCATTGTGAATATATCTATTTATTTATTTTTACAGGTATGATGATTTATTCACTTTTTCTCCTATGAAATTTTTCTGTATGGTATGACTTCATCATGATCTTGAACACTGAGTATGGGTTCTTTCACAGTCTACTGCCAAAGGAAATATTTACAAGTGCGACTGGGTAAAGAGAGACTCTATAACTGCTGCAAATTTATTGCTGGTTACAAACGTCTCATGATTCTTAGTGGTGCCACATCTAATTTAGAGCAAATGTAAACCTCTGCAGAGACAGTGCTCTGATATTCCAGTTAAATCTGCAGAAAGACTAGTCACTTGTATAGAAACATATGACCTCATTCTAAGATCCGAGTGTTAGTATCAACATCCCAAAATTCCTCGGAGAAGAGTTAAAAGTCAGGCATTCTTCTACAAGGGTCTCATCCATACCCTATGTCTTTGTTTATTTTAGTTTCAAAATCTTTTCAATAAATTTATCCCATATGTATACTTAAACTTTAAGGGATCTCATATGCATTTCCATAGGAAGTAAATTTGGGTGGTAAATTTTTCCCACTTGCCCCACCCCACCCCCCGACAAATTTTTATTTAGCTACCAGAAATCTAATTTTTGAGAATAAATTTTTTGTGCTGTTTGATATTTGTTTCTGACATTTTCTTACTCTTATGTATTTAGATTTTAGTTATTTCAGATTACTGATTTCTTCCAGATTCTAATCCTGTTTTCCTCTCTAATATCCTTTTCTGCCTGTGCATATGTTTCATTCAAGTACTAAATAATTCCTCTGTTGTTTAGCGAGTTACTATATGTAGAAAAGGCAGACTTTACTATGTAATAACTTAGTGAAGATAGCCTTTTTTTTTACATCAGAAGTTGATAGGAAAATTTAAAACTGTACAAACAGATTTCTAAATGATATGATTTTATTTAATGAAAATAATAAGTATATATGTTGTGAAGTGAAAATATATCATTATATATAGTAATAGCTAAATAGAGAATGAAGTGTTGATTTCCTTCCAAAATGTTATGCTCTATGAACAGCCTTCAAACTCTTCAAGGCAACAATCTCTGGGCAGACTGAGGGCACAGTAGGCCAACTCTCTTGCCAGAGCAGACCTCCTTAATTCCAGTGGAGGCTTCTGAAGTCCATGATGATACTTTTTTTTCCTCTTGATTGGATGTGTCACATATGGAAACACTGGATTTTGATCTACTGCCTATACATGTGCCTATATTTATGTGAAAGCAACACATCTTTCCATTTGTACGGTTTCTGGAAAAAAGAGCAGCCAGAGGTGTCATGTTGCTATTTGAACAGTATTTTGACTTTTTTCCTGACCACTTTCTTTCTCAACAGAATTTTTATCACTGAAAATGAAGTGGCAGTGTGAAAGATTAATTATTCTGGGAATAGCAGCTTGATTTTGGACACCATCTTTCTGCAGCCTGTTGTTCTGTTGGGCCCTATGAGACTGCTGGAACTGCTGAATGCTATGTGAGAGTTACACTTGCAATTTGGTTGTGTCCTGGAATGGAGACCATAGTTTCCCAGGAAAGACGGCATTAGAAAGCAGCTTGCCAGAGCCAGAGCATTAAATGTGCTGTTGCTCCTGGTTGGTATCTGGTGAGCCTTTGAGGAGGAGGGGAGATAGATGGAAGCACTGCAGCTGAAATGAGTTGTCACACTCAGGGACAGGTTCTGTACTCCTGCTTTTGTACATCTGTGCAGTGAACAGACGAGAGTGATACCTGTGCTGGTTTTAATTTACTTAGTAATAATAAGAGCCACAAACTTCAGTAGTAGAAAAATACATGGATATTTTCTTATAGCTCTTGGCAGTTTTATATAGACTTTTCTGAAATGAATGTCTTGTCTTCGTTCCTGTTGCTATCTGTACTAACCAGCTTAAACTAGTACAGCTATGACTCCTGATAATGTAAAAATGTCTTAGTTTGCAGTATAGTCAAGCACTAAGCACTTGAATGGGCAAAAATAGACAGGTTTAAATTTCCATGAAGAGCCATTTGAATAACAAGAAGGATTGCAAGAGCATTTAGCTTTGTTTTATTTATCTTTTTCTTATTTTATTTTAATCTTCCAGAATATGTACAAATCTCAAAGCATTATTTCTTGCTTTCTGGAAAGTATTTTCTCCACTTTCCCTACCCCTTTCCCATTTTTTGCTGCTTCATTGGAATTAAATGCCAGGAGGAAATACTGTTATGGGATTGATATAATAAACCAATAGATTTCTCACTACTGATGTGCACAGCTGCTCAATATGGATTATGGGTAAAAAAAGCTATCAGAAATATTGCATGAGGGATCAAAATACCCTTCTGGTTTCTGCTCTCAATAGATTCTTGTAAGATTTGAGTAACCCTTTAAATGTTTTGGACTGGAAGTTCTAGAGGAATAAATAATTTAACATATTATTTCACCATCAATAAGAACCTGGATTAAATTAATAAAGTCAAAAGAAATTCATTCGTATAAATTTTAACACTCAGGAAGTGTTTGTTCCTCAGCAGGAAACAAGTTCTGATGTCACAACTCAGTATTGTGATACACTCTGCCAACCTTCTTTGCTGATTTTTTATAAACTATTTGCTGCTCCTTAAATATATAAAAAAAGAAAGTTATGTTGAAAATTAGTACAATACATTTTTGGGTTTTTTTGTATTTCTTAGGAAAGTTCCTATTCCTGTATTGGAAAGTTAGCTATAAATATGTTATTATTTAGAATGAATCTTTGTTCATTTAAGAGTTTTAATGATTAAATGTATTCACACAATTATGTCTAATCTATAAAGCATGAAATGTATTCAAAAAAGGACATACATGTTTCATACAAGTCTCTAAGAGTGAAGTATTATATTAAATAATATAGGAAAATTTAGATAGAAAATAAAATTTAAAATCAAAATGTTCCAACTGGAATTCTATTCTCTTTAAAGACTTCTGTAAAAGGTATTTATTAACTTCTTCACTCTCTTCTGACTTATTTCCTCTACAATTATCAGACAAATTAATTTTTTTATTTCGGCACTTTTTATGCTTTTTCTAGCTTTTTTGTTTTAGCCACTTTCTTATGGAGAATGCACACAGAAGCCATATAAAGTTGTTCAATAATTTCAACTCTAGAATTTCATTTGCTTGTAAGTCTGCAAACTTTAACTGTTTGAACTAAAATGTTGCCTCACCTGTAATTACACTGGTGATGGAAGGGGAAACAAGTTTCAGTCAAATGCGATTTGTCTGGGGCTTTTTGAGGATGGATAAACCTCATCTAATTGCCGATGTCAGTAAGTATTGCACTGAGTAATAGCTTCTCTCAAAAAATGCAGTGAGGTCATTCTGATGTCAGAAATACCCTTGATGTGACACCTGTGGATATTTGGCCAAACTGTGAACCTTCTTAAATCTCAAGTGTCTCATAAGAGCTACATTCACAATAGGGACTATTGGTGTTCTGAAACTCTCTGAATATTTAATTTGAACTGGGCATGTTAAAATCCAGGACTGGAAGGTGTGAGCAGAATTTTCCTTAGAGTTGCCTCTTTCAGCTGTCAGGAACTATTGTCATATTAGCCACTGGAAAATAGATATGAACTTGCCCTTTGTTTCCGGTATTGCTGCCTAGAAAGGGAGGATGCACCAATGTGTGGAATCAACAGCTGTGAAAATCTAAAGGAAGTGTAGAAATGACAGGGAGATTAGGGTGAAGGACAAGGTGAAAGATAGATGAAGATAAATACTTCGCTTAGGCATATATTGGACTCTTAACAATAGTACTCTTGTCCCTGAGGTGTGGAAATAATAATGCCAGTAAATCTCACAAAGGTGCTGTCAAGTGTGCTTATGACCATCTCTAGTATATTCAGGCATTATACACAGAACAAAAAAAAAAATCACAAATAAATAGATATAATGTATTACAAGGTGCATGATGTACAGGAAATACAGGGCTCCATACTGAGTGATAGAAACCACAAAGTATCAATTGCAGTATTTGAAGTATTTTCCCATCATAACTACTAAGTAAGTAGATATCCTATGGAAAAATAATTGTAATCCTGGTGTTTAAAAAAAATACCTTAAAAATTGTCAGATACTTATGAAGCTCTGATTCATAAACTGTCATCTAATCTTAGCAAAAAAGCAAAAGGAGCAGTCACATATCAGTAAGATATATGTTCTGAGGTTTGCAGTCATCACTGTCAAATGTCTTTGTAACTTACCTTTTGCATACTGTCTGGGGCATAAAGAACATGCAAAGGAAAGACCTTTGCATCCTGACAGGAATTCAGTGTGTAAGTTACTGAGCTTCACACTATTGTACAAGATTTTCCAAACTTCATCTGACGACACACTTTTTTTTTAAACACGCTCCTTAATCCACATAGGTGTTTAGATCACAGTAGAATATCTGAAAGAATTTTAGAGGTAAATAATGCTTTATCATTTCAATATGTTAATTAGAAAATATTGCTATTTTAATTGCAAAAGTGTGTATTGTTGACAAAAGAATGAGAGTTTAATGTACTTTGTATATCCTCTGTTGACTGATTTCCTTTTAATTTGTAGCACATTTTCTTTACACTACTTTATGTGCTTAGATGTGTCCTCATTCGACTTTTGGCTCAAGCAAATAACTCCAGAAATGAAGGATATGCCTACTGAGATCACTTCCTGCTGAAGTCTGGTTTCTTGGCTGGGAAACTGGCTTCTCTTGTTCCTGCTGGAAAGTATTTACAATGGGGATGTTGTAGTATAGTGGCAAAGTTATTCCAGGACATGTTCACGAGTATAAATAGACATATGAATAGTTATGCTAAAGAATCATAGAAGGCAATGAAACTAAAACCTGCTCATAATAATTTTCAGTCTAGGTTTTGAATTGCTCTATTTGGAGTCCTATGGCCAACTCATCACTAAAGGATGTTGGTATCCCAGACAGGCAAGGACCATCCTCTATTTCTGCTCATGAAATGGCCTTTACGAATAGCTAATTATCTAAATACTTTGAAAAGTTGTGGTGATATACCACACATTATCCTTGTGAAAGCTGTAGGTATGCCAAAATTCCTTTGAGTGCTCTTAACAGAGGCAGGGTCCCTGTGTGGTGTGTTTGCTGTCATGCTGCTGGTCCCAGAGGTGCTGTGTGCAGTAGTGCTGGAGCTCAGGAGAAGCAGTGTCTGCAAGGCATGACTGTCCTGCAGAGCAGGGCAGGGCCTGGAGGCACAGAGGTGAGCAGCTGGAAACAGCTGGGAGGAGAACTGGTCTTTGGTTGCACCATTAGAGTCACCTGAGGACTGGCTGAACCATCCTGCACCACCTTTCCTAAAGTGGTTACTTTGGTGGATACAAAAAGTTGTTCTCAGGAGTTGAATCTGTGATTGCTTCTGTGTACTATCTTCAGGTATTTCTATTGCTCAGGAAGAATTTTTTTTTTTAACTGCCCTGTTCGCTAACAAAAATACAGAAATCTTAAGCAATGTGTAACCCATTTTAGATTTTGATATGAGGCCCTGTGTAATTAAATCTAATGGCACCTAAATCTAATGGTTTTCTGTAGCTGATATTCTAGCATATTTACTTATTAGAAAAATGGTACTGTGACCTTTTCTTTTGATCCCTTTCAGACCTAACCATAAGATTTAGATGTACTCTTATTACCAAAGTTATTTCCTGTGTTCTGCTGCTTGTCTTTACATCTCTTATGTATATCTACTTCTTTTAAAACTCTGGTAATTACAGAAAAAATTAACAATACAAAGATAACAAATAATAGCCATTTTTTATTAAAGATAAATTTTTCTTTCTTTTTCTTTCAGTTGCTGCTCTACCTTCCTGAAAAAAACACCCCAACAAACAGATCTACAGGAAAATCATGCAGATACTATTGACTTGTCAGAAACATTCCATTAAGTAAATGATTAAAAATTAAGCAATTCCTTTGTCTTTACAAATTAATGTGTTTGTAATGCACTGTTATATAATATATACAAGTATGTGCAAATAAATATGTAGTTCCTGCTCATATTACTGTGTTTGCCATCATTGCTATGTTTTTCCCAGAAACAAATTTGAAGTCCCTCTGGCTTCTTCCCTTTTCTGAGTTAACCAGAGTCTTGGGCAGGATGCCAAGCAGACGAGATTTCTAACTCCTAACTAGTTTGTGCTTATTGTCCCCCCATGCCTTTGGTGTGTTACCTTTTTCTCACACAGAGACAGAGTTTTAGTGCATTGGTGTGAACCTTGAGTCAAAATAAGGTGCTCCAGCCTGTGTCCACCAGTACATAGTACCTCACCAGCCAGTGCTCATCTTAGATCTCCAAATCCCCTCTGTACTTCCGTGGCACGTATGTGCCAGACAGTGTGACAGACTGTTGATATTATGGATGTTGCTAAAACGCTAGCTTTAGATTGTGAAAAAGGAGATAATACCACCATTTATTTCCAAGTTCCTATTGGTGAGAAAAGAGACATATCTCCCCAGTCCCTCATGAGGCGTATTGAGCTTGTTATTTGAACTATTACTTCAGTGCAGCAGAAAAGTCTAGGTGAGAGGTGAGAGCCCACTACCAGTCATATAGGCACTGTGCAGTTCTGCAGAGAGAACTTGCCCTTTATGTAGGTATTTAACATTAGGAAACATTTGTTCACAAGAGCAAAAAGACCCAGTGGAAAGGCATCTTTTCAACTGGCATATTTTCAACTATTTCTGATGAATTAAACTGACCTTTAGAAATACACGTCTGGGCTGGCACCGAAGCCAGAGTTTCTATTTTTTCGGCGCGTGTGTGTGTACACGAAGGGAGCAGTGAGCAGGGCTGGGAGCTATTGTTTGTGGCCAGGCAGGTGCAGCGGCTCGGCGTGCCCAGCGCTGGGTGATGGAAGCTCCCCCGCGCGGAGCCGCGCACAGAGCGGGGCCCGCAGCGCTGCCAAGGCGCTCGGGGCAGGGAGCACCGCCATCTTCCCCACGGCTGCTCCAGCATTTCGGTGATCTGAAAGGTCATGCTGAATTATAACAGTATCTGTAGACATCATAATAATATCTGCAGACAGCCCACTGGGGGAAAGAAGTGGGGGAAACTCTTTGGTTGTTTGGTGGGTTGGTTTCTTTCCAAGGAAAACATTCCAAGCTTAACGTTTTTATTTTAAAGACTAGCGCAGATAGAAAAAATTCAGATTTTTGTTACCTAAATGAAATTTTATATACATTCACAGACTTCTGTCTTGTATCCAGTTGTCTTATAAGAATTTGTTGTTATTACAAACAAATCAACTTGGCAACAAAAGGTCATACATTTAGTACTTAGACTGAAGACCATACCTTCAGAGAAACTCAGATTGTGTTCATAAACTGGAGGGATTAATTTTTTTTTTTTTTTTGAGAAAACTTCAGCATATTAACTGGTGGATGTATTGAAAATCCACACTTGGAAAATCTTTGAAAAACCTGGAAAATACTGGTTTGGAGCTATTAGAAGCTGAGGCCCACATTCTTTTGAAGGTGGAGCATGTCAGAGGAGAGAACTCCAATAGTGTTTCCAAAGCTTGCTTTACAACATAAGTGATAGAAAATATCAGTTCCAAAGCCCTGATTCATCTTGATTTGGCCCATCTGAATGAAATATGTAAATTAGAACTAATATTGTCATATCAGCTCTCTCTACACAGAGTACTGAGAGTAAGAAGCACTCCAGGTAGTAAGGTAGTAACTTCCAACAGGAAAACCTTACTCTCTGTAGGTGCTTTATTTAAATTTCAGTCAAATCTGCATACAAGTTCCTTCCCTTCTCTCTACTATCTTCTTTTTTTCATTCCACAGATGGACTTCTGACATTTTTGTACCATCAAAGGTGTGATGGAAAAGAAACGATGTTATGTCTAAAGTGTTGTAGGTCCATTGATGAGAGGACTAGGTGTAGGATCTTGCCACAGGAATGGGACTAATGCCAAGAAGTAGCAATGAAGAAAGAGCACAAAGCCTTTACATATTTATTTGCCTGGTATCTCCTAAACATCATCATCTTCATCATGCATATCATAATGAAGACTCATCATGCTAGAACAAGTACTCAGATCAGACCACAAAGCTGTCAGCTAAACTTCAAATAAATGTTAAGCACAAAACTTTGAAAATTCATTCGGACTTTTGAACTACACTGCAGCATAATGAATATTTTTCTTTTTTTTTTTTTTCTGTGCTAGAAAAGAATAATTGCCTTTGTTGGAACTAACAGTAGCTGGCAGGTATATAAAAATTTTGTTAGTTAAAAGATATTTGAAGGTTGCTTATAATTACCTGTTGTCTCAGTTTATGTGGAAGACTGGGAAGAAAGAAACTCAACTGATGCAAGAAAAAAAATCTTCAATCTATTTGGTTAGATTGATTAGTTAGATTAGTTGATTAGTTGATTTGGTTAGATTGATTAGCAGGAGATAAAGAATATTAGTATAAGAAACAGCATATGTGTTGCATGTTTGGAGTGGAGCAACAGATTGTTTCAGGATAAGTACAG
The DNA here is from genome assembly GCF_035770615.1 of Melospiza melodia melodia. Taxonomy (NCBI): domain Eukaryota; kingdom Metazoa; phylum Chordata; class Aves; order Passeriformes; family Passerellidae; genus Melospiza; species Melospiza melodia. The sequence goes on along the minus strand of NC_086197.1, from coordinate 85,262,767 downwards.
GTATAAATCTTTTGCAATGATTACAAAACCTTGTAACAACCACAAAGAAAAAGAATGTCCATGCTTTTATTTGGCAAGTGAATGCCATTGTGAAATTTCCAACAGGTTCACTCAAAGAGTCAGGAAAAGAGTGCTGCTCTAATGGCTGCCTGTCACTTGTTTGGTGTTCAGCTGTGATGGGAAGATTTCAGGAAAAGACTATGCCTGTTTTTTTTTTTAACTTTCTGAAGCACGAGTTAAAAAAATCTCATGATTTTGTGATCATGAAGGGCAGAAGGACAGGAGCTGGAAAAATTAATGTATACCAGAATCTGCAGAAGCATTAAACAGGCAATTCTCCGTCTGAAGGAAAATGACATAGTATGACACTAAAAACCAGTATTTCCTTACAAACTGACTGTTTTATATTATGTGTTAAAGCAAATGCTTGTAAAATTTAGGAAAAAACACCAACTGTTTAATATAGTGATAAAAAAATGTAGACTAATGCTTAGAAAATTTTTTAAAATCTTTTTATTCTTTTGAGCTAACATGTCCCATATTTTTTTCAACAAACCTGCAGTAATGAGTTGAATTCTGAAATGGTCAGGCAGAAATTAAATTTCCTTATATTGCTGTGTATCTTTATAAGGACAGTATCTGTGACAAAAGGGAATGCAAAAGAAAGGATATAATCTATGTTTATTCTTAAGGGAACCTGTATTCTGCCTACATATGTTGATAAAGGTACTATTGCCTCCTACCTGGTATCTCATTTTTAAGTTCTTTCAATTGCCAGGTGACTGTTTCGTTTTCATCACTGGGAATAGCAAAATATTTTAGATGATGCACTGCAATATCAATCCACTACATAGAAAGCCAGAGGTACACTACCTAAGTGAAAATTCTGTATTAAAATACTGGAATTTTTTTTCAGAACAATAAGCCTAGGATAACAACTTCTATTTATAAGAGTAATTTATCTAGATTTTGAAAAATAACTACAAAAGATTTGAGGTGCGGTGTCGCACTACTACGAAAAGAAAAACCACTTCTTCTTGGGCCATTAGTGGTGGCTATTCTAAAGTTATCAGTCAACTGAGTTCATTTAGTCTATGAAATTAAAAAAAAAGGCAGATAAAGGCTCTTTACACATAGGTAAAAGAAGTACAAAGAGGTAGAAATAAGATTGTCTATCTTAGCACATGCAAGCGGGGATTGCAGTAAAGCAATGTTTCCTCAGATCACTGTCTACACTTAAAGTGACACATGTTCAATGACAGAAGGGAATGCCAAAGAGAAGAGAGGATCTGTGAGTGGATGGGAAATAGATGAGAGCATTTTCCCATCTAATCAATCTATCTTCCAAAAATCAAATATAAGAAAGGAAATTTAAGTCAGCTGTAGGAGCATTCAGCCTGCCTCAGAGCAGAAGCTTTAGACATTTTATCAGGGTTAAGATGGATAAAGATCAGACACAGAAAAAACTCACCCCAAAACCTAAAAATTGGCCTACTTGGTTTATTCTTCTGGGAATTTCTGGGAACTTCTGAAAGAACAGTGTCCTTGGCGGTTATTCACACCAAAGAGCTTTTCCTGAGGCCTCTCTACAGCCATTCTCTGTCTCAAGAATAGCTTGAGAATGGCTACAGCAGGTGGTAAAAGCTTTCTGGTAATATTTTATTCCACTGTGTTTCCAGGTGATAATTGAGGAGCACAGTTCATTCTTATAGCTCTGTGATTTTCCTGGCTCTTCTGCAGTATTTGTAATCTGGAAATTTTCTATGTGAACTCTTTGCACACATACTTCTTCCTACTTCTGCCCTCAGCCCTTACTGGTGTTCCCAGTTTGGAGCTGTTGTTGACCCCAGACAGCTGCAGAGGCTGAGGCCCCATCACCATTGCTATTGCTAATCAGCTATGTGAAGGACAATTTTTAAATTGCCCAAGATGAATTGTGTGTTTTTGCTTTCAGTTGTGTGTCCAAAACCTGCAAAGCAGATCTGTATCTAAGAGATAAAAACAAAAAACATAGAATAAATCTGAAGTTATGCTACTCCAGACATTAACATTTCAGATTAAAACTAGTACCTTCCAGGAAGATGGGCAAATAAGGTGGGTGAAAATCATCCTAGGAAAATTCCAACAAAAATACTCAGAATTGTGCCAAGAGCAAGACTGACACTATAAATCTTAATTAATTCAAAGATTATACATTAACATAGTCCACCCAAAATTTTCCTATTCTCCAGTAAACCATTAAACAATATTTGTAAAATGCTTTCAAGAGTACAAGCACTGTTTAAATACCACATATTAGTCATTAATACTATGGGTAGTGTCGTCGACTTGATTTGAAGAGTTCTGTGTGATGACTGTTTTAAAATAAATTATTGGTGAAATGGCAACTCAACAGTGTATGAAAGGAAGCTCAAAACATTCAATCAACACAGTGTTCTACATTCTTCTTGAAAACACACTGATTTTTACTTTTTCCATGTCTTTCTTCTATTAAATGAAAACATCTGTCTGGGATTTCTGAAAATCTGGAGAACAAATGGAAGTGAGGCACAGCATTCCTATCTTTCAATTGCACTTTTTTAAAATTGCAGATCAGACTACAATCCAAGATCCAGGTGCAATGATGTGTTTAAAGGAGAGGGCCCAAAACAATCCACACATGAAATGTGTGAGAGCATGTCTATACCACTCTGGAGCAACAAAGGGCCAAGATTGCTCTGTTAGGTCCAGAGGGACCCTTCCACCCAAACCTCACAGCTCAGCACCCTCACATGGAGTCTTGATGCCAATAAGGTGGGGTTAGACCACTGCTGTGCCCCAGTAAGGAAGCCACATGTCCTTGCTATCAATGCTTAGCGATAGTACTCATCCAATTTTTTATCATTTATTTTGCTCAGTATAAAAGTGAGAGATGGTTTTAGAAGCCAGATTCCGATTTGGAACTGGTTTTCTTCACAGGAGAAGGAGGATTCTTACTGCAGATTAATTCAAGCCCTTTTTGGTTTCTGCCATTCAGTGGTTTCACTCTCCAGGCTCCTGGGTGTTCACTCTTGATCATTCTTCTACCAGAATAATGTATTGAATTTTGATTATATTTACAAATAGAATTTTAAAACAGTGCCCATGAAAAATCTGAAATTAAAGATTGAGTACATGTGATTCATACATCACGAAGCATGATTTTAAATTCAGAAATTCCCTTTTGAAAAAACCCTTCTGTTTCTTAAATTAAAGAGAAAAAAACATATTCGTAGTGTAGACTAAGAAAGAAATAATTTTTTAACTAATTATACATTAATAAAAAGCTGTTGTACATCTTATTCCAGTTTTCTTATGTCAGATTATTTTACAATTAGATTACAGGAAGTTGATTGTTAGGATACTGTTTCTTCTCATATTCGTTCTGTTTTCCTCTACTTTTTTTCTTAAGTAACTTCTTAAATACATTCCTCAGCATGTAATTTAATAATATAATTCTTGTAATACACTAAGATGCAAGGAATCCAGACTTTTAATTTGAAATTTATAGGTTTGTAAATAGATTATCTATTTTCATAATTCTGAGAAATGGACACTTGTTCTTTTCAAGATATTCTCAAGATCGAATTTGGTCTTAATTTATATTATGCAAGTAGTGCCAAGTAGTGCCATTGCTTTTAATAACAAAACTTTTAGTGGTGCAAAATGTCCAAGCAAGGTCTAATGAGGGAAGGAAGTTTTAACCCAATTAAAGAAGATAATGATATTGTGATATTGTGCTTCTTGACATAATGCGAGCATTTTCTTTCCTGCTCCTGCTCTTAAGCATCTTTAATGAACACACCTGCTTTATTAAACAGTTTGCTGTTCCTAAAAAGAAATCTTAAGTTCCTACAGAAAAAAAGTGTACAGATGTCATGGTGGTAGTAATACCAGTCTGGTATTACTACCAGTATTGGTCACATAATATTACCAGTTATTGGTCACATAAATTCCAGAATTTCATTAGAAGTTCAAATGATTTATTTTAAAAGAATCCCGTGCAATAACAAAGCTTGGCTTCAAATCTTGAAGTCTGAAAAGGGATCTGAAAAGAACATTTAGTGTTTAATTGTTTCATCCCAAATTAAGTAACACAGTTGCTGTGAGACAAAGGAGATTCTGCAATAGTAGTCCAGCCAAAATACATGACCTTTGCTCCAGACAGGGGTGACAGATAATTAGATGCAATACCTACTAGAATAACACTTTAGAATTGAGAAATCAAAATTGCAAAATGATACTTAATAAAGCCCAATGGTCATTAACTATTTAATACTCACAACACTTTTATGAGAGAAGGTAATTGTATTTTCCATTTACATTAAGTTCTTCATGCAAAATTCATAAAGGAAATCAGCATATTCTAAGACACATGTAAGAAGATGAGCCTTATCCTTGGCATGATGGCTCTGCACTGCTCTTTTACCAGTCTCAAAAGCCTGATAGAAAGAAAAAGAAAAAGGAGAGGTGAGGTGAGGAAGAATGGAGTGAGGTAAAGGAATTCTGGTGGAAAGCACTGGGTAAAGGTTCCCAAGGTTACAGCACATGCACTTGATGCCAAGGTTCTCGTGGGAGGACAGGTACAGAAATTGAACAAAAGGGGAACCAGGGTCAACTGTATGACCTTAATTCAGATGTGTAGTTACCCTTTTTATAGATGAGTGGGAAGGTCTTGACTTTTTTCCTTGATACCATTCACAATTGGTAAACTTTACTACCAGGCACTGCAGATTTTTAACGCAGGTGTTACAGCCAACTCTGAGGCACAGAGCTTCTTGCAATACTTGAGAAGTGTCAGGGCCAAGTTGCAAAGCTTTTTAATCCCTTCTAAAAGTATTTCTGCAGGATGCTGTAATCCAGCTCTCAGGTATTTACAGTATATATACAGCTTTATTATCTCTGTTCCACTGTTGAGCATACAGAAGTGGAGATGTTGACTGACTTGCCCAGGGCCAAGAAACATCATGATGACAAATGTTTTCCTAGTTTCCATTGCCATTGCACTCATGATATGAAACTGGAAAAAGAAGAGATTCAGAAAATATTATTTTGTTATCTGTGAATTCTCTTACACTGGACTTTTCAATTTACATTGTTATTAGCAAAATATTGCCTGTACTTTTTAATAAGAAGAAAATCCAACCAACCAAACGAACCCAAACAACCTAGAATGTGTTTTTTTTACAGTAAATTGAGATGTCCTTGATTTGAGAAAAGACAGGATAGTAGTATCACCTTTGTACAATTTTATGTTAACAATTTGAAAAAGATAAATCTTGGTATTGTGCTAGATATACTTTTCTTGTTATTCTATGCGTTACTTACTACATCCATAATCTTTATTATTCTTTTATGTGGTTGTAAATAAATTCCCAAATTCCTAATTAGACATATATATTTTTAACTGTGTTGGTAAAAATGTCTTCCCCTTACTTCCTCAAATAGTAGCAGCCTCAAACCACATGTTAGTGATATACCTTCCTAAGGTGCAAGACAGAAAATTCATGTCTTGTTTCTTTACTCTGCCAGTGCAGGTTCCCATTCTGGGAAAGAAAACATTTCCAGTTTTCCATTGGGATTTTATATTCACATCTAGCCTTGGAATTTCCCAGCAATATCAGATTTGTAAACCACAAAATTTTGCAGTTCAAGAATTAAAATAAAAAAAATTTAATAGGTTTTGTAATATGTGATGAAACTTCTAGAAAAAGGTCTGATGGTGTCTGAGGAAATTGGTTTTATAGATGAAAGGCTACAACAAGCACTCACAATAAAAATGCAAATGCTTTAAAGTATTCTAAAATGTCATTTTGTAATAAAGGTGTGTTTGCCACCCATATAATATAATATTTTAGTCTAGTGTAATGTTTTATTGCTAGTAATTTGGTTTTCCAGTTGGAAGGTAATGAAGCCTGCCCAAAATGATTTATAAACACATATATATAAATATATTGTGGGACTCCTTGTATGAAAATAACTCTAGCTATTCAGCTGAGATCAGTCCTTTCATAAGTCCTTCTCAGAACTTGGCTGCTATGAAAGAGTCTGATTTTCATTTGGGAAATGTATGTGTAATAAATTAAATTCACTCTTTAGATGTCATTGTGGATGTTGTAGATTTTTCCTTTCTATCCCCTGACAGTTATTTTAAAAATATCTGTTATTACAAGATACATTTTTGTCATATGTCAAACAACACAGATTTAACAAAAAGTTTTCTACAACAATATTTTATTTCATTTCTTCTTGCCTGTAGTAATACAGCAGGAAAAAGAAGAAGAACAACAAGCTATTATGGGGTGACCTAAATTGGTATTAGGTGATTGCCTAACATGAAACCTTCATCCGTATAGGATCAGAGATTCCTGTACATGTTTGCATCAAGTGTGGTGAAAATACAACTTCAGGAAATAGCTACCACCCTATCCTCATCTACTCG